>NW_009953332.1:1738046-1795001 GCF_000747805.2 Chaetura pelagica
GAATGCCACGTAGAAATACTGCAGAGAGGGATTTGCTCACACAGACAAAAAACTGTTTCTGGAGGTTCATGTGTGAGTTTGATTTGCACACCCTCTTGGAGGGTGCTACAGTGTCAGCACCATTTGATGTCCAGATCTCAGATGGAGTCTTCCAGGACGAGGGATCTCCTTGGAGCTTAGCATGCATTATTTTTATGTTCCTATTCCTGATGAAAATGAATATTGTATGTTAATACGTTAATAAACTACTAAGGGCTGCATTGACCATGATTACTGATGCATGTTGGAATTTAATTTCTAAGGTCTGGATGAGGTTGTATTCTGTGTTTATGCTCCAAACATACAGAGTCAATAATGCTGTTTGCTACTCAAGGAGGCTACCCAAAGGGCTATGTTTGTCTTTTCTTTGGGAGGTAGTAGGTTTGGCTGTCCTTTTTCAGTTTCTGTGTTACACTATTGCAGCAACAGGCTCCCCTGCCTGACAACAGATGGCTGAATTTGTTGGCTGCGCAACAGGTTATTAATTATGTTTTTAAATATCAAAATGTTTTCCAATGGAAAAAAAAATAATTTACTGCTCTCAGCCTTCCAGCCTCTCTGATAATTGTTTATGGTCTTTTCAGCCTTAGAGAATGTTATAAAGCTGCTTCCACCTGTACAAGATGTTTGACCACCTTCCTACTGTAAACACTTTCTAACCAGCATTTGCTTTGACAAAGTTCCCATGTTCACAATGTAAAACTTACTGGCAAGGCTTCATATGCAAAGAGACTAACTTGTTATGGTTAGGGCAACTGGGTTTTCTTTAACTCTGCTCTAGAGGAGCATAGGCCAGAGCAGCAGCCAGTTTAGTCTGGCCACCAGTATCCTGCCTCAGCCCCTGGCCATAAACCTGAACCTCTGTGGTGATCCCACCTTGCTCTCCCTGGAAATCTCCATTCTGAGCCCTGATGATTTGTTCAAGCTCAGAAACTTGAGAAGCCCAGATGCCTTTCCAACCTGTGTTTATTTTGTGCTGTAGCTCTACAGATTCCACTTACTCAATAAATATTTGATCCTCTCTGGTCCCTTCCTGACCTTGCCTTCAGAGAGATCCTGTGTGAAGGAGTTCCATGGTTAATTACGAACTAGCCTAAAAATAGAGGTGGAGGAGAGGAAAAGAAAGTATTTCCTTTTTGCAGTTTCTGAGGCTCCTACCTTCTAGATTTCTGCTGTTTCCTCTTTCCTATGTACTGTGAGGAAGGGAATGATCTAACCTCCTACTCTAAATCAGCCTTGATTTTGTTGTTTACTGCCAAAGGCTGGAAAGATTCAACTTCGGTTGTGTTTTTTAATGAATTTGGGAAGAGAAAGTGCCAACTCCATCCTGGGCTGTATCAGAAGAAGTGTGGCCAGCAGATTGAGAGAGGTGATTCTGCCCCTCTACTCTGCCCTGGTGAGACCTCACCTAGAATACTGTGTCCAGCTCTGGTGCCTCCAGCACAAGAAAGATGTGGACCTGTTGGAACATGTCCAGAGAAGGGCCATGAAAATTATACAAGGGCTGGAGCAGCTCTCTTGTGAGGACAGGCTGAGGGAGCTGGGGTTGTTCAGCCTGAAGAAGAAAAGGCTCCTGGGGACCTCATGTGGCCTTCCAGTACCTGATAGGGGCCTACAGGAAAGCTGGAGCCCTGCGGGCTTACAGCGAAAGGATGAGGGGTAGTGGTTTTAAGCTGAAAGATGAGAGATTTAGGTTAGAGATTAGGCATAAATTCTTCAGTGTAAGGGTGGTGAGACACTGAACAGGCTGCCCAGAGATGTTGTGGGGGCTTCATCCCTGGAGGTGTTCAAGGGCAGGTTGGATGGGGCTCTGAGCAGCCTGTTCCTAGTGGAAGGTGTCCCTGCCCATGCAGGGGAGTTGGAACTCCATGATCATTAGGTCCCTTCCTGCTAAAAAAATTCTGTGATTCTGTGATTTTTACATATGTGTATTCTCACATATGGGTTCATCTAGTCTACTTCATACTGGAAGAATGCCAGGAGAATTAGCATAATATGATATTTCAGTCAATATTTAAAAGATTATTTGTCTTACATTTTTTTTAATAGCTGGAACATCTGAGAAGCCACTCATCAATATTTTTTGATTAAGGATGGGTGTTCCTTCTCATTTTACTCAAAACAGATAAAACCCCTACTTTTCAGAATTTTCTTTGAATTCATGAATCTCAGAAAGATTTAACACTGTTGGTTTAAATGTTTTTCACCTCATGTACCTAAACATTCACATGGGTTCAAATTACTCATAATTTATTTGTATATATTTATTACTAAGGCATTGTTAATAATGTTTGGGTTTGCATGTTTGCTGTTGTTACATGTATACATTGAAGGAGAAACTGACCACAGCAGTGTTGACTGGTCCAAATCTAACCTTCTTGAGATATTTTTTTTCTTCAGCTTTTCCTTTTTGATTACACTTTAAAAACTCTCTTTCTGCATGTTTTTTTCTGTTGTGTCCCACGTTTCGAAGAGCAAGTGTCAAAAAAACAGTGTCCCATTGTACTGGTACTGAAATTCATGCCGGGTGAAAGAATTAGCTTTCTAAGAAGTGATCAAGGTGTATCTTTGCTGTCTGGGAATCCGACTACTTCATTAGCAAACCAAATTCAGATGGTTACAGGTAAATCCCCTTGGTGAGATGAGGTTAGGGTTTATGCTGATGTGGGGCTACGCAAATGAACCGCATAGGCAAATGCATAGCATTATAAAAATAGGTAGCGCTTTGAAAAATTTTAAGATCTGAATCTTCAGGGTCCAAAATTGGAAGCTGTGTGTGAACGAGGGAGGAAGGCAGAGGGAGGAGAGGTATGGGAGTATATGGAGTAGAGGAACAATTTAGGTATTGCTCAAACCATTGGGCAAGTCAGAGGTTTTCTCTGACTGGCTTCTCCCAGCATTTTCTTCTGTGCTAAACATAAGGTGCTGGTTTAATAACTCTGCCCAAGTTAGTAATTTAAATAAATACTGACTGTCCATGAATGCATCCCACTATGGAGAAAAGAAGCACAAGACAGGAAAGAAATCTCTTCCTCTGCAGATATACATTGTATATAAAACATGATATATTAATTTCCTCCAGCCTAGGGAGGTCACTCTGCAGATTTTTCAGTCTTTCACCGCCTGCTGCTTTACGCTGGCAGGCTACTGTGAGCAGAAAGACAACCTCCCAGGACAAATGCAGTGCCAGCATCTCTCTTTTCCCAGGCAAGACTTAACAGCGAGCGCTCAGCAAGATGCTTGTGGCTGCTGGCATGCAGGGCTCTGGGTGCATCCCACTGCTGTCTGCACAGCTCCTGAGAGAGGGTTGTGAAAACAGGGGAGAGCTTGGTAGGAGGAAAATTTGCAGACAGCCGAAATGGCTCAGCAATGCTAGAGGGAATAGTAGAGCAACAGCTGTTCTGATTTCCCCCCCTTCATATATAAATGAATCCAAACCAGAGCTGTTTCAAGCTGGAGCAGACAATAATTCTTTGAAGTACACTGGGCCTGCTGTTGTTTCAGCTCTCTTTCTTGCTTTCTTTTCTTTCTTGATGTCTTTCCCACCTTCCCATCTTTCCACCTTCCCTCCTCCTTCCGCTTCCCCTTCCTTTTCCCCTTCCCCTTCCCCCTTTCCCTTTTCCTTTCCCTCTCCCTTTACTTTTCCCTTTCACTTCCCTTTCCCCTTTCCCTTCCCCTTCCCCTCCTCCTTTCTCTCTTTTCCTCTATCTCTTCTCTCCTCCACCCCACGCTGTGCATTGCAATGACACCATTTAAGTTTACCAGTTTAGTGCAAGGGAATTTGCAATTGTGCTGTAGAACCAAGCTATCAGTTCTGGTTGAGAGATGGAGCTCTCATGTCCTGGCTGGGTGCTGTTCATGAAGATCCAGCCCTTGGAGTCCTGTGGGTTAAGTGAAGCAACAATACACGTTGTGGAACAGAGGAATTCAGATGAAAGGCTCAAAAACATGACAAGAGGGATCAGAAACCAAGTAGTCAAGGGGTCCTCACTCAGCACCTTGTCATGTGTTCTCCGTGTCTATTGGATGCAATGAAAAAGCAAGCAACACATCACCATTCGAGTGCCTTTAGGGCTTCATCTTATTTTCTTTACTGCAATGAAGAAAACACGTAACATGGACAGGATTTTCAGCTTCAGGTGTGTGTGAAAGCTCAATTTTTTCTCCAGATTCAAATGACATAGAAGTTCATGAGGTTCCCAGTGCTCTGGGCCTTCATTATTTAGTATGCACAAACAAGTTCTCAGGTGATGAGGATTCATATCTGCAACAGGAAGAAGAGGCCGGCGAATGCAAATAAAGTTATGCTCACCTTGTGATTCTTGATGGTGACAGAAGGAGTAAGTCCAAATGAGTATTGGGTCCTATGTCACAAAGAGGCAGCAGTGAGCTTTTCTTTCTTTAAAACAAGGGACTGTGTAGAAAACTCCAGGCAGGATTTTTTTTGGTTGTTTGGGGGTTTTTTTGGTTTGGGTTTTTGAGGTTTTTTCCATACCCTTTTGCAGATGTCTGCTTTTGCTCTGTGTTGTTATTTATTTATAGTAATTTCTATGGCGCTCATCACCATAGTATCTGGGAAAATCTTCTTTCTTTTCTTATATCATGTAATTAAATCTATACAAAATGCGTATGTTCTTGGCAGAGAGGGAAAAAAAAAACACAAAAACACAAAAAAACAACTCTGCTTTTGGAAAGGATTTGTGCCCTGCAATTAAACAGTGCTTTTGCAATGCTGTATCTTTCCACGAAGGTGTGAGTGGGGAAAAATACAGTCTTGTTAAGGGGGTGTGCTCACACACCCACTACCCTAGTGGGCAGGGTTGTGGCACCTGACTTGCAGCCCAGTGCAAGGTGTAGCAGGGGTAGCAACAGGCAAGTGGGCAGTTTTGGGATGATTGGATTAGATACCTGACTGGGGACCCTGAGGAATGCTTCTGCCTTCCCTGCTCGTCTAGGCATTGCCTGTATAACTAGCAGACACACACACACAAACCCTAAATGGGAAAGTACAGTATCACCATGAGACTCTTTTTGAAATAATAGCTTGCTATTCTTACTCTCTTTGTGCAGCCAGGGCTCCTGGAAAGGTCAGCACATCCCTTCAGCTCTGGGTTTGCAGAAGAAGAAGCTACAAGCACTGGGGAGAGGCCAGAGCTTTCTGAGGAGCTAGCAGCATGAGATAAGACTGGTCACCTCCCCTCCATATGTGAGTCATGTCCCATGTTTAAAGGATGGCCATGGGTGTTCTGCCAAGCTGATCTGAAGGACCATGAGGACAAGCTGACGATAGGTCAAGCACGGATTTGCGCTGGAAGTTGGACTAAAGATCTGCCAGTCACACCAGCCAGCTCTGCCCCAGTGGGACCCTCACTTTGACAGAGCTTAGGCCAGCACCGAAGCCTTCCACAGCACCAGATGAGGGCAATTCTCCTTTCATATAAATACACAAACAGATCTGATCAGGCTGTGCACCAGCTAAGGTGACTGTCCTGCATATGCTCTTTGACTCAGGTGGGAGAACAGTGCAGTGCTGCCTGGTGTGGCAGTACTTGGGAGGGCATATATGTACTCAGATGAACAGGAGATTGTGTTTAGAAATACAAACTCTTAAGAGACAGCCTTCCTTCATCAGAGAAGTCATCCTCCCACCCAGGGCTGACCAGCTGCAGGTATAGCTTTTAGGTAGGAATTTGGAGGATGTCAAGTCCCATGGTTGTGCCAACTGCAGCCAACATGAACTCATGACACATTCCTGTTGGAGAAAATAAAGCTGTCCCTTTCCTTTTGAGAGCAGTTTGTTTCTCCTATTTCAGAAGGAAGTAATGGCTGCACTGCTTTGATGCTTGAAGATCATCTTGTAAAGAGCCCTGGATCCACAAAGGCAGAGTTATCAGCTAACTGTACATACAGCACTTACCTCCATAGCATCCTCAGTCTTCAGGACATCCAACACCATTAGTTACCCATTAAAATCTTTGGCTGTTTTGGTATTCCTCCACACATTCTGTTTTTGGCAGGCACTCACGTAACCCAGGGTTTGTTCATCTCCCCTCAGGTTCTGCTCACATGCTTTATTACCTGGCTGAATCAGGCCCTACAGAGACACAGCTCTCCCTGGTTTCCAAAGGCCACGTGAGCACGATTTGGCTTGTCTGAAGCTCCAGCAACAAATAATGGAAGAGTTACAGCCTTTCTCCTGGGGGGGGCGGGAACCCATATGCTGATTTTCAGGAGTGAATAACCACAGTGCTAATTGAATGCTGAGAATGCTTATATTGCCAGATGTTTGAGTTGTTGGGATGTGTGTTGGTGGTGTTTTTTCTTTCCTATACGTGCTAGTGTTTTATGTAAGGCAAAATAGGTAACTATTGTTGCTAGAACATGAAAGACAGCACTAATATGAGGTATCTCTTTCTGGTACTTGGAAGGTGGGTGAAAGCCTTTTAGCAGGCATTAACAGATCAGGCAGCATTCACCTCGAAGTAGCTCAGAAATACTGAGATATTTCAGGAGTGGACTTCACTCCCAAAACCGCATTTGCAGGCAATACAGCCAGGGGGAAACGCGGATCTGGCGGGGCTGGTACCGGCCGGTCAGCGGGGGGCTCGGCAGCCCTGGAGCAGCGGCCGCACATGGGCTTTCCCAGCCGTGATTAATAGTTTTCTAGTGCCACCGTGAGGACAGCGGCCCGACCGCCCGTGCTGCAGCGGGTCAGCCCGGGATGAGGAGGAGGACGAGGACGAGGAGGACAAGGAGGACGAGGAGGAGGAGGAGGGGGAGGAGGAGGAGGACGAGAAGGAAGAGGAGGAGGAGGAGGAGGAAGAGGATTATGATGATGATGATGAAGAAGATAATAATAATAACATAATAATAACAACAACAATAATAATAATAGACAACTACAACCCAGGGACGCCGGAGGACAAAGAGAGGAGGCACCTCAAAACCAGCGCTGGGTCTCGGGGAGCTGTGAGCAGCCTGGGAGCTGCGGAAAAAGCCCACCCGGCTGCCGCGGGTCGCTGGGTCTGCCCAGCATCACCTCCCGGTGGGAGGGCTGATGCCCCTTCTTCATCGCTTTCCTGTCGTGCCCGAGCACCAGGTACAGCCCCACGGCCGCGCACCGAAGCTCCTGCACCTTTTCCTCTCAGCAAGGCAGGCGTAGGCAGCCCCGTCTGCCCACAGCGTGTTTATTGGGGCGGGGGGAGGGAAGAGGCTTTGCCAGGAGCTCAGGCTGGCAGCAGCCTTATCGCTAACCCGAGTCATTAAAAAACTGCACAGAGATGCCTGCACGGTGCAGCCGGTGCTGGAGGGAACCTCTGGGCAACCCCAGCCCAGCCGTGCCTTCCAGCTGCAGAAACCTAGGGAAGAAGATCAGTACAGCAATGGGTTACCTACGTAAGCCCATTAATGCCATAATTATTGGCTTTTAGCTGTATGCCTTACTGACACGTAAAAGCAGACATTCTGTGACAATGTGTATCACATAACACAATCCTCCACACGCATGCATTCAGATTTTATTTTTTTTTTCTTTTTTTTT
The DNA here is from genome assembly GCF_000747805.2 of Chaetura pelagica. NCBI lineage: Eukaryota > Metazoa > Chordata > Aves > Apodiformes > Apodidae > Chaetura > Chaetura pelagica. The sequence goes on from NW_009953332.1 coordinate 1,745,626, forward strand.
TCATCTTACTCGAACATCACTCAGAGGATTAAATAAAAACTGCATTTTTTCATCTTGCCCTCCAAAACTGGCCAAAACAAATGACAGGCTTATAATCATTCAGGGATATCTGGTGTACCTATGCCCAATGATGTTTTGGGAGGAAGTGTGCAGTAAGTTAAAAACAGGTTAAGGCAATAGTTTGGGACTCCAGAGACCTGGCATCTGTTCCCAGCTCTGCCACAAATTCCCAGTGTGACCTGAGGCAACCTATTTCCCTCACAAAACACTTTCATAGTCACAGAAGGCAAAATCCTACTTCATGTGAGTTTTGCCTTTGACTTCATGGAGCCAGCTCCCACCCACACATTTCAGAGCTTAAAAATGAAGAACAGGCTTAAGCACCTTGCTGAATTAGTGCCAGAACTTCCCTGCATTTCAGCTTCCTACACCTAGAAGAAGAACAAAGATCACTTCCCTATTCCCACTCGCTTTGTATGCTTAGGCTGGAGTCTGATGCAGGACTGACTGGGACTGTGCTTATGCACTGGCCTGCTCCCCTGATAAACTTCAGCTCAGGCAAGAGCCAGAGTTGTTGGAGGCCTCACCTTTGTGCTTCGTTTGCGCTCAGACGCTGTCGCACCTTTTCCCCTTCACACTGAGAGGGACTTTCTCTACTGCAGCTAATTGGGAATTAATAATTTGCGGCCCACGTGAGCAGAGGTAAATCAGTGTCTCTGCTTAGAAAAGTGGCTAGGTTGGTAGTGAGGGGGCTCCCTTACCTGTAACACCTTTTCGTTTTTTTCGTGTTGTGAAAGTATACATCTAAGTTTATATAACTGGCACCTTGGAGCACTCCCTAAACAGGATATTCCTGTTGGCGAAGGACTGCGCATTTGCTTAAACCAACAGTTGTAAGTTTCAGCAACCCTTGACAGGTACAAACAAGGAACCACACTGATAGCTGAGGGGAGGAGGGATTACTACGCTTAACAAGAAATAGACTTTGGCATTTACATGCATATCGCAGATATGCTCCACAAGGTAAACAAATACAGCATAAAAGCATATTTGGCTATTCAAATGGCCTGATTGTTCCTATTATGATGGTGTCTCCCTGCATGTAGGTAGTAGCACAGTAATTGACTTTGCATACATCAGGAAGAAAACTTTTCACTATCTGTTTCAGGATGGTTTCTGATGACATTTTCTTTCAAGTTTTATTTATGTATTTATTTTGGGGGACTGTTTGAAATGAAAATAGATCTTGACTCTTGCTGACACGCCAGAAAAAAAAGGACAGAGGCACCATGGCCAAGCTTCCTCAGATCTCTGTGAGCAGCACCTGATCAAAGTCAGGCATTTGTGGGTCCCTCCATGTTCAGGTCCTCCTCTTGCCTAGACACTTCATGTGCCAGTGGTGGCCCAGCTCAGCAAGGCATGCAGCAGTGACTTCTGAGCTGCCCCCACTTACCACCTGAATATGCAAAGCAGTAACCAAAGACAGCCTCGGACTCGGGTTATTTAAGCCTCAAGTACATATGCATGGCTCCAACCTGACGGTTACAGCCAACATTAAGCCAATGAGCATGACCAAGGCCCTCCAGGACATTCAGCAAACTACTCACCCTCTGCACTAGGTTTTTTATTTCAGCATTAAATGTGTCAAGAAGTTTGTTCAGCTCTTCTGAAGAGGAAGGTAAAAAGTCAATGGAAGAAGCAGAAAGCAAACAGGCCATTCAATTCAGCTGCCTTCCATGCTAAGGATGTGCATTGGAGCAGCATATGAGATTTCTACACAACTGACTGATAAAATGGCTATTAATGCTTCTCTAGTTATGAGAATAAATTTGCTCTGGTCATATGGCAACAGTTGGCAAGCTGAATCATAACCAGCAAGATAAACACTCGTGGTAAAATAACCTTTGCCCCCACATTCAAGCTAAGTGGGTAAAATGAATCTAATCAGTCTATATATTTTACCCTTATTGTATCTACAAATCTTCTGAGAACTTGCACATGATTTCCCTATGTACTAGTTACAAACATGTGGTTTGAGGGTTATCTTCCTGGAGAAAGTCAGACAGGTCAATGATGTGCAAAGGTTTAAAAAGCAGAGTGTTTGTTGACTGTGGGGTATTAGAGATGGCAGCCCCACACTTCTGTTCCTGCCTTGCTGCTGAATCCACTCAGCTGTGGCCGGGACCACTGCAGAGCAGCACTCGAAGCACATCAAACATCCTTGCACCAACGTGGAAAATTGCTACGTGAACTAACTCACAGAGGTGCACAGCTTGAAATTTCAGCAGCCAGTACTCAGGCACACATGCAGCTCCCTTCCCCTACATTTTGTATGTAATCATGCTAGCAAAGCCTGATAATGCAGTAATTCACAGGCACCACACAGCAAAAGGATGTCAGAAGCACATGAACTGAAAACTATCATTTGGATAGCACTTCCGGAGGAATTAAACTCAGTTTCAGGCCCGGAATAATCTGAGGAGCATGTAAAAATTCAGCCCTGGTTTATAGGTCTTGGGGACATGGTGATACCATGTTTTTAGCAACAGACCAGAGGTCTAACAGCCTCTGGAGGTATAACTTACCTTTATCCATAATCATGGGTGCTTTTTAGAAGCAGAAAGGCTCCAGGTACCTGCCAAAATAACCCCTGGTACCCCAAGCTGTCCCCTGTGCTGAAGCAATGCCAGAACCCAGCAGCCATGCTGCCAGGCCCAGAAGGAACCAAGCAAACCCCAAGCTGCTGCTGCCTCTCCTGCTGCACCATGAGGGCCTAGAAGCATGTTTGACATAAGGGAAAATGTATTTAGAAGGAAAGCAAGTGGAAAAAGAAAAGTTATGGGGGAAGGAGTTAAAAGTCTGACAGTGTCTAAGAATAGTGTTCTGAAGCTTTCTCAACTCACTGCAGCCAGCAGCCCAGTTTTAAAGATGCAGTACACTGACATTTTTGGAAGTGCAGCCCCAACTGTTTTAAGTGGCAAGAGTTGTGCATGATCAGTGAGGCCTTGATTTTGTCTGGGCTTGAAGGCACTGCCATCATATAAATAACCACCAAACATTTCAAAGCTTTTGAAAACATTTCATTTAATTTAACATTTTAATGCCAGGAATGGGCTAGGGTTTAGGTGTGGTGGTTTCACATATTTTTGGAACCTGTTTATCCATCTTTTATTAAGGCTTTAAGAAGGCAGCTCAAAATACTTCATTGACTCCAGTGATGCCGTAATTTCTGCTTCTTTGTTTTCTGAATGTGATTAAGTTAAATTCCTGTCTCCATCTCAGGCTGCTTCCTGGAGAGATACTTTAAAAAGCCAGCACCACCAGTCTTTGTTTGGTATGATTTGATTTCAGATCAATGGCTGAGCTTGTGAGCAGACATGAAAACTTATTTTATATCTGGCATATCTCAAACTTACCCTAACAACCTACATTCCAGGTACATTTTGTATTGTATCATCTTGTATTTAAGATGGCAAGTCAATAATTGTTAATAAAGTATATCCTGTCCTTGCAATGCTTGCTGTCCTTTCACAAACTGACCTGCTTTAATGGTTGAAAATTAGTGGTGGAAACATCACTCTGATTGACAAAACCTCAGCCTGGATCTAATCACAAGGGATTTTCAAGATGTCTTTGGCCATCATTGCCCCATGTGAATCAGCTTGAAGGACTTCAGCATTAAGATACTTGAGTTTTTCCTGCCATGATGTTTCTTCCAAAACAAAAGGCAAGTGACAGTAGCTCAGCTTTATTTGCCATCTCAGTATCGACAGGGCCACGAGCTTTGAAGGGGTGTTTCTGTCACCATGTTTCTGACCAGCTGTTGATAATAGCAAGCAGTGTGTTAGTAAAGCATAAGGAGGAAATGCAAGTGCTGTGCAACACAAGGACTGTGTAAGGAAAATTCTGTGCATGTGAAGAAGCAGACCTTAGATCAGAAAAGGTCTTCCTCTGTTAAGTAATTTTCTGCCAATATTAGAGTACATGAGTGTCAGGCATTCATCAACCATGGAGCCCATGCTACTGCCCACATCACAGATTTGGCCCTGTTTGTGGCTTTATGACTAGTTATGGACAGAAACCACCAAGCAGGTATTTAAGAGCTTTAGCTGTCCTGTGCCTCATTGTTTTACAGTAAGTTAATCCCAGGTCAGCTGCTTCATGGATACAGTTTCTCATGACATACACATCAGAAGCTGGTTTTCATAATGTGGTAAATGGCCTTCAAGTGTCACTGTTGAAGTTTTTCAACAAAACACTGAATACAGGGTATTACCAACTCACAGAAACTCTTCCTCATGACTGAGGCAGGATATGTACAAAATGGAGATTCTCAAATGGCAAGTTTAAGCACTGTGCTGCTGTGAACTAGGACCTTTGATTCCCTAAAATCTTTGGCACCCTGACTACCTACAGATTTGACAGTCAAGATTCCCTTTTTTGTTTGGTTGTTTTGTGTTTTTGTTTCTTTGTGTTTTTTGTTTGTTTGTTTTGTTGTTTTTGTTTGTTTTGATGTTGTTGGCTTTTGTTGTGTTTTCTTTGTTTTGTATTACAAATTGCATGCAATACACGAAAGAGAAAGGCAGCTTGCAGAACTCATAACTGCATGTTGCTGCATCTTGGCTGGTGGGGTACTACTGGATCCAGCATAGATGATTCTGAAAAGGACCTGGCATTTGCAAAAGCATTTCTAAACCCATCCACAAAATACAGTATTTCTGTCAGAGAATCATAGAATCACAGAATTGTCAAGGTTAGAATAGACCTGCAAGATCATAAATTCCAACCATCCACCCTATAACCACTAAACTTAAAAGCACTAGAACATCTCATGAAACACCATGCCTACCTCTTTTTTGAACATCTCCAGGGATGGTGCCTCCACCACTTCCCTGGGCAGCCTGTTCTAAATGCCTCACCACTCCTTCTGCAAAGAACTTTTTTCTAATATCCAGTCTGAACCTTCCCTGGCACAGCCTGACCCCACTTCCTCTTGTCTTATCCCTACATTAGTCACCATAATGGGAGCAGACAGATAGCCTAAATACCTTTGCACTGCTTCTTTTTTTTACAGTTTCCCAAGCCTAGGACATGGGCAGGCCCAAGGAGAAAGATGTCCTTTTCTACACCACTCCTTGGAGTAACAAAAGGGGGCAGTGGCCACAAATGTACTTTGTGTCCCTCCCTCACTTTTTTCCAAAAAGTGGTAAACATGTTAACACCCTGGGAGAAGGAGCCCTTAGCAGTGTACAATAGAGATCCTCCTTCACTGAGATGAACAGGACAGTTCACATTTCACCAGGACAGTGCAGATGAACTTATGCAGGGCTTCCCTCTGCTGACTTCCTTTCCACCCACCCACCTGGCTCTTCCTAGACCCTACAGCAGAACGACGTTTAACTTTTTAATTTGGACTAAGAGCTGTAAGTTTGGAGCAGAGAACACTACCACCTTCAGAGAGTTGGTGGTAGAGCAGCTGGAAATGCTCATGAGCCGTCTCCAAGCCTGACTGCAAGAGCTGAAACCAAACACCGACACTGCTGCTAGTTCTCCTTCTGAGTTAAGGTGTCTTTAGCCAGTCCCATGCCCAGGGTAGTACATCTCTCCTGATCATTCTATCTTTGTGTTCAAATGCAGTACAGATATAATCTCGGATTTAAAAATAAAATCCTACTTTTTTTTTTCTTCCCGGCCCCCCCCCCATTAGTTTCTTTACTGGAAATGGCATTAATTCAGGTTGAAGCATTTGGGCTTCCCACAGGGTATTTAGACCCAGTCAGGAAAAAAGCCTAAGCTACAATTATCCAGCAGCAGTCTCACCTCAGCAAAATCAGATTCTTCAGTTTTCAACATGAACTTTCATGTTCTGTCCAGCTATTTTTTCCTTCTTTACAGTGGGCAAACTCTTGCCTGCACGGCAGTGCTTTTGCACCAGGAGGTGCTGGTCTGTCATGTTCCCTGTAAGACAGGCACTTCGACTTTGTGAAGTATCATTTTACTTGCTTTTTATTAGAGCTAACACTACAAAGAAAGAGAGAAAACTGTAGATAATGTTACATCCCTTCAGATGCTGGCAGCTGTGAGTTGCACAGCATCTAATGATCCAAACCATGTGCATTGTGCTGTGAGGATCCAGTCCTCAGAAGGGTTATCCTATCTTGGTAATTTGAGATACTATAGAATTTTCTTACAAGAGAACAACTCTTTTCATCATTTTTATTGTCAAACAAAGACAATGTTTAAATGAGATATTCTTGCTGCACTTTTAGGTATAGGCAAGGCAGAGCAGAGCCTGAAGGCCATGCTGAACCTGCAGCCCCACACAGCCCAGCGCTGGCCTGAGCCTCCTCCAGCTAGTTGCATGGATCATTGATGCCTTGGTGCACCATCGTCCTCTGGTCAGAAGTACACTACACCACTAAAATCTTCTATTGCATTGAGGTTTCTGGGAGAGTGACTGTGGAGACATCTCAGCCACTGCCTGAAACAATTGTATGGGGTGGAGGGTTGATGAGGAGAAAGCATCTGAATTTTGATTTCTCTTGCTGGCTTAAATACATCTGCTCTGGAGGCAGCCGGAGTCACAGGTGGGTTACCTCACCTCTTGCTTAGGGAACCTCCATCCAGTTTGGAGGCAAAATGCACTTAGCACAAGATATCGCAAGATAACCTGTTGATGAGGTACCAACAGGTGCAGGAGGGCAGGAGTGGCTCAGACAGCCCACAGCTGACCTCGAAGCTGCAGTCCAGCTAGAAACATTTCAGAGCATGCCTTGCTATTCCAGGAACATGGACCTGCTGGCCAAGTAAGCATGTACTGTAAGCATCGTCCAGTGATCCAAAAGCACTTCTAGAAAACAGCTGTTAGGCTAATGCATAATATGCCCTAGAGCAGAGGTTTTGCACCAAATTACTGCCTCATGCCTGCTGCTGCAGAGATTTCCGTCGGAAAACCACAGGAGGGCTGTTAATCAAAGTAAACTCCGCTTGCTCCAGCCTGCTCTCGGTGTGCCAGGAGGGCGGCCGGTCTTGGATGCTGCTCTGTGTGCATAATTGGACACGCCTGATCTGGGCAGACTCGCCAGGACCCTGGTGAGGTTTGCAAATGCATTTGGCAAAAAGCATGCCAGGGAGAACTGCTGAGTCTAAATGTCCTGGAAGTTTCCCATCTTCTGGGAAATCCTTCTCTGGCATGTGAAGCAGCCACCTGGCCAGCCGCAGTCAGAGCGCGGTGGGTGGCAAAGCTCAGCAAATCTCACACTTGCTTCTTCAGAGATGCTTCAAGAATATCAAGCCAACAAAATTCCCAAATCCCATGCCATTTCAATCAACAGTTTTTATGTTTTGGTGCAAGGAATAAAGGTCCATCAACCAAGAGATAATTTAAGGTGCAGAAAGATTACTTCAGTTTTGCGGCTCCTGGATGAGACAGTCAGATACTTCTCATTACTGGCACAACTAGCTGAGATTTGGACATCTAAGAACCAATTGCCTTCCAGCTTCCTACCCTTGCTTGTTGTAGGAAGCCAAAAAAACAACTGTACAGCAGTGACTTATCCTTGCCATTTCTCCTTTAGGGGTAAGCTAGTTGTTCTTATTGCTTTGCTTTGAATGATGAGAAGATTCAGAGATGATAAGAAAAATGTCATTGCAGATTCCTCTTCCCAATAGAGTCTCTGATTTTATGCAGTTATCTGTTTATACCAACCAGAACAGACTCCAAAACACAAACACTTCTGCCCCATTAAAACAACCAAATCCATTTACACTCCTCTCTTGGAAATGTACAGGACACATCAGAGTTGAAAGAGATTTTTTTCTCTCCAGAGCACAGCCAAACTGAAACCAAAGCATTAATGTGGAAGCCTTGCTTAGAATATTTGGATTTGTATTGACAAGGAGGTTTGTGCTTCACATTAAGTGTGACATGTTTGTACTGTACATTGTAAACCTTTGATTACAGGCAAACCTTCCCCTCCTGTAAGTAATAATGAGTGTTGAGGCTGTAGCATATGCTGATGAAAGCAAGTGAACATATGCTTCATGAGGCACCCACCACACCACGTGTCTAATGCAGCAACAAATTTGGCACTTTGAAAAAGAAAAACCCAAGCAACCTCCAAATTAAAAAGACAGTCACTAGTTGTGAGCCACCTGAAATGCTGCTGAGCTTTGTACCAGAAGCGGTGATCTGGCTCAGAGCCCCAGGTGAACAGCTTTGATATGAGCAAGGCACATGCCCTCACCTGCCTCCCCTGCACCCAGTCCAGGAGCACAGGATTTGTGCTCACCCCTGGTGTCTCTCATTTCAGTACAAATTAAAAACTAATTGAAGGCCATGAAGGATGCTCTCCACCTTGCAGTGGGGATGGGAAACCTGAAGGGTGAAAGCCCAGTCTTCCGACAGAGCTGATGTGAACTGAGTGCCTCCTGTGTACACCCAAAGGGCACCCATGGCATCAGGTGCATTCCTGATGAGGAGCAGCTGTGGGGCCAGTTGGCTCTGGCCAGCAGGTGAGCACACTCAGCTGCACAGTGCTCACAGGGATGAAACACTGTAAAACTGAAATGCCCTGTCATACTGTCACACTGACTGATGTGTCGCCAAGTGGCCTTAGACATACCTTTCCTCTGTGTCTAGCACCATGGGGAGACTGCCACTGACCTGAAGACCTTACAACACAGCAAAAAGGCCAAGGGTGGGACATGGAGCAGCACACCCAGGATGCCTGCTGAATTAGCAGTGGGCCTGGGAGCAGGTCTCAGCCCTGTTGCCATTCTCTTTGTGATGCAGGGTGCAGCAGTGCTACACCAGCTGCTGATCCACAGCATTTCCTTTGGCAGGATGCTCATGCTGCCACTGCAGCATTTTGTGTTCCAAATGCCTTATGGCTGTGAGTGACAAGGACAGGAAGATGGGAACCACTGCCCTAAGTCAGGCTGACTTTTCTCTGATCTTGAAAAAATGCCAGAAATTGTAAAGGATTACTCCTCAATGATCACGGTGAACAGCTTCAGCTCTTTGCTTTCCATGTACCTTACAAAAGTTCGGAATTTGACTTTTGGATCTAGATTTTATCCTGACTGTCTGCATCCTGGAATTTGACTCAACCGAGGTCCATATTTTGCTGTGAAACTAAACACCTCTGAGATGGCTCCTTTTTAGTAGGTGTTTAAGCATGTTTCAGGGGGGCATTTAGCATATGGGAAAAGCACAACAAAACAAAACAGACCCACTATTTCATCATACTTATCTGAAATTTGTATCTAGCATCCTAGAAACAGAAAGCTGAGTGTTTCACAATAAAATATGGCATATGACCATGTGAGCTTGAACCAACTCTTGACTTTCCCAGGCTTGGATCCTCTACCCCTCCAGCTTGTGAGTGGAGGGAAATGTCTCTCTACAGGGAGCTTAGAGTAAGTGCTGCACCAGGCTTATCCCCTCCATCCTTCCTGGTTGTCAAGACAGTGCCACCAACACTGGCTTGGCCAGTAGGACAGATAACACTTGCTATTCACCTTCTGGCTCAGCAGAGGTTTAGCACAAGGCTGAACTTACTTTAGCACCATCTTACTTTCAAACTTGCCTCTCTCAGTGGATTTGAAGAGCTGTTGTGGCTTAATGCAAAGTTATTGTTAAGCCATCAGCTCTTGACAGCCACAGTTAACACAGAGGTGGTGCCTACCTGTAGGGATGAGCTTGTTCATGACACCCCACTATAGCAGAAGACAATGGCCCAATCTGGTTTTCCCAAGTCTGAGCCCCCAGGAAGGTGTTTGTCTCTCTCTGTGTGGAATTGCTGTTCATTGGAAGAGGCAATTTCACACAGACTCAAGAGCTTCCTGCAAATACTGTACCTACCCAATGCCTGGGGAGTGTGGGAAATATTCAGGAGGACACAATCACCAAAATACTTAGTATGAATGAGGTAGGAAGCCATGAAGAGGCTGCAGAACACAAATGCAACAGCCAGGCAAGCCAAACTATTCTTGGGAGCAGTCCAGACTTTATTTTTTGCAGTACAGGACACAAAGCTAGAGAGACACTGCCATGGACAGCACTTCATGAAGGGGACAGACACAAACGAAGCTGGTTCTGCCAGTGTATAACATTAGCTCCATGGTAGTGATACAGTTGCAGTGGAGCCACAGCAAGTCAGAATTGGCACCGGGTGTGAAAACTGAGGCCATGCAAATCTGAGGAGAGCTAAGCCATGTATTTAGGATCCCATAATGATACTTTTAAGTAAAGGCAACAAAAAGCACTTCAGGGCTCTCACTGCTGTGATGGCAAGCGATAGCATTTTGTGTTATATTTTCAGAAATACAGAACAAAAGGGGTTAAGGATGCCACTGAAATGTCCTAGCACTTCCATATTTTGAGGCAAAACACTGAATCCAGTTATACTGACAGGACACTTAGGCACAGAAAAATACTAATTAATTTCATAGCAAGGCAGTGATTGGAAAAAACAACCCAGCACATGAGAATAAATCAGCCCAAAAGCACATGTCATAGAGTCATAGAATGGTTTGGGTTGGAAGGGACTTTAAAGATCATCTGGTCCCCACTGTTGTGCCAAAAACATGGTCTGTCAGCCAGTGCACAGGAAACTGGTCTACACAAACTGTCAAGATATTTGCTCTAATACCCAGTTCTGTGCAGAACTGGGAGCAGGGGTGTTCCACAAAGCAAGCTCAGCTTCCCAAGTAGCAAGTGCTACTTTTATACCCCAAAACATGAGAAAGAACTTTATCTCTAACATTGTTCTATCACCAGCATGCACAACTGGTCACTAATTCCTCACTTCCCTTTAAAGTGGCAATGCTTAGAAACTTCACTATGCCTGCTCAGAGAGTAAGAGGCTTGTTAGTAGGGATCCCTCTAGCCTGTGAGGGGAATATTTTAGTATGCTAATAGCTCATTAATACATGAATGGTATGTTAATATAGCAAATCAAGTAACTCGGTGCTTTTCTACCTAGTGCTCAAGGCTGTAACCAACGTAAGTTTGGGGAGTGCAGAGACTGAGTTGGTGGACCTGTGCATGTGGCCTGCAGTAAAGCTATCTCACTATGCTAAGTAAGACACTCCTTGGGGATTACCAGACATATTATCACTAAACACATTAAACATCACACAAGCACCACATGTGGTACCAGAATGCAGATCTCCTTTTCCTCAGTTTTGTCCTTTGGGTATTCACAAAATGGATTCATTTGTATTTTTACAGCTTTGGCCAAACTCTTGCCTTCTTTAACAAAGCCATGCATGGGATACAGTTTCTTCAACTTAAAATATGTAGTTTAACCACACATGTGAAGCTTAAGGTCTCCGAACAGTAAGAATCTCAGTTAAGAGAGCAGAATTTTGCAGCAGCTTTGACACATGCCATAGTTTCCTCATATTCCTTCCAGTGTAGATCATGCTTCAGGGTCACAGTATGAGTATCTACCTGTGGTTTTAGGTGGGAAGATATAATGATCACTTAGAAATCCCTTTACCATTGTGGACTACTGTATCTAGGTTCTCCTCACTGCTGAGGGTGTTAAAAAGTCCACATCAGCAAGTTAGCCTTGGACCAAAGATCAGGAGAGGAGGTGGGCTGAGCTAACATAAATGATTCTGCCTTCCTCAACTACATGCTGGGCAAAGCTCACTCCTGCCCCAGCTGGTGAATGCGGAGAAGCAAGTCAAAGAACTAAGGGTGTCCTTCCTGAGCCCAGCTTGTGCTAGGACAGCTGACACCACTGTCCTGGACACATTATGCCAGTGCCCCATCACCTCCCTGCTCCAGGTGGGAACGGGGATGGTGCAAACTCCTGAGCAGCACAGTGACCCACCCAGCCCATGCCACAGCAGAGGGAGGCAGAACTGGTCTTCACAGCAGGTTTCTGACCACGGTGACTTGCTCAGCTGGCAGATACCATGAGGGTGCCTGCTGGGAAAAAGATCTCTACCTATTTTAGTCCCTTTCATTGCCCAGACCCCACAGGAGTACAAGAGATCACCACAGCATCTGTCTCAGCTCCTTTGTTTCTGAGGTACATGATAACTCATGCCCATGTTTCATTAAGCCACTCCAGGAGCAGAAACCCAAAGAAAGATGCCACTGTGGGAGCATTCACATTGAAGTGGTTTCCTACAACTCTGTACCAAATATTCTCATGTCTCTTTCTTTTCTGAGACCCCCAAGCATTCCTGGATCCTTTCTGTGTCTCCAGCTCCTTTTTGCTGTGAATCCACCCCATTTTTTACACCACTTTACCCATTAGGTTAAGCAAACAGAAGCTGATTCACACAGGCATGTGCATTCCCTTGCCACTGGGATAAGAGGCTGTTTCACCAGCCTTTCCACTTCCTCATGTGAAAAATCAGTTATGATGCTGGTTCACATGCTCTGAGGCTGTTTGCTGCAGGGTCACCTGTCGTTAGCAAATGGATTCAGAAGTTATTCAGAGGTGAGCCCTCAAAGACAGAGATGGTCAGAGAAGGAGAGGCAAGGAGAATGCCTAATCCCTGATTTCCTTAGGAAACCAGTTTTAAAATAACTTTGCATCTAAATAAGCACTTGGGTTTTCCAAAGAGCTAAAGCTCCTGGGAGAATTTGGCCCAAGGTGCTATAAAATGCTGACCTCTGCAAACAGCCAGAAAAAGAGATACGGGAAGTTATGGGGTATCACCACCTACCTTTGCCCTTAATTATGTATTTTACATCACCTATTCCTTGATGTAGAGCCATTACAAGTAAAGGAAGTCTGTAGAAATTGCTCATTTACATTATGCAGACTTTTCCCTCTGTAGTTTGTTCCCTAATAGATGTGTGTTGTGTTTAGATACCTCAAAGTACTGTAAAAGAGGTTCACTAAGCAGTAGCTATGAATTGCATTTCAACTTTTTTCCCCACAGTGGACCTGGCAAGAGAAAGTTAGTTGGAGGAAACTGGAAAACCAAGCAGCACAAAAGCAATCAAACTCATGTAGCAGAGCAGCGCATGGTCTGCTTGCTCTGTGAATTTTAAAACATGGCAACACTGACAGTATTAAGCAGGGTTTAACACCTCTTGTGGCCTCACACACACGGATGCAGCCTACCATGAGGGCCTGCAGGTACCCCCATCAACCCCTTCAGCCATCCTCAGCACACGGGGGAGAGCGTCACAATCACCGGGCCTTCCACAGACAACCCCTCACGCTCCATACCTGCAAGATGCACACACACGTGCCCATTCCCATCTCACTGAAGCAGTCTGTGGACCCCAAGAGCTCTATTGCAAGCTGATACAGTGCTGGCACAAGTGACCTCCAGCCAAAGAGACCACTGTTTGGGGAGATAAACGACAGGGACGCCCTTCTCCCCCAGTTAATTCCAGTTGATCCAAGGACATCTGCAGCAGAAATGAATGCCTGGTATAGGAATACTTGTGCTTGCAAGGAACTACAAACGTTTTCTAAGTCTGTAAGAATCTGCAAACAGCTGGCACATAAAGTGCCACCTCATTTCTGCTACACAAAGTTTCAGAGTAATGCCTCCTTCAGGGAGCAAAATGACAACTTCTTTTGGGTTATACTGACAGAGTCTAAAGGACATAATTAATATCAGCCAGCACATCTTATGAAATAAACATTTTATTTCAATGAGATTACTGTGCTGACTTGATACACTTGAATTTTCCAAGGTGTCACCTTATAGTCTGTTGCAAGATGTTGCATTATGGAAGTTTACAAGGATAGACATATGAATAAACACTCTCTCCAGTGACAGGTCTTCCGAGTTCTGTGGTTGCTAATGAGATCATGAGAAATGTGTGGGTCTGTTTTACTAACACCCCCAGATGCAGTCCTTGCTGCAATATTGTTTTGCTTTACTACCCGTTATCTAGACAACGATGCCGAATCTTTGTAGGTAAACTCAGTGGATGACTCAGAGGCTATAGAAAAATAAAACCTCAGGAGGATGGGTCATCCTTACAGAATGATGTGAAATGACTGGTTAATAGTCACATGACAACACAAACTTACTTTTGTAGAGCTAAAAACTGGGTACCATCTCTGGCCACACAGCCTAAATCACATCAACAGGGCGAGACGCTGTTCTGTGCCTCCTGGGACTAACAGCAAGGATCACACAGGCAAGTCTCAGAAATCAAATCCTTGGGACTTCACCTTTTGTGCTTGGCATAATTTAATCGCCTAAAAAGGGTAATACCTTCATTCAGCCTAAAACTCTTGACAGGAGAGCAGGAGGTATTTTACTGTAATGCTGATTAGTTTCCCTGGTTTCCAACTCTGAAGATCTTCGTGACAGAGCCTAAGTGGCAGGTCAGTTGAGTGGACCTGGGGATCTAGAAGACCTCAGAAGCCCTAAGGACAGACATTTTCAAAAGTAATGCACAATTTCCAGGAACTTAAACACACAAGGCCTCAGAGTTTCTAGAAGTGTGCCTGGTACCTCCTGGTAAAGCCCATCTAAACAATTTTCTAAATGCACTCCTCCTCCCTGAAAATATGGCTCACTACATACTTACAGACTTCACTCTATGCCATAAAAAATTATGTCCCCTTTCCCTTCACCTGCTTTAAACTGTCTAATGTATCTAGGATGTCCCTTTTTTTTGGAAAAAAAGCTTTCAGACTTTCATAGGAAGTGAAAACCTCTATTCAGAAAACAGGTCACAGATGCTTAAATTTTTGTGGTCAGATTAATATTCATTATGCCATTCAGTCCAACCCCCTACATTGCACAGGCTATTGACAAGAAATGTCAGGCTGCCTGGCAATGTTTCACTGGTTCAGATCTGGAACCCAAACAACTCAGATTTCATTTTCTACTCAGTACTACATGGTTTTGTACTTGAGTCCTCAATGGCCACTGGGCCATAAGCACAGGACACCTCATTCTTTCAAGGATTGTACTTCACCCAGACAACAAAATTAGAAGAGCACATCTTTCTACTGAAGAAGCTTAAACCCCAGGCTTGGAAACACATCGGTCTGTTTGCTAAAAAGGGGAAGAACTTACCTTAAGTCACACAGGAAATCAGAGATTACATTAAATATTGATATTTCCATGGCACTGAACCAATACCCTACCTTCTAAACCAAACTGCTCCTGAAATGCTGTGTGCTCACCAGGATGCTCAGATTAGCTTCAAACTCCATGTGGATAGGACATCACAGCACTGCTGCTTCACACAGGTTGTTAGTGTCACTTGGGTCTCAGCTTTGTATAACAACAATATCGTCTCTGTCTTGAAGAGCTATTAAACCACAAAATTAGTCAGCTAGCAGTCCTTGTGGATGTCTGATCGGTAGCCTCCCAAGTGGTTCCTTTGGGAAGGCTCAAAATTTTCTCATTCTGTACAGTGCCACATCTGTGTCACTTGAAAGAGGGCATAACAGCTTTTGCAGATGGCTTTGTCACGGCTCAGGAAGAATTAGTTGTTCACTATCAACTGTAAAAGTTGTTTTGAATAGCTGGGTTCCCACTATTTATATTCTCTGTTGGCTGAAAATATTCTTGAGCTCATGGGCCACCAGCTTTCACTAACCAATGATAGCAATTCACATTTTTCAGACCTTCAATCTCTTCCCTAACAAGGCAGTTTCTGGAGAAAAAAGCTTGGTCATTGCCATAGTCCAGAGATTATTTTAACTATCTCTTCCTAGCTGTCTGTCAAGGTTGCAAGTGTATACTTCCGTGAACCTTTCTGGCAATCACTCAGCAATACTTTCATATGACATCTATCATTAGCTGAGCAGTCACTTGCCACAGAAACACCAGTCCTTCTCTCTGTAATCTTAGTTACTCAGTTATGGTACAAAGTGCCCTGAACACGTACCACTGTAACTGAAAATAAAACTTGGTCAAAGGGACACATTTTCTACCAGAATAGTGATGTTTCTTATGAATATGGGCAAACTTCTGTTGCTTCTTGCATTCCTACCAGCACACTTTAGTCTGTCCTTCATGTGGTTGTGACATACTCAGGAAGTGTTTATGTGCTTATACATTATTATTATTATTATTACTATTAGACTTTCAACATTCAGAGACTTCAAAGATTCCAGGTGAAATTCTAGGTCTTCACATCTCAAGCCAGGCTTTAATGAGGGACTCAACTTTTGGAGGCATAACTAATTAGTAGTGTAACTAATTGCTATAGTGTGCATATCTGAGCACCTCAGAGCAGCTGGAGGTTGAACTGTTTTATGTCGACATGTAATAGGACTTTTTCTGAGTGTTTTGCAGATCCCTCCTCCCTGTGCCTCTGTCCTGGTTTTGCTGAGACAGAACCATAGGCCTTTTTTCTGTTCAGAGAAACTGTTTTTGAGAGCCTACAGAGTACAACTCTATGAAAACAAGAGAGATAAGATGTGTTGCTTTCATTTGTCCCCAGCTCTGGTATGTGGGTTTCTGTAGTCACCAAGGTTGAGGGTAGATCTGAACCACGCAGGCACAGGGGGCTGGAAGGGGTGAAGTCAAATGCAGCTGACCCAAGCTGGTCAACCAAACTATTCCATACCATAAACATCAGCCTCACTACATATTGCTAAATTTGCAGGGATGTTTTTTTCACCCTACCATGGCTGCCTTCCTGAGAGGGTCCTGTCATGTCTTGTTAGGTGTTTGGCACCTGAGACCGACTCCCCTGCTTGCTGTGACCGCTGGAGCTGTCGTGCATTCAACCTGCAGGGCTGGAAGGGCACACCTCATATCTAGAGCTGGCTATAACTCTGACTTTTATATTTGTGTTGGGGTTAAGATTAGTCCATTATTATCATTATTCTATTAAATCTGTTTTCATTTCAATCCACAGGTCTCCTCTTCCCTGTTTCCCCTCCTTGGGTGGGGATGGGTGATAGAACAATCTTTTAAATTCAATTGTCTCCTATATTATTACTATATAAAAGGACCAAGTCACTGGGCTGCTCTTTACTTCTGAAATCTTATTCATAGTCACATAATGGTCGCTCTCTGAGATTTGCACCTTGGAAATATTAGTCTGTTTAGATTTCTCTTAAATCATACAACCAGCTCCCTGAAATGGAAACTGGAAACTGGTAAGCAAGCGAAGGGAGAGAAGCCCTCAAATGCTTAAATATGGCCACAGCCACCATCACATACTGCAGATGAGTGGCTTTCCATATAGGGTTCCTCTCTGGTGTTCACTGCTGACATTTTGCCTGTATACCCAGTGCATAGAAAAGCCCAAGGCTAAGAGGAGTCTGTATTTCAGAAGACAAGAGTATTCAGAAGCAGGCGTGGCACTGCTCCAGCCCTCTGGTCATCTTCAAGTCCAGAGGAGGGCTATGAAGATCAGAGGGCTGGAGCACTCTTCCTCTGAAAACAGGCTGAGAGTTGGTGGTGTTAAACCCGAAGAAGAGAAAGGAGACCTTATAGCCACCTTGCAGTACCTGAAGGGGGCCTACAGCAAAGCTGGAGAGGGACTTTTTACAAGGGCATGAGTGACAGGATGAGGGGGAAATTTAAAACTGAAAGAGGGGAGATTTAGATGAAATATTAGGAAGAAATTATTGAATATGAGGGTAGTAAGGCAATGGAATAGGAAGCCCAGAGAAGTTGTGGCTGCCCCCTCCCTGTAAGTGTTGAAGGCCACGTTGGATGGGGATTGGATCAACGTGGTCCAGTGGGAGGTGTCTCTGCCCATGGCAGGAGGGGTGGAGCTAGATGATCTTAAAGGTCCCTTCCAACCCAAACTATTTTCTGATTCTATAAACTGATGCCTCTGCAGCTCCTCTGCCTACAACCTTTTTCACACTAATGCTGTGCTGGGTCTTTTCAGGTTAGTTAAGCGTTTAAAGAAACAGGAACAAAGTGGTAGTATCTGAAGCATCTAATTATCTTTGAAAAATCACACCAGACATTCACATCTTGAAAATCTGGCCTTTCATCTTTGCCACTTATCCTCAGTTAAAGATGGGGACATGCAGAATAATGGGAGACACTATTATTCCCCAGCCTCATAAAGAAACAGAATAAAAGTACCAACACAAGACAGAGTTATCTACTGCTGACTGAAGTGCTCAGACATGATGGGGACAAAGACCAGAACAAGAACAACAAAAAGGGACCTGGACCAACCAGTGTTTAGGAAGGAAAGATGAAAGACTCACTCCAACTGCTATTGAAGTGAGTGGAAGGATTCTCATGGACTTTAATGGAAGTTAGATGAAGGAGTCTTTTGTGTTTACATATGTGAAGTAAGAGGCATGGATGCAAACTTGCAGATAGGCCTGGGAAGTGTCAGAATTGGTTCACTGCAGGTGGAGGGAGAAAGAAGACGATTTCTAATCTGGTTAAAAAGCAAAGCTCTACACTCCCCAACAGAGTGCACAAAGTTACATGCACAGCTTCAGCAGATAATGGAAGCAACATCTGCCTCACAAGTTTGGTGGAATCTAGTGCACTTGACATTCAGAACTAATTAGACAGAATTAGCCAAGCCATAATGCCCTTTGCTTGTGCCAGATAAACCTGCTCCAGGAACCGTATCTGTAAACCAAGTCACTTGAGTATTCTGAATATAAAATGCAGCAGTAAATGTGCTGTACAAACAACTGAGAATGTTAAACAGGTTTGGTTAGATATCTGCCCATGGGACAACTTTATTGACCTCTCCTCCTTCCCTCTCCAATCCCATGCAATTGGACAGAATTATCATTGCAAGAAAAACAGCAGAAGCAGAGAAAAGGCAGACCCCTACCAAATTCAGCAGCAGTAAGACACTGCCCCTTGCAACTATGGCTGTGATAGTCTGGCCTTGTTCAGGCCCCTACACATATAGAAGCTGCCTATCCCAGAATGATGTGAGTAATACATCTGTCATGTCTCTAAGTGATGAGACTGCATGTTCTGGCAGGAGCGTCCCCAGCCAGAAGTTAACTTCAGCCTTTTATTAATATCCAGGAAGCAATGCACAGCAAAGTAATCTACTATGTGGAGAGGTTTTGTTGTGTTTTGTTTTGTTTTGTTTTTTTAAAAAAAGAAAATAAAAGAAAAGAAAAGAGTTGTTTATTAGCAGAGATTACTCCAGTAATTTCCAGAGGACCTTAGTCTGGTTTTCAAAATTAAGTACCAGAAGTTACACTAGGAAACACCAACCTTGAAGAAAGAGAACAAAAACAACAGTTTTGCATTTCATTTTACTCAGGTGAGTAACCCCTTTGAAGTCTCAGGACCTACTTATATGAATACTTCAGCATTTACACGAGCGGGGCACTAATTGCACTTGCTTAACATTATTTAATCTGTAAAGCTAGTAATCACAATCAAAAAGCCTCATATTTAACAAGACCACCTACCCATACAATCACATTACTTCTATGAACTAGAACACCATTTCCAAATTAAATACAAAGCATAGACTTTCTATTTTTGGCCTTCAATTAATGTTTTTTTTTAATGTTGCTTTTTTGTTTCCCTCAATGTTCATGGTGTAAATCACTAACCTATCTCTCGGTGACACATTCCCAACTGGAATGAAGGATATGAGTCCCCTGGCCAGTAAAACTATGCTAGGCAAATGCTCTGGTCTTTGCAACATCCTCCGTTGCTCTATTGCAAAAAGACAATGAATGGCTCTGTTTGTCAGCCCTCTACACTCTAAACCATGTCTGATTCTTATTTACACTTAGCCTTCCTTATGGCACTCTGGCTTCAGAAAGAGTCCTCCAAAAGAACTGCATTTCCAAGATGGAACCTCACAGTCTTTGTTTCAGTTCCTCCTGTTCTGTAAAGGGTCTGGAAAAAATCAGCATCATCTGAAACTCACAAAGCAGCCAACATGCTGTTAAGGAATCACAGAATAGTCACAGCTGGAAAGGACCTCTGAGATCAGAGTCCAACAAAAAAAAGACAACAAAACAAACACACAAACAGAAAACATTACCACAAAACTCCACAAAAACCACACCCAAAAAAAGCCCACAACACACAACCTACAATCTCAGCCACTAGAGCATGCCCTGAACTTCCACATCCACATTTTTCTTGAATATGTCCAAGGACAGTGACCCAGCTCCCTCCCTGGGCAGGCTGTTCCAGTGCCTGACCACTCTTCCAGTAAAGAAATTATTCCTAATGTCATATCTAAACCTCCCCTGCCACAACTTCAGACCATTCCCTCCGGACCTCTCCTTACCTGGGAGGAGAGGCCAACAGCTTCTTCCCTGTGTTGTAGAAGTCAATGAGGTCTCCCCTCAGCCTCCTCTTCTCCAAACTAAACATTCCTAGTTCCCACAGCCGCTCCTTGTATGACTTGTTTTCCAGGCCCTTCACCAGTTTGGTAGTTCTTCTCTGAACACATTTCAACACCTCAATGTCCTTCCTGCAGTGAGGGGCCCAGAACTGAACACAGCACTTGAGATGTGGCCTCACCAGTGCCAAGTACAGGGGCATGACCATCTCCCTACTCCTGCTGGCCACACTATTCCTGATGCAGGCCAGGATGCTGTTGGCCTTCTTGGCCACCTGGGCACACTGCTGGCTCATGTTAATCCATGATGTCCACCAGCATCCCCAGGTCCCTCTCAGCCGGGCAGCTCTCCAGCCACTCTGCCCCAAACCTGTGCCATTGCCAGGGGGTGTTGTGACCCAGGTGCAGGACTTGACAACTGGCCTTGTTGCACCTCACACAACTGGCCTCAGCCTACTGATCCAGCCTGTCCAGGTCCCTCTGTTGAGCCTTCCTACCTCAGGCAGCTCAACACTCCCACCCAGTTTGGTGTTGTCTGCAGACTTACTGAGGGTGCACTCGATTCCCTCATCCAGGTCATTGATAAAGACATTGAACAAGACTGGCCCCAAAACTGAGCCCTGAGGGACACCCCTGGTGACAGGACACAAGCTTAATTTGACCCCATTTTTACCTCAACTCTGTGCCCAGCCATCCCACCAGTTTTTTACCCAGTGAAGAGCAGACTTGTCTATGCCATGATTTGCCAGCTTCTCTAGAAGAATCCTGTGGGACATGGTGCCAAAGGCCTTACCAGTGTCCACAGCCTTCCCCTCAGCCAATAGATGGGCCACATGGTCATGGAAACAGATTAGGTTGGTCAAGCAAGACCTCCCTTTCACAAACTGATGCTGGCTCACCCTGGTTCCCTCCTGCCCTGCACTTGCTGTGTGAGCTCACTCAAGATGAACCTCTCCATGATCTTTCCTGGCACTGAGGTCAGACTGACAGGCCTGTAGTTCTCCAGATCCTCCTTCCAGTCCTTCTCGTAGATGGGTGTCACATTAGCCACCCTCCAGTCATCTGGGGCCTCCCCTGTTGACCAAGATTGTTGATAAATGATGGAGAGAGGCTTAGCAAGCTCCCCCACCAGCTCCCTCAGTAATCTTGGGTGAATCCCATCTGACCCCATAGACTTGTGGGTGTCCAGGTGCAGAAGCAGATCATTAACTACTTCCTCCTGGATTATGAGGGGGTTGTTCTGCTCTCCATTCTTACCTTCGAGCTCAGGAGGCTGAACACCCAGGGGTCTGACTACTAAAGACAGAGGTAAAGAAAGCATTAAGTATCTCAACCTTTTCCTCATCCTTGGCTGCAACATTCCCTCCCCCCACCCCTCCCTCTCATCCAGTAAGGGATTGAGATTCTCTGCTCTTCTTATTGTTGATGAATTTATATTAAAAAAAATTGTTGTTATCCCTTATGCCAGTGGCCAAGCTGAGCTTCAGCTGGGCTTTTGCTTTCCTAATTTTCTCTCTGTATAACCTAACAATATCTCTGTACTTGAGTTGCCTGTCCCTTCTTCCAAAGGGGATAAACCCCTCTTTTTTTCCTAAGTTCCAGCAAAACTCCCTGAGCCAGCTGTGGTTCCCACCCTTTAGTCTTGCAACACGTGGGGACAGCTGCTCCTGGGCCTTTAAGATTTCCTTCTTGAAGAGCCTCCATCTTTCCTGGAGCCCTTTGCCCTTCAGGACTGTCTCCCAAGAGATTCTCTCAACCAGCGTCCTTAACGGGCAAAAGTCTGCCCTCTGGAAGTCCCAAGGTGGAGGTTTTGCTAAGCCTCCTCCTTACATAACTAAGAATTGAAAACTTTACCATATCATGACTTCTAAGCCCAAGATAGCCTCCAACCATCACATCTCCCACTAGTCCTTCTCTGTTTGTAAGCAGGAGGTCCAGCAAGGCACCTCCCATGGCAGGCTCACTTACCACTTGCATCAGGAAGTTATCTTCCAGACAAAGGCTTATCTAGCCTGCCTGCTCACTGCTGTGTTATGTTTCCAGCAGATGTCCCCAAACAGAATAAGGGCTGGTGGTTGTGAGACTTCAGCCAGCCACTTACAGAATACTTCATCTGCCTCCTTGTCCTGGCCAGGCTGGTCTGTAACATACTCCCAGCACAGTATCTCCCTTATTCATAGAATCGTGGAATCATTAAGTTTGGAAGGGACCTCAAAGATCATCAAGTTCCAACCCCCCTGCCATGAGCAGGGAACCCAACCACTAGATCAGGTTGCACCAAATCTCATCCAACTTTGCCTTAAAAACCTCCAGGGATGGGGTATCAACAGCTTCCCTGGGCAACCCATTCCAGTTCCCCACCACCCTTATAGTGAAGAATTTCTTCCTAATATCTAACCTAAATCTCCCCTCTCTCAGTTTAAAACCATTACCCCCTGTCCTACTTGCCTTTACCTTCATCCTTACCCATAGACATCCAACTTTGTCATCACTGTAGTCAAGCTCTACACAATCAAAACACTCCCTAACATACAGAGCCACACCTCTGCCTCTCCTTCCCTGCCTAACCCTTCTGAAGAGCTTATATCCATTCATTGCAGCATTCCAGTCATGACAGTCATCCCACCACATTTCCATGATGGCAACTACGTCACAGCTGTTCTGCTGCACAATGGCTTCCAGCTCAGCTGTTGAGAAGATTGGAACATCTGTAGCACACTAAATTTAATGGGATGCTGACAAAACCTGCCGAGGGGTTAATGGGAGACCTGGGAAAGGTTAAAAAAAAAAAAAAAAAAAAAAAGCTGAAATGTAATTATGCAGCACAGATGATTCCATGCTTTGGCTTGAAGGTCACTGCATCTTTATCAGACACTTTAAAAAGAAAGGTTTCTTTAAAAAGCCCTATTTATAAGGGCAGTTGGGAAAACTGGAGCAGCTGTCTGTGATACCCTTCAGCAAATAAAAGAGCAGCTCTATAATGAGCTGCTCATCACAAACATTTTGGATGGGGTCAGGCATTCAGTAAGAAGGAAAATGTCCAAAATGGCACACAAGGAACTCATGATCACAAGTTCATATGCCACTGAGGATTTAAGGTTCAGTTCTAGGGTTTGGGTTTTTTTGCTAAATTTCTGAAGAGAACCTGGTTTCCTAAGAAGTTTTATCAATGAGATGGATATATTAAAGTATGTTGCGGTTATATCTGTTCATTTAGCCATCTCCAAACCTCTCCCAAGCATATTCAGCAAATTTGCCTGTGAGAGAGGTTTGCACACCTAGGAGGTTAAGCAGCCAAAGACAAATCCTTAAAGCTACAAAAAAGCAGACTATCGTGCAAACTCACCCGTATGCAGTTAGAAATCTAAAAAACAACAACAAAAAAGTCACAAGAGAAAGAAAAGTTTTATAAACATGTCAGCAGAGGGGAAAGTTCTATGAGGCCTAAATGTATTTTAAGAGCCACAAACCCACGTATAACAGGGCTTTATTATTTCTGGCACTCAGAGGACTACTTGGTGGGGTTATTTTGGTTTTTGTTATTAGGAAAAGTAAAACCTACTTACCCCATTGACTATTTTACTGCAGTTAAGTGCACTCAATTGATCAGATCACCAAAACCAGCTCATCTTTTCGAAGTTAGACACATTCACGTTCACATGACAAGCAGTGTCTCAAAACAGGCTGCAGTGTCTTCTGAGATGGGTAATCACCAACGTGCATCGAATCTAAAGCAGCCTAGTACTCAACTTCAGCACTGCCATCTACTTCAAATGACAACATGATGCAGGCTAACCTAGAGGAGCACACATCAGGTTACATCTCAGCTGACTTGTTCTTTGCAAATGCCCTTTGTTCTAGTTACTGAAAACTCCCATAAGGCTCATTTCTAATTACACCTTTTTCTAAACTTCTTGCTATGAATGATGAAAGTCACTAGTGATGAGGTGATGACAATTGACCAGGCTGCCAAAAATTTAATATGAGGGGCTCACTTTCAAAAATGTTTCAAGAGAACTGATGTCTTTCTGAAGAAACCAAACTCTCACCAAAATCCTCACGATGGCTGAGCTGCCATTTGGATACTGAAAGCTCTGCACTTTGTATGAACCATAAAACTCAAACTTACATTCAAGCTGAGGTGTAACTCAAGTGCCTCACACAGAGCCCCACCCTAGCTTGTTCACCTAGTTCACAGGTGAACCGCACTCAGGCTGACAACAGCCATAAGCAAGAAAACCTATGGATCAGCTTGTTCCTCATGTGAACAAGGTTTCCACAATGACTGCAGGACACTTGCAGGGAGAAGAGGCGATCTAACATAACAGGGTCCTTTACTGTACACTGTAATGCAATATACCCTTGAGCCAACTGATGGAAATTGCACTTCCATTTTTATTTAGGTATGACTATCTTTTTCATAAGGCCAGATCAAGACACAAGAAGGTGATCCAGGGGGCAGCAGGGTTATTTTGGCCAGAGAGGTTGGGAAAAACTTTCTCTATCCCTCATTACATGAGGTATACCTTCAAGTCACCACAGAGTCTCTATTTATTTTCTGAGTGCTTGTTTCAAAGGCAATCTCCAACACTGGGTTCAGAAATTACGCAGAAAAGGAAAGGAGTTGAAGTTCTTTCATTTGCTAATACTATCAAAGAGATGTACAGAAAACAGGCACCACGCAAACAAGACACTGCTTTAGTGTACAGAAGTCTAAAAGGCAGGCAAGACTATTTTCAGGCTCTCAGATCGGTATCAAGTAGTAACCAAAGGTGTGAAAGACTTATTTCTATACTGTTAATAGTGTATCTGGAATCTTTTCCAGCAACAAGTACATTGTTTTCACACAACCAACAGCAGTAGCACTGATTTTCTCTGCCAGAAAACCGTGTACAGTATGATACTGTCTGGTCATCAGATAGCTCTTTTGTTTGCGCTGAGTACCCATCCAGTGAATGGCTTGTTTCTTTCAGTTCCTGCCTCCTTCTCAGTCCACTGAGGCTCAAATTCAGACAAAGCCTGGGTGGGCAGGCAGGCACTCAAAATGCATGCTTTCATTCAGGAACACAGCAGAGAACCTGAGCCTAATATTTCTTTCCACATTCACTGCAGAAAGTCTTCTGTTCGTTGGTTTGTCAAGATGCTTTCAGGACCCAGGAATGAGCTCAAGAATTTATAGGCTCCAGACAGCTCGGATTGTGTATGATAGCAAGAGAGACAGGCTTGAGAAACAAATGTTTCTTCTATCCCTCCTTTTTTCACAGCTAGAAAGGTGCATGGTAACTTTAGGACTGATAATGAGGAGGTCCTTTGAAGTGAAACAGTTGACAGGGCTCATTTGGGTCATTCCAGAACAGGAATTACTCCTCCCAACCCCAATCTGCTCTTAATTGTTCAGAGATTATCAGGTGACAAACTCTCTGAGAAGTTTCCACATGGACATTCCTTTCTTATTGTCTTTTTTCACTGAACTAAGGGATTTAGGGGCATGGTGACCAAAGTAGTTCAATCTCAAAGGATCAGGTCACATTTTAGCAAGCATCTCCCAAGAAGCAAACGCATTACTTTAGTGGATGAAAAAGAGCTTTGACGTCTGGCTCTTGATAAACACTTCTGCTATTTTATGCCTCACTGATTGGCAACAGATTTAAGATAATGAGACCCTCATTTTTCATAGTAGACAGCTGGAATGTGCCAAATTTCAAAGCATAAAAACCTAAGGAGAAGGCATGACAGAAGTAGCCACTGCATGATGGTAAAAAACTGGTTTTGTTTCTAAATTTTCAGTACCAGCTGTTACAAGAAGTATGACAGATTTGCTCTCCCTTCCCGAATTCCATCCAAAGAAGTAACTTGTTTACAAAGAAAATTAATTCTGTTTAGAAATGCCACTGTGCTACTTCCCCACTAATCACCACTGTTATTAGCTGAACTTAAGATATCCTGACAAAGTAAATGAATCCATCATGGCAGTCCCACAGTCAGAGAACAGCAAAGGAAATGATAACCAGCTGGACACCAACCCAGAGCAGAAAACAGAACAGCAAGCACTGGCTTGTGCATCTGCTTTGCTCCATGCTCAGCAGAATAGTCTGAAAACCAAACACACTAGCACATTGTGAAAGATGACTATGTTTCTTCCAGCAGAACAATCTTGGCACGTAATTTTTAAGCACACCCTGTTACAGTCTACAAGGACTTGCTATGCAGTTTTTCCCACCTTCTGATAACTCACCCAAGGGACTCAAGAGCTTTTCTCCTCAAGGCCAGCCTGGGAGTCTAGGTCACTGAAATCTGTATCATATTCATAATTTACTCATTTCTCCCCAGCGCAGAGTGAACAAGACTGTTGAGCTGTATGGCTGATCTGAAAACACTAAGGGCTTTCTAGTAACATTTTCTAAAATTAGTCTGCACTTTTAGAAAATTAATGTTCTCACTCATCTGGATGATTTGTTTAAAAATACATTAAGCTTTTTGGGAGTGCTTTTGCCTCTTGAAAAGCAGATTTTCCACGAACACCAGTAGATGCTCTTAGGAGGAGGAAAGATGGAAAAGTGAGCCTATTGTGGAAGCAATGTTTTTGAAAATAAAAAAAATGGGCAGTTGCTTCCATATCAGGTAAAGGAAGCCAGACAACATAACACAGAGATGCACAAGGCATTTATATTATATGCCATTCAAAAATATTTTTTTCAGTTTATGGTACTGTCACATATGATTGGATAAGAATCATCAACTAATTCAGGATAAGCCTTTACAAAAGTTATGTCCCCAGTAGAATGTTGAAAGTATTCACATTTTAGACACTGGACCAATCAGGGACCCCAAGAAATCCTTAGCACAACCTCCAAAGTCATCCATACAATCATACCAGAAGGAGGAAGGCTTCGACCCACCTGGACTTGAAAGCCTCCAAAGATAGAAGAGCACAGCTCTATGGGCAACCTGTTCCAACATTTGACTAAAATCTTACTTCATTGTATTAACAAAATTGTCCTCTATTACTTAAATAAGCTTAGGCACAAATGATCCTGAAAACTAAAGTGATCCTGTGTAAACAGCACAACGACCTGCCAATCTAATCATAAAGTTAAGGTTGCTCATATGAAAAACTGATTCAAATTCCATCCCTTGGTGCTTCACAGATGGTAGTCAAAACCACACAGCCTTTACATTTCATGTAAAAGAAGCAGCTTATATGTGTTACAGAGTATTAACCTTCAAGCAGAATAGCAATGGGAACAAGATGACAAATGCTGTTAGTAGCCTTCACTGACATTTGCTGACAGCAGAGGACAGGTGATGCTCCAGGTTCTCAAGAGTCATTTCAAGAGTTCAATGTGCCATCACACCATGTGGTCTGCCAACAAACTGCTGCTGAACAGAGTCTGAACTTCTCAAAAAATACACATGCAAGGACAAAACAGTGAGGAGAAAGTCAAATTACTAAAAATGCCATCAATGAAGAGCTCAAGTTTTACATAGTTGTAAATGAAAGTTACTCAACAGCACAATTGTCTCATGTGCTGTTTCTGTTTGGTTTTAGCCCCAGTAGCTCAAAAACTCTGCCTTTTTTATCCAAGGCCTGATTACCTGGTGCTTTTCCTTTCCACTGGTCCTGCCCAAACTTCCAACCTTCAGATTTCAAGGGCTCTCACTTCCCAAATCAGTCATGAATAGCCACCTTTCCATGCCTACAGTGGACAAGAGGTCTGTAAATTAACAGTAAATTGGCATATTCAATATAGGTCAGGTATTCCTTATGCACACATGAGAAACATGAACTTGCTACATACAAGCTCTCAAATTTGTTGACATGGGCATGCTGAATATATGCAAGACTCTTAAGACTTCCTGTGTTATAGAAGCTGTCTGGGCATTGAGTACAGGAAATAAAACAACCTCAACCCTCCTAACTGCAGCTGGTAATTCTTGCTTGCAGCCCAGAATGCCACTGTGTTCTAAGCTGCATCATAAGAAGTGTGGCCAGCAGGTCAACGCAGGTGATTCTGCCCCTCTACTCTACTCTCGTAAGAACCTCACCTAGAGCACTGCATCCAGTTCTAGAGTCTGCAGCACAAGGACATGGAGCTGCTAGAGCAAGTCCAAAGGCCGTGAACATGCTCAAGAGCTGGAGCACCTCTGCTGTGAAAACAGGGTGAGAGAATTGGGATTCAGCCTGCAGAGAAGGCTCTGAGACCTTATAGTGGCCTTGCAGTGCCTGAAGGGGCCTACAGAACAGCTGGGGAGGGACTTATTACAAGGGCAGGTAAAGAGAGGACAAGAATTAATGGCTTGAAAGTGGAAGAGGGTATATTTAGGCTGGACATTAGGAAGAAATTCTTTACTATGTGGGTGGTGAGACACTGGAACAGGTTGCCCAGGGAAGCCGTGCCTGCCCCTCTACCTGAAGAGAGTTTGGATGGGGCTTGGAGCAACCTGTTCTAGTGGGAAGTGTTCCCATCCATGCAAGGGGGTTGGAACTAGATGATCTTTAAGGTCCCTTCCAACCCAAACCATTCTATGGATCTACAAATTTTCCCCTTCCTGCCCTGATGCACACAGGTGAAGGTAAAAAAAACAAACAAAAAAAAATGACCACATCCAAGAACATCTCGATATCCAGTTCCAGGGCTCAGCTAAATGAATTTGGAGGGGAGGGGGTGGTGGTGGTGAGAAAGAGCATTCTCCTTATCCCCATTATTATTTTTCAACACAGCAGAACTTGTCACAGAAGATGGTCACAGACAGGTCAAAGCACGGGAAGTTTCTTTCCACATAGTTTAAATTCTAAAAGAATTTGAAAACTTAGAAAAAACTGATCATAAGAGCTGAGAATAGAGGATGTAAATCAGAGTTTTAGTTAGTGAAGTTAGCTCTCTAAGAAGTCCCAGAATTTCCAAAACCCTCATCCCACCTCCTCTGTAAGTATTACTTATTCTGAGTGTAATTGTTAGTCCTTTACATTACTTAAGCTGCTCACCTCTGCCAAACAGCCTGTCCTCTGATCAAGCACATCTCAGACAAACTCAGATGACTGTGTTTCCCATGTCTACACTCAAGCACTCCAAAGTTTTATTTGCCTTCAGATTCACGTACTTAGATTTGGGGTAAGAGACTGAATTAAGCAGCAGCACACACTCTTGCATCATGAGGTTATACTCTGTTTACATTAAAAATGTGACACAATTTTGAGTAGAAATAACAACTTGAGTCCAACCCTAATACTGCAAGCAATATTTTGATATGTCTGTAAAACCCTTCACATAAAGAAGGGAGAGGTTTCTTCAGGTATCTACCCTCCCTAGCCACCATATTTTCATGTTAGACTTTCTAACTTAGGCCTGAAACTCTACAGTTTCATAGACTGTAGTTCATAGTAACCTGGCAAACATTTTACCTTCTCTTGCCTCGAATGCAAAATGAATCATTTTGACCCTTTCTCCTCTCTTCTCACAGTCCCCAGTAAGCCAGCCATACAAGAAGACTGGCCAGCTTTGTGTGATCTCTATCTACTTCGGTAGCTGCTAATTTAATTTGACAGCTGAACTGTTCATTCTTTCCTCTCAAGTGTAGTTCAATTCACAATTACAAAATCTGTGTCATAACATGAAGACAAGCAATACTGTGGCTGGGGTGATAGCTGAAGGGAGAGCAGGACTGACACTAAGCAACTTGTATGTCCATCTGATTAAGGCCACTGCATAACAACGCTGCTGCTCCCACTAAAGAAAAAAACTGCAGTCCTTTTCAGGGCACTGCAGTGTCTACAAACATACAAGTCCAGAGATTAGCAGAATCTGGTAAAAGCTAAGTACATAAAAAGCTTAATTTCATTTGTTTTGGTGCTCTAAATAACTTGTTTTCTTCTTGCCATAAAGTAACTACCTAAGAAGACGGACAAAAAATCTTCCAGACACTTGTAAAATAAAACAATTATTCCATGTAGACTATGGAGATGATGTGACATTCAAGTAGAGAGAAATTTTTCAGCTGGAGTGAGTAATATGATGACAAGCTTGCCGTTTCTCCACCTATAAACTGCAGTCATGTAAATAACATTTTACCACTAAGCACAGGCTTAATCACTTAGATATAAGGCATTCAAAAGATATTAACAGGGCATGTTAAGGCTCATTAAGGCATAATACAGCATTCCAAAGACGACACAAACTCTAATTGTGCAGTAATGAAAAGAAACTGCAGTATAAGTGTCTTCAACTTCAGATTCTAAATACACAGAAGATGGCAGAAGTCAGCCCACATGCTAGAAGCAGCCCCATTAGTCAAACCTATTTTTCTTACCACACTAGCTTCCAATAGGGTATTTCTTCCTCATTAAAAACACCACTTTATCTCTGCCACTGTCACAATTTGAATATGATTAAGACCAGATACAGCGCATCAAATGTATTACTTCAACTTTGCTCCAGAAATACGACTTTCCCGAAAAACAGGCTAAGGTTTCATCGCTTCATGAACGACCTTCTCAGTTCTCCTCATATTCTTTGCTTTCAAATAGGCTCTCCTTTAAGTGGTGCAGGATGTACAGCTCACAAGTGACAAAGATGATTCTAAAGCTTGCAAAGCAGTAGATCCGTTCCAACAATTGTGAAGCAAAGTGAATTCTGAATTCAGAACACAAGGCTACCTTCATTGCTAGCAGCTGCTGACAAAGACACCATTAAACGCTATATACATGCCTTTCACATGGTTCTGCTCATCAGTAACAGCTCTCAATTTGGCTTTTCTGCACATGAGCAGAATCATCACACTAAACTCACGGCAAACTTCAGTTCAATGTTTCAGGAATGTCAGTTTCCATTGATTTTGAACAGCAACCTAGATACTGCAGGCACACTTTAACCAGGTATGGAAAATGGTCTTTTTTGTATTTTACCTCTTTAGCATTTGTGTACCAGTGATCCAGTTACTTCAAATTCTGAGAAATGTGAGAAACAATATATCTATGTATTCATTTATCAACAATTTAATTTCTTACTGAGCTAAAAAAAAAAAAAAAATGTCCTTGTTGATTCATAGCCATACTTCACATGTACTGATAGCTTCTCATCTTAACCCTGCTGCTCTTCTGAGATTGAGTATCCCCAGTTTTTCTGGCAGCTTTCCACAGGTCACAATTTACAAGTAGAGACACATATTCATGGGTCAGTAATTACATTCACACTCAAGAGGCGCAATCCCAACAGGAACAGCTGTCCAAATGAACTTTGCAGCACTGCTCCACTGGTATGCTGCACAAATCTGCCCTTGCCAAAGGGGAATTTTGTGTTTTACATGTATTTACAAATAAAGCAAACAGCAATGCCACTAGGAAATGCACTTTTTAAGTGGATGGCTCATCTCTCTCACTTCAAACAACAAAGGCTCCTGAGTTGACTCTTGACTGAGTTGACAGCAGATCTAGTTAGCTAGAAATAAAAATTGTATTACTTTTTCTCTTCACCTTTAAGCAGGAGCACTTCAGTCTGTTTAGACTACCCAAGACTACATATGATCTGTGAGATCTATGCCAAGGTACAAACCGGTTAATTTATTTTTATTGCCCTCTTTCTTTTGTAACCTCTTTATCACTTCTCTATTAGAGACGGTTTTAGAAGCCAAGTGCTATTGACTGAAAAGGAACCCATAATTTGTCTTTGAAGTCTTCCTGAATTTATCAGTCCTGTTCCCAACTTCTGTATCAATCTAACTCTTGTTTATACATGCAGAGCCCCAGCAAATTTGCTCTGACTCTCCATTTGGTCCTGTCCCGCCACTCCATTCCTCTCAACCTTCAACATGCTGTGTGACTCTTTAAGGCATGCCCTTTCACAATCTCTGCCTCTTCCAGGTGCAGACTTCAACCTAACCTCCCTCCTTACAGGGGCAATCTCTATTCCAGGTGCCAGCACTTTTGTTTCACATTGCACTCAGACGACTGATCATTTTATTCAACACCTTAACTCCTGCTTCTGAAATCCTGTTCTTCCATTCTCTAACTGGAGCTGATAACACTACCTTTGCATCTTGCACACTTTTCTCCAATAGTGAAGAGAAAAAGAAAATATATGGGTAGAAAAAAATGTAGGGTAAAGACAAGGGGGTGGGGGAGAGAAGAAGGATGCTTAATCTGAATATACAATTAAAAAGATGCATCTCAGTTTACAAGACTTTGACCAATTCTACAGATACAGCCATGCAGGCACTGGAAATACATTGTCTATCTTTTCTTTGGTTGCTGCATGTCAAATGCTTCACACTGCAAGGATAGCAATGAATCCTTCCCTTGGGATAGCAAACAGCTGCCTGCTGGAATATCTGGTTACTCCTAGTCTATCACACCTAAAAACACTATGTCAGGCAAAAAGAATTCCAACGATGTTGCTCCTTGCCCTCTGCAGCACAGAGTATGTGCATTAATGTTTTGAGCCACATCAAAACAGAAAGGTACCTGTTTAATAAGCAGAAAAAACTCTGCATTCTAGGTCTCTAGGCACTGCTGCATAGGTACACAACACAAAACCTTCACTCAAGTATGATTTTTAGCCCTTGACTTTCAGCAAATGTAGATGCTGCTTTGTAAAAGTTCACTTCTTGAGGAAAATGGCAAAGCAGAGGGATGAAGTGCAGATAAGTACATTCAGGGTCTACTACTGTTTTTCCAGACTACTACTATTATTGAAGAATATGCAGGTGCCTCATACTTTCATTGCACTCTAGACAGGAAATGCCACAGATGCTAGGGTCTTTATACAATGTACTTTGATTAGAATGAAGTTAAATTGTGTGTTATAAATATTTTTTTTCTTGCCTAATATTTCTCATTATGAGGAAGGAGGAAAGATAACCAAGAAAGTGAAAGCCCTTTTTTTTTCCCCCTGCAGGTCAAATATTCTATGAGGAAATCTACATATACAGCACTGGCACCTGACAGTTACAAGACAGCAATATCAGCTACAGCCTACAGCCATAAATATCAACCCTCAGCAATGCTGTTAATTCATGTCTTTTGTGGAAATTCAATAATTATTCCCATGCACCATTTCATGATGGGTGGAATAAGCCTACTCTTCTTGATAATTTACATAAGTCTCAAACTCTTATACTTCCTGGCTTAGCTACCACATAGCTTTAGTCTCAAAATAATGTTTTTCAAAATATGTTGTGTTCAACACTTCTTTGGCATCCCAAACCAGGAAAGGAAGAAGAATTATAAAAACGTTACTGATATTCCCATGTCATTGTTTCAATTGAATTATAAAGGATATTTAAGTGCACAGACAGAGCTCGCCTTGAAATAAATAAGCAAAAAAATGTATTTGTGTTATTAATTACAGCATTCTGGATTACAATAAAACTATAGTATTAAAATGCAGCTGTATAGAAGACATAAGAAGAGACAGCTATAGAATTAACAAGTTCAGAGTAATTTTTAAATTACAAATAAAAGTGCATCATTATTAGATTTTCACTAAGCAGATATTTAGAAGTACTGCATCAAAGGCAAGGAAGGACTCCAGTACCAAAACTTAGGAAGAAATATGCTATTTTCTTAGATGCTGTTCTCAAAGTCTGGAGGAGACTGTTCCCCAAATCCCTAAAAGATGGGCAGCAAAAAAAGCTAAAAAGCTATCTGTGGTGGAAAACGAGGCACAGAATCCCTAGGTAACCTACAGAACTTGTTGAGGTCACACTTACCTTCTCAACACCATACATTCTTCCCTTCTGGCTACAACTACAAAGAGATACATGTTTCTCACTGGCAAATATGCCACTATTGAGCAACTAATAGTTTTTGCTATTATGTAACATCAGACACCTGTAGTTCATCAGGTCATATATTCACCATTCTATTGCTGAATAACAGAAGAGAATTCCTAGTAAGGCTTCAACCACAGCACCTATAAACCCTTCAGTCATTCTGCACAGAAAGTTATAAATGATCAAAAACTACTTGCATTTTTACAAAGACCAAGCTGAACAGTCTTTAATCGAAATACATTTATAATAAGTACACATTTCAGAATCAGAATTGGAGGAAGTAGACCAGAACAGCCACAGACATTTTTGCTTTACTCTCCATCCTCCTAAAGGAGGAATGGTTATTTCTCACAGC
Organism: Chaetura pelagica; assembly: GCF_000747805.2. Classification (NCBI taxonomy): domain Eukaryota; kingdom Metazoa; phylum Chordata; class Aves; order Apodiformes; family Apodidae; genus Chaetura; species Chaetura pelagica. The sequence goes on from NW_009953332.1 coordinate 1,779,969, forward strand.
AGTTTGATCAGTTCAGAAGACGCTTACAGACTAAAAACTTTTGTCTTAGGTATTAGCTATGTAGTAAAGTACATTCAAGAAGTCCTTGTATGAATTTGGCATGTTTCAAGTACCTGGTAGCTTTTACAGGTAACAGACACTTTTTTCCTGTTAATTCAAAACCCAACTCTTACAGTCCACAAAACATGTGCCAAGACTCCAACTCTGCTGGCTGACCAGGCTATTAACATTAACTTCTCTGAAAGTAAAGTAGTATGAAAGACTTACTTCCTATTTAGTGATATCACATATCTTACTGATACATTTAGGTTGTGCTACTGATACACCTATGAAATTTTCAAATAATAAAATAGAATAATTAAAATACACAGTATCCAGAAAAACATCACAGAGGTCTCAGGATAGAAAGACAAAGTAAAAGTCTTTAATATATTTCACTATTTTGTGCAGATAATTATTTAACAAACTGCCCCAACCAATGAATAAACAAAATACAAATACAAATGTTTCAGTCTTTCTTTTCTCACACACTTGACTTGTACTTTGAGCTTAAGTAGCAGTTAAATTCACTGATACACAGCCTAAGCAGAAAAAAATTCTTCAGTTGTAATACTAAATTGTTAATATCTTTAGTGGTACAACAGATCAGTGCTGTGCCACTAATAATATTTTCTTGGTTACAGTAGAGATAAATTTTTAATCCAGGTAATTGGAGTACAACAGTAAAAACTCAAAATATCCCCAAACTGTTTTCAGGAAATATTACACATAATAGCTTTAGATTAAATCAGAATTTGTTTTCTTTTCTAGCATTGCAACGATAGGTAAAATTGTCTCGGAAAGTCAACATACATTAAATGGAAGATTGTTACATTTTATGACGATTAAACAAAATAAATGACAAGTAGGTACCTAGAAGTAAGATTCAAAACTCTACAAGCAGAGCTTATTTGCAATAGAAAGGTTTAAGTGCACATTTTTTCGTTTAGAATAACTTGACTGATTGCTTGATATCTCAAGTTACCAACTTGTTTTCTTCCTTAAGTAAATAAATCTAGAAAGGTTCTTAATGAATAGAAGCAGCTGGATCATTACAATATACTCAAGAGCAACAGAATACCAGTGTCTTCAGATGATTAAAGCTGTGTTATAAAAGCTAGTTTAACAAAGGTAGGAAGGTGAAATTTCACTTGCTAAAGTCACTTTGCAGCAGACAAAAAAATGAAGCTTGCATTTTGTTTGCTGGCAAAAAAAAGAAAATTCAACTCACAAGAGTACATTAAAAAAACCAAACATGCAATCTATTGCTTTCAAAAGTTTTACTGCAACATAACATTGATGTGAACAGTAATTAGATATCTAACATTTTTCCCCAAAAGAGATGTAAACAAGATAATAATTTTACCTTTATGTATATAGCTTCTGAGATAATTTGGGGGGTTAAGGGAGGAGGTGGTTTTTCTCAATGATCAAGAGTTTTAGTCGAAATGCATTTTCATTTGGAAAAAAGCAGCCAACTTTGCTTCAACCCAGCATTAAACAAAATACTGTGCTTGCTTTAACACATCTGAAAAAGCAAAATAACTACCCATATTTTGGCATTAATGTTTGAATTTGCTCAGACCTTTTAGGTTTCACACAGCTGCTATCCAGTGTTGCCATAAGATACAAATTGTAGAATCTAAGTAGCACAGGCTACTTCCAACACCAATACTAAGCAGAGAGGAAGATGAAGCAGAGCATTATACTGTAATTCTGGAACTAGGACAGTAAGAGTGAAAACCTAGAAGAAGTTAACCTACAGTATACAGAAGGAACTATCTGCAGAAGCTGATTTTGGTTGTATAATATTTTACACTGTGTGATTTTCTGCATCTGCTAATTTAAAGCAGACATACTTGCTGCTTTCTTTGCTTTGTTTGTTATATTCTCTTCTTGCTCCCTCCCCATATGACCATACAGCAAATATCATGAATATAAGCCCAATTATCCCAGACAATCCAGTGAACAAAGTTAGTGTAATGCACTGGTGTGAGGTGTGAAATTACAAAAATTTTTTCAATCTTCATCCAAGTTCTGTTGTAGAAGAAAGTTGGCAGCCAAGTTCTCATTCTTCTCACAAGCAAAATACGCCTGTATCACAAGTCCTTCAGGAAATCCTAATGCCTTTAACTGAAGAAAAGAAACACATTTAGGAGGTACACATTGTATACTAAGCTTCTTTGTATGTCTAGTATCTTGAGTCGCCACTTAGGCATTTACTGCCTTCCTGAAACCAACATTGCTGCCTAGCTCAATACAGCTTTTAGTGAGCAAAGAATAAGAAGGTGTTGCCTGTGTCTCTAGAAAACCAAATTCTCACTTCAGAAAGTGATTAGCATTAGTCTAATGAGGCATCATAAACCATACCACTTTTCTTTCACTGCTATAGTAAGTCACTATAACGGACTTGGTTCAGTGAAGTCAGGAAGTAACAGCACACTGTACTGCTGCAGAAAAAAACTTAAAATTATACCTTTTTAAAAACTATTAATTATAAAAAGCTCAGGATTTTTAACAAAAGTTGCCTGGGGCAAAAGTTCCCAGCCAATGATCACTAGTAGGTAACCCAACACATCACATTAAGCCATACTTTCAAAGTTTCAACTGGACTTTCACTTTTTAAAACTACACGTTGCAGCCACAGAAAGTAAGTTGGGACCAATTTGTTTCTCAAAAGTCAAGGAATTAATGTTTGGGACACAATGGCAACAGAGGATGAGAATACTAGAGAAAAGCTTATTACTGTAGCCAAGAAAAATTAGTTTAGCCTGCAATTAAAGACATTCAGGAAACCAAGCCTTGCTTCAGCTAAGGGGAAGTACATAGAACCATTTGGAGGTTTTCTTAAAATCCTAACAGCACTTCAAAGGCATTTTACATACAGGGCAGATCAAATCTCTGTGAGAAACAACATCCTATTACCCCTTAACAACCATTCTTAGATTTGATTTTATGCTTACAAACAGCATGAATGTGTCAGCTGTAATACTAAGACACCGAAATTTTGAGGTGTGTCATTCATGGAAAGGGAAATAAGCATATAGGTCTCTTTGCTGGAAGAGTCCACAGAGGTAATGCTCTACTCCATAAAATGTTTTTAACAGGAAGTGCAGCAGTCTAGAGAGAATGATCTGTAAAGACATACATGGGCAACATTTTTACTAGACTAATCTTGTTGTCTATTTCCTTGAGATCTAGTGAATTGACACCTGTAATAAAATTGTTCTGTTCTGATGATCCTTACAAAACCACCTGCTTTGCCAGTCGAAAAACAGTCTTTGGTATACAAAACCACTACCACCGTATGACACAAGTCTCTGCAACTTGCTCTAAGAAAAATGTCAGAGGTACTGCCATCTACTTATATCTATATTTAGTCCATTTTACACACACTATTTATGAATGTAGTAAGCCACCTGAAGTGTATTTTTATAAACACATTTACTTGTATTTTTAGAAAGCTATAATTAACTAATTCTCATGGATACACAAGGAACTGGGTTAAGTGGCACCTTCCAACTAATCTACTTAACTACGAGAGCTCTTACTATCCAAGTACTTTGCAAAGAGCATTTATACTGACACACCTTTGTATCCAGAAACATAGCACACCATGATCTATAACAGTAATGTCTGAGGCTTTTGTAAAAGGAATTACTGCCTGAGGGAAATGCATCAGTTATAACAGATGGTCTCTGATGACTTAAAAAGCTCTTCTAAGATAGATTCAAGAGATTTTAAACTCAATAGCCATAAAACAAGAAAAAATGTGATTTGAAACAAGACTGCAACAGCCATGAAACATCAAGCGTGAATATCTAAAGTAATTCAAAAGTACTGAGCATAAACAACGTTTAAGTTAAGGCCTGTCTGAAGCATGCACCAGAGTCAACATTATACAAGAACAGCCAAGCAACATTTCAAAGAAGAAAGGCTCACCCTTTCTATAGCTTCTTTTTCCTGAGGTGTTACTTGAATGTAGTTCATATGACCATTTCCAGCTTCTGCTACTCCTCCAGTGCTGACACCATCATCACTGCCACTGAAACCTTGGCGGGACTCCAGAACTGGCTCATTCAGCATATGAATAAAATGTTCCTGGTGCTGGCTTATTTGCTGTGATACATGGGAGATTTAAAAAATAAATATATTTTAAAAAAACACATTTAAGCCTGCCGACAGGCAAATAAAAATGTTTGTTTTTAGTGAATTATTGGTCAGAAGAATCTGTAAGAAGTGTGCATAGAAAAATTATTAGATCTAACCATGGAAATGCAATTGCATGTTTATTATGTTCATGTTGTAGTGACCCCTCCCTGATGGCCTTTGCATCTTTTATTGACTCAGATTAATTTATAATGTAATAAAAATGTTTTGTAGAGCAACAACTGTATGTGGCATTGGTGGATATGGTTTATGGGAGAACTTTGTAGAGTAAGGATGATGGTTGGACTGGGTGATCCCAAGGGTCTTCTCCAATCTGAATGGTTCTGTGATTCTGTGAACTGCTGAAAAGCCAACAATAGAATGTTTTAACTGCTGTTAATACAGTATTCCAGTTAACATTGAGATATCCCTTTCTTGTAAAGCAGAAACAAAATTAGCAGCATTATTTTGTTGTTTTAAGATGCACCTGTAGTAGTTGAGGGTTTTCTCGTCCAATCTGCTGTAGCAATGCTGGTAACAGAGAAGGATTTTGCTGAATAATTTGTCTCATCTGCTGGAACTGAGGCTGATTTCGTAGAAACTCAAGTGGATGTCCTGAAAATCAATGAGATAACATGCTTTTTATGAAGTTACCAAGACTTCTATTAGAATTCTTATTAAAATACATACCATGTAAGTGTACATAGAAACAGGACATGGAAGTGGACAATCGACCCCTCACTGAAGAACAGAAGAGCATGCTTCCTCACAGTAACTTACTCTAGCTTTAAGTAAAAATTATTTATACTAAGGCTAAACAATGGATTTTCTTGTCACCTAGCCTTCTCTTAAGAGCAAACACCCTTCTGTTCTTGATCTCCAGCACATCTCTTTATGTCTCATCTCCAAGTAATCTTTGGAGACACCTACTCAGCCTACTGTCTTGTCACTTTGTCTACAACAGTTTTCCACCTTCTGCAACAGGTCAGTTCTGTCCTTCAGTGATTCTTGCCTTCCCATATATCCCATGCTGTTAGATACTGCCTTGAATGCAGCAATGTCAAAAGTGCTTACACCTTGAACACCATCTCTGCCACAGCCTGTGACAGACTTTTCTGACTCCTTGATTATGCTCCTTTCATATATTTATTTCTCTTTAAGACAGAGTTCTCTTCAGCAGGCACTAACAACTCTGTCCACGTGCTGAACTGCTGCCTGTGGAGTCCTAGGTTATGGATAGGTTTCTCAGGTGCTGCACCTCCTGCCGTTACTGCAAGTTTCTCCCTTGAAATTCCAACTTCCAAGCAGTAAATGCTTTAATATAGTCACAGTCAACAGTGCACAGTTAGCCACACATGTAGAAGTCAGAAGTTAAGTGAGAGAAAACACAACACCCTCCACAAATGTGATCTTACATTTAAGTCCAGAATACTGATTCAAAGAAATTGGGCGGGATCACAGCATTTTTTGAAACTTCATGCTTTACTCCAGACTTATCTATATATAACAAGCTATTTTTTCCAAGCAAGTACCATACTTACAGAATTTCCATGTTGCAGCTTTTATCCAATTCACTTTGATCCATTCACAAACTCTAGGAACTTAAAATTCACTGAAGCAGAGGATGCTTAAATGTGTGAATTTATCACATCCTCTCAAATATAATCTTTCTCACCTCCTAATGAACTAGTAGTTGTAGGTACAGTTGCTGCTGCTGCTCCTGAAGACTGAGAGGTACCAACACTTGCTGCTTGAGGGGGTTCAGCCACAGCCTGGTTATCTCCCGGTATACCCTAAAGTGACAGTTCACATAATTACCTACAGAATGCTAAAAGATACTTGTTTTAGCACACATATTTGTCAGTTTTCAGAATGCTTGTCAGACCATTAATGGTTTAACTGCAAATACGAGGCAAGATGCTGTGATAGGTATGCACTTCAACTGGAAGAGAATACTGTGAAAAGTGCCATTTATTTTTCTTACAAGAAAATGTATCTGTTTAAAATGCACCCTACTCCATAAACAAATACATGCTTAGAATCATGGTCAAATATATTTGATGCAAGTGAAAAAGTTAAACTAGGTATCATGTTACAGTATTTCACAGTGTTAATAATAAGTAATAAAGTTACACTATAGCAGCCGAATGCAGCACACAATGCTGAGAGAGAGATTACAGATGCCATACAATCTGGAAAGATAATAAGAAGAGATATAGGAACATGGCTCTTTGGACCTCTTTCCTCAAAGCAACAGTGTGACAACTGTCATTTACTGTATCTTAAGTGTGGAAGGACCTGTATGTTACCAAATTTTACCAGTTAAGAAAACAGTTAACTTTCATTTTGCTTATTTTCCGTGTGCAAGCAATTTTATTTAGGAACTAATTGCTCTGGGGATGAAACTGAGATATCTAAAGGAAGAGTAAAAGTAAGTAAGACCTTACTTTATTACCTTTCTCCTGTGTGGGAATGCTTCAAATTTCCCACCCTAACCATGCTTTCCTCTCTGTTACTCTCTGTTCCTGCAGCACATCCTCCTCCCCAACACCTAGAAACGTAGGCAGCCTGGCACTGGTCTGACACCAAGAAAAATTCCTGTATGACTACAAGCCCTGGCAGTACAAGCAAGGGAAGTTGCCCGATAGGAACCCAAAAGAGGCTGACTTCACAGAGCAGTAAATCTGAAACACAGTTGTAGTGGGTGGAGCAATGTTAAACCCAACCCCAAAGGGGAAACACTCTACTAGATCCTCTATCTCACAACACTCAAATTACTAGGGCATCACAATATTCATATTTTCTAGTCTTTCTGCCTACTCAATTGAGTTAAGTCTGAGAAGGCAGAAGCACTGGTATGACTGAATATATTTCACCTGCCTCAAATGAAGGAGGCACCCATCATTTTGGGAACCACAAAACATAAGGAACAGGGTGGGTGGAAATAACTACAGAACTTCAGAGTAACCAGACAAAGAACATGTTTGGCAAGCCTACCACAGAAGTCACTGGTAGGTAACGTAGATTAAAAATCCTTCTGTAACATGATCTTCACACGATATGTTCATCACTACAGCTGAACAAAGAGGACAAATGCACACCTAATAAAAAGGCTACATCTACAAATGGAGAACCAGACAGTGCTCCAGGCAAAACTCTGCCTTATCTGCAAGATAAGAAGCACATCAAGACATAAATCACCTAATCTGCAAGTCCACCTTTAAGCCATTCAGAGGAACAAATATAAGTTTTCCCTGTCACACATTTCATTACCATTACTTGGCTTGGTCAGCTTGCTACATACACATCACTCTGTCCACAGAGGGGAGAAAAAATTCCATTCATAACATAACACTGAGGTAACTTCCTCTTATCAGTGCCTTACAGAACACTGCTTAAATAATGTAGGAACTCGGGTTAATCTTGGTTAATCTCAACTACTGGCTGAGTTCACCTATTTGCAGGTATATGTTGTCATTGCAATCTGTGCCCAGATGGAACAGCACATGTTTGCAAACCCTAAGTTTGCACTTGCATGGAAGAAGCACAGAGATTCGTCCAACCAAATTAACTTAGAGATGACTTGTCATCTTGAACATTACCTTAGCTCTTAAATACAAGCTTGAAGTATTACTCTCCAAATAACCAACTGTAATCAAGAGAGACTACCAAGATGTACTTTGTTCATACAGTTACCCAACAGAATAAAGCATGATATCAACTCACATACAATTAATTTTGAATGTAAACATTGCTTGGACAGCAAAAAAAAGACATTTTTGCCTCATGGTGGATTAAACAATTGTTTACTGTTTAATGACTACCAGAGCAGCTTTTAGCTGACACTGTACTCCACAGAGGAATAATCAAATTAGGCTCAGCCCAAGGAATATAGATTTAGAACAGAACAGTTCCAGCTGAAAGGGACCTACAGTGATCAATCTAATCCACCTGCCTGACCACTCCAGGACTGACCAAAAGTTACTAAGATCATTGTCCGAATGCTTCTTAAATACTGACAGGCATAAGGCATCATCAACTGCCTCTCTAGGGAGTTTGTTCAGTGTTTCACCACCTTCTTGGTAAAGAAACACTTCCAAGAAATTTCCAAATTAATAGTCTGGTTTTTGGAAGAAAGACAGGACTGCTTCCCAATTAAGGGATAAGGAAGCCTTGGGTCAAACCCAAATATTAATCTAAATGTCTTCAAAGATGAGCCTGGGCATAGAAAGAGACACAGTCTCTTTTGGAATCAAGAGCTCCTCGCACAACCACAGTTCAAGAACATAGGATTATACATAGGTCCTCAGCCAAGAGGCATTGAAAAATGAACAGTTTGTTATCTGAACCATGGACAAGTTGAATCTTCAGGGCTCATTTAAGGAAAAGTTATGCTTTAAGTGTAGATACTCTCTTAACATTTTCTTTCCAACACTTTACAGCTACCTTTGGTGCGCTGATTCTTGAGAGTAGGACAGTGGCATACACTGACAGCTCTCAACACCCCAATCCTACTTTGCAGATGATATGAAAGTTAACACTGATGACAGTTTGGAGTTAGATAGAGGGTTAAAGAGCAGTGTCATCAAAGGACCAGTATTAACTACAGAGAAGCTTTTTTGATGCAGCAGGATGGTAAGGAAAATGTTTAGGCCCCAGCAGATCAAGAATCATTAGAAAGACTATTTGGAGCAACACTATTCTTCTTGAAGGAAAACAAGTCTGCCAGCTAATTTGGCAAGACTGTTCCTCCCCACTCCCTTTTCCCAGAAGGAAGAAAAGAACAAAGATAGTCTCAGTAAAGGTTAACATGAAATAGATAGAGACCAGCTTATATAACGGAAGGACCCATTTTAAACAGCAAATTGACTGAAGGAGTAGAAATTAACTGCTCAGACAAAGTAAAATAATCTATTTGTCAGATATGCCACATGTTGAACTCCCTTGTAGAGATGCTTTACTTCTATTGAGGGCTCCCTGAACAGAAATAAGCTAAAGAAGGGAAATACCAGACTGAGTGTACAAGCACTGCATGCTGTACATCACTGGCACATGCACAGGAAGTTCAACAGGGGAGACACTGGATTGATGGTATATGTACAGGCTAAATGCAGAGTACAATCAGCATTTTTAAGGCATGAAATACAAATGTTTGAGATTCCAGACAACTGAGATTCTAGATCTATGGTAGACAGATAGGAGGTACTGCATTCGCCTTTAGGGCAAGGCAGTAAATACTTATGACCTTATGCTGGTCTCATACTAGATGAAATCTGAACTTCTCCAATCGATGTACTCAAAAGATTTGTTACCTGTTTAAAAACTGCAGGCTACAAAGTCTTGAGATCATTGATGTAAATGGCAAGCCCACCAGCAACTTGTAACTACTGGGGAAAAACTTGACTAAAAAAAGGTAAATTTTATAACTGGAGGTAAAGATACCAGTTTTCTTAACAATGTATTGGAAATTCAATCTGCTGATTTTGAAAGGACTGGCTCAAGATTTATAGTTTCAAGATTTTTTAAAAAGTTTGTATTTGGAACAAGGCAAAGCCCCATCAGGGAAAAAACTGTATGCTAGAGTGAAAGCTAAATGTACCATAAATACTGATTAAACAACAAGCTCCCAGACCGACTGTCTGGTGGCTACATTTCACCTGCCAAATTAAGGTATAAAATGAAAAGGAATCCAAAAAGCCCCTAGAACAACTCACAAGATTTACCTTACAGTGAAGCCACATTTCTACTTCCTCTGATGCCAATGAAGAGAGAAACTGTTTCTTCTCCAGAATATTGCTTAAATTAAAACACAAGTAATTCCTTGAGCCAGCCATCGGCAGTTAAAACTACCACTGTAACTGGACACATTTTACATACATATGCATACAAATCAACAAAGAATAAAAGCAAAGAAGTGACAGAGGTAGTTAGGAATGACTTCAGTATTTTCTGTAACATATTATACCCTCAAAATCTGAATCTCATCCTTCCAGATGTTTTGCTTAGAGGTGGTATTCCTCATTAATATGTACTACTGTCACAGATCGGATAATATTCAAAATAACAAGCAAATCAAAGTTAAAATTATTCTTTACTGAGGACAAAATTAAAAGTGAAAGGACAAGAGCACACATAAAACAAACTGCTCACCATTAAAAGGTATTCCACTGCTCGGTCAGGATTGTTGAAGCTGGCTCTCAGTGCCGCAATTACTTGCTCTCGTTCATAGCCCATTGACATGATCTCAGTCACCATGTTCTCATAGGATTGACCTGTCACTAGAAGTAACATGACCACCATTTTAAGGGAATAAGGGGGAAAAAAACAGCACAAAAATGTGTCAATGGATAAATGTAATTTCTACTCATTGAAAAGAACAGCTCATATTAAACTTGCCCTGGTTCTCTTGCTTTACTTCCAAATATATTCTGGTGGTTTAACTGTGCAACTGATTGAAGTACTAGAGACTAATGAACACACCGCAAACTTCAGCTGAAAAAGAAGTAGCACTTGTGATACTCCTGTACTTTTACTTGAAATAATACTCCCTCTCTATACTTTCACCTAAGGTCAGGGGCATTCTCACAATATTAAACTCCTGATTTAATCAAGAAGTGTCTCCTGCACTCTAAGTTTGGAAATTAAACTTTCTAGGCAAAAATCATGCTGTCAAACTGATGGCCATTAAGATTCTTCCAAATTAAGACTTCACACTGTGCTACAATTATATATATGACAAACAGCGATGACCAAGTTACAACTGTGCATCGCTCCATGATGGTGATGATGATCAAATGAACATCAGGCAGGACTTAGTTATATCTAGGGCAATAATTGAAGACCTCAATGAGTATTCAGGAGAACAAGTTCGCTTATTTAATTCATGCATATTTGACTAGACATCCACCACATCTCATCTCCCACCTCTTACCATGCAAGTGTACTAAACTGTCCCTTACCTGCAGCCACCAAGACAAAAAGGTCCACACACACTATATGGAGCAGCTTAAGGAATATTGATCACTACGCTAACAGTACTGTAGGAAAAATTATTCTCTCTTTTCATAATCCATTTTATTTCTCTTCCTTTAAAGCAGACAGCAGGTTTAACAATTAAAAAAATATTCTATTATAAAAACTGTAATGCATCAACATCTCAACAAAGGCATTAAAATACCATTTCCTTCCTTGAATAAAGATATTTCTGATCTCTGTAGAATCCTACTACTGATTCTGTGATACTAGCAAGTTAGTGGCAGAAGAGTTAAATAATTAACAGTCATCATAAACATTTCTAAACATTAACATTAAACATCAACATTTTTAAAAAGTAGAGAATACAAATACTGCTAGAGCTACTCTGATAAGTAAGTCACAAGTATAAATAAAGTCACAAAATAAATAAATAAAGTTTTAATCCCTAAGAGAGAAAGTGTTTAACTCAAGCCAACATTAACACAATCACGTTGCTCAATTTTTAAAGAATCCTTCCAAATAATCAGTGGATGTATAACTGAGAACAATATACTCAAGAATAAACAATAAAACATCCTTAGTGCAAGGGTACTTGTGCATTACCTAGGAACAATTAATGGATTTACTACTCTTGACTGATTTTAGTATTTAGTGTTCAGACTTCAAAATAATAGTGCCAACCTGAGTTGAAGGAATGGTCAGTTCATGTCTGACCAATTATTTTACATCTAGTTTAATTTTTTCAATGATAAAAAAAAAATCACCTCCGTTTTGCTCTAAATACACATATTTCTGTACATATCTTCAGAGAAGCAAAAAAACCAAGCCAACAATTGTGTCAACACAGTGATTTTGATTAACTTACTGCTCCATGGCCTTTCTTTCACAGCATTACTTTACCCTTACCATTGCTAACAAACTAATCAAAGTAAACAGAAAACAGAACACCTTGTGATCTAATTAGTTAATTCTTAAACATTTCTGTACTACTCTTTCAATATAAGTTAGGTAGAGACTAGAATAGAATAAGAGATTTGGTACAGAAAAAAAAAGAAGCAAAAAGGCTGACTTGCTCTGGACAGACTGCTTCAGAAGCCATAATTAAAAGCCAAAGAAGGAAACAGAACTACAGCAAATTTAGGCACATGTACTCCATATATATTCTACTTACACAAGTGATGCAAAAGGAAGCCCAAGAATAATAATAAATGAATTGCACACCAGCAATTTTGTTATGTAGTCAGGCCTGTCTCTACATAGTGATACTTGCAGTGTTTCAGAGGTCAATGCAAAACTGATTCTGCTCTTTGCTTTTGTATTTCAAGTAACTTTCTATAGTTGGATTAACTTTCAAATCCACTTGATCACACTCCCCACAATAAATGTTGTCTAGAAAAATTCTCGCCCTAAAGAAAGCTTAGGCTCTTCAGTGAAAGACTTCATTACACATGAACTGCATGTACCACACAAAGCCACATCAGTTTTCAGGCAATGCATCTAACTGAAAACAAAAGCAATTCAGTAGAAACCAATCCTTGTCTTTGAAGAGAAGTTAATAATCTACAGACAATGTAATTGAGAAGACAAGGTTAAGAACTTGCATAGGACCCTTACTTAGGATGCAAAAACACACTATATGAATTTGTGCAAGCAAATTACTTTCAAGACAGTTTCTAAAAAAGAACCAGAGTTCATGCCTATTGCATTTGAAAATTTTCTGGCATATAGCCCTTACAGGATGGTTATCCAGGAAATTACACTCAATGTCTGTTATTTCCAAACTGTTAGGGACATGTGGGTTTACTGTATCAGGTAACAACCAAAGAGCTTAGATATAAAATGGATAGTGAGGTGATGCTCTCCTGCTACATGGAAAGGAGAATTTTTATTTATTTTCTTTTTCAATTCTGAACATAACTGAATCAAGACCATCAGCTTAATTAAACTTTTTGGTCACTATTGTTAACATGAGTATTTTTGATGGCCACATCTCAGCACAAAGGTATAGCAAATAGTTAATGAAGTCTGCAGCAACTTTGGTAGCAGCAGTCACTTAAAAAAATGCAACAGAACTCTACTGGTTGTCTCCTACATCATCTATTAGATATTTCAGTCAAATATTTCTTCAGCCTAAATCAGTATGCCTTAAGACCTAAGCTGCAGTCAGACAGACTAAACGTGGTGGCTACCAACTACTGCTCCTGAATCATCATGAGCCGCTTAATCACAACACCTGCCCCAAATACATCCACATAGCCCTACACAAAAATGTAAGCAAAACTCTGGAATTGGTTTAACTTTTTGTACCAAGTTGTATCTTAACATTTATAGATATAACAGAATAAAAAACCCACCGCTCCCTTGCTTCTGTGCCTTAATTTGCTACACTCTAAAAATAAATTAAAAAAAAAACCAAACAACTCAAAAAAATTGAAGTAGGAGACTTGTGGGTTTACCAAGTAACTTCGCAGCTACCATAATCTGCATGAATGCAGGGCACAACTTTCCACTGTTTTACCCTGTTCATTCCACTTTGAAACAAAGACATTTACACTGTTAAAAGAAAAGTACATTGACTGTAAGTATATGGAGGTATTCACTCCTCAACCCAGAGAGCAGCAGATTTGGTGAATTTATCTAATCTAAATGTGTCAAAAGACAGTACTATAAAGGCTGGAACAAGAGAATAGTAACAGTAGTAATTTTATCAGACCTGCACACTGGGAAGTAAAGGTGGAAAGCATATACATATTCATGTCCAGTCTTCTATTCAAGGCACTTCAAACTGAATAGCACAGAAGAGAAATTAAGGCAAACGGGGAAAAAAAAACAGGAGTAAGAATCTTCCTTTTACACAACAAAAAATTATGAAGTGAAATATTCTTCAGTAAAGAAGTTATTGATGCTGGTTCTAAGATACCATCTATCAGGTCTTAGAGAAGAGTACTGTGATCATAACTTTAACAATGACAGATAAAGAGAATGTCAACATCTGCTAATCCGTCATTTGTTTCTGCTGCACCAAAAGAATGTCTACATTAAAAAAACACTCCACTTACCAAGTGCACTTATAGCATCCTCAAAAAGATTTGATCGAGATGTATCACCTGTTGTACTGTAAGATGAAGACAAGTGCAATGGTAATTACAAAACTTTGGAAACTTCCTGTTTTCTTAAAAAAGCAGCAGCAGCTGTAACTCTAATAGCCCATTTTGTTTCTAAAAAAACAAAGCCCTCCAAAGAGTTCTCTTGGTCTTATATGAGACCAGATTTTACAAACTTTAAATACTATAATTTTTAATACTTAAAGGTCAACCTCCCCCCCTACCCTCCAATAGTTGGCAGTTGCCCATCTGCTCAGGGTGGTCATCTGCTTGTTAAAATGCTTTAAAGGGTGGGAGAACAAGTTGGATCAAAAGCACACAGCAGTCTCACTAACTGCTTCCCCATAATCTACAGTTTGACCTCAATGAGGACTCATGGAGGCAAGCACTAAAATCTTGGTATCCTAGTTTCCTAGGAATGTTAATTGCTAACATTTGTAATCACTCCATCTCCAGTAAAGAAAGCTGTTAAATTACATTATTAAGGGCTTACCTCCATGAACACCAAGGAACAGAGGCACAAGACCCGGCAGAGGAACCCCAGTTAACTCAGTCAGAGCCAAAGGTACCCCTTTGCAGCTCCTTCCAGGGCAGCAACTTAAATCACAAGCCCCTCAGTCTCTGGGTGACAGCCCTGACAGGCCAACAGGGGTTGCTCTCCAGGTCTCTTTACAGATCAAGGCTATTCCTGCCTACAGGGTGGTATGACTCACTGCAGGGTGCCAGGAAAAGCTGTTTCAGGATTGTGCAAGACTTATTACAGGAT
>NW_009953332.1:1795016-1815810 GCF_000747805.2 Chaetura pelagica
CAAGGAAAGGGAAGCATCTAGGCACCCTGTAGATGAAAAGCATGTGTAAAGAAAGTGAAAAGAGGAGTAGAAGGGCCAGTCACATGTACACAGCACCTGTCTGGTGAAGCCCTGCACCTGATCACCAGCCCAGCCTGCCTTCTAATTGAACTCAATTTCTAAATATTTTTCATGCTGGGGGGAGGCCTCTCTATTCTACATGCACATGTGTGTATGGAAGTCTTAAGTGCCCACATCTGGACAGGAAATCATGACTCCCGGGGATATACACACACCTGTGGAGCCAGCAACTGCAGAGACCAGACATTGGAAATCTCACTGCCAGCAGCTGCAGAACGGCCTACAGCTTTCCATGCACCTGGCATGTCAGCAGCTGAACAGACTAGAGTGTATGCCTGTTCTGTGTGGATGTATACACTAGCTTGTGCGCAATCACCGGCAAACATCAAGCTTGAAAACTGAATATCGCATGGTTGTAAGCCAGAGCCAGCTGCTGGAGAGACCAGAGGATCCGAGAGGTTCTCTGGAAGTCAGCTGCTGGTAAGATCATATGCCTTGATCAGCTAGTGTGGCCATGAAACTAGGTGACTGGGAAACCAGGAGACGCAGAAACTAGCTACCAGGTTCCCTGCATGTCTACATCCAGCTCCTGGATGGATCCTCTGTATGTAGACACATAGACGCATGTGAAGGGAATCTGGGTATCAGCAACTGGAGCAGGATTACAGTGTTCAGGCAGTCATATGCCCAGGTACCAAAAACCTGGGAGACTGGGAGATCTAGGGAGCTGGCTACCCGAAGACCAAGGTCAGCTACTGGAGAAATCCGTATTGTTCATTTGTCTCTCTGTACATATGTATTTTGCACTAGTGGACTTTGCCCTGAGTCCTAAATAGCCAGAGGGGAACAGAATGTAACTGCTGGTGCTGTGAAGGTCGCGTGAGTGCTGTTTTTTTCTGCCTGTGTTGACCTATGCTACCAGCCATACAGCCATACACACATACTGTGTGTATGTACTGAGAATCTTGATACGTGATAGACTTGAGGACATGGAGCTGCAGCAGCCCTGCATCTATCAGACTTTCAGAGTCAGCAACTCCCATCAGCAAGTGAAAGATCATCAGATTAATCTGATGCAGTTTTCAGAAGATGCCATTAAAAATCGACAAGGCATTTACAGAGATGCAGGTATGTAAGAAAAAGTTTATTCTAAAAGAACGCTTCACTAGTATCTACCCCTAGTAAGATTTACAAATGAAAAACATCAGAGGTGAAACAGGACATCAGCTTGCCTGTCCACAGCTTAATATATCTTCACCTTAGTAATTTAATTTCTAAAGCAAACCAGAAACAAGCAGTACTCACTAAAATCAAGGCAGGTGATAACTACAAAGCATTCATTGAATTATTCTCTTGCTTCCTGTTAACTATGTACACTGAGGCTCCCTTACTGCAGTTTTACAACACTAAAATCTGTACATGGAAAAGCTGGAAAGCACTGTTTCAGTATTAAAGACTTCATCCAATCTTTGAACCTGCTGGACAAACTCAGCAGAAAACCCCACCCATTGACATAAAAAAATATATATATTCAACTGATAAAAGAAGCCTCATTTGTATTCCACTTCAAAAATATGTCCATTTCTCAGAATTGCAAAATTAAATAATGAATTAGAGTATTTATTACAAGAAATTTGTGATGGCATTTTCAAGATATTAAGCAATTGCAAGTTTTGTGCCCTTATAATCAGATCAATACTTGATCATGCTTAAATACAACCACTTCAAAAAATATTTTCTTTTGCACCAATGTTCACATACATAACACAAATAATTTAAAACCAGTGTATCAAAAAAAGATTTGAAGGTAGCCAGCCGTTCAAGGGCCATTACATTACAGCTAAAAATTTTTTTTTTCCCCCCATGCAATACTTAAGCAACATAAAATGAGCAAAAAAAAGGCCATAGTACACAACAGGGATGAAACCTCCAACTTCCTTTCTATTTTCTTAAATGTAGAGAATCAAGGTTAAAAGCTATCCCAATGCCCACAACTACCTGCAGATGGGCCAAAGAGCATTCAGAGCAAATAAGCTAGCAGTTTTAAAACATGATCTGATTAAAAGCAATACTATACCCTAAATCATGAAAGAAAAAGCTCTTTCCAGAAACTAAGAGAGTCCTACAGCAATAAAGAACTTATTGTTTAAATTTAACCAAAATAATTCAAAACACAGAGGTCTCTGAACAGGACAAGACACATACCTCTAAAGTCTTTAAGAGCTTTGTGCACAGTAGCTTCCCATGCAGGTGAATATCCTTAGTCTGAAAATAAACTTGTGCCACTCTAACTCAAATGCCTAGGGGAACCACAAATCCTGTGTCATTTAACTCTCCACTCCATACTTAAGTCCGAAGACCACACTTCCCATAGGAGAAAGTTTAAGGAGGGAGGGGCACTTCTTACCATCAGTAATATTATACTTAAGCCAGAGACTGAAGCTACCATTAACAAAGAAGATTATGTAGAGCTGAGAAAATGGTAGGACTTAACACTGTAGTGGAAAATTCAACTTAAAATCACAATCAGAAAGAACAGAAATGGACAAAGAAGACATTTTTGGAGACTTTCATACCTGTCAGTTGATGATGGGCTGACAGCAGCTGATGCCTCATGTGGGTTTTCTGCTGGCTTGTCTTCTTTAGGAGCACTCACAGGTGCAGATTCGCAAGCAGCTGCATCTGGTGCTGGTGGTGGAGGGACAGGAGCTGGCACAGGGGAAGCAGAAGGGTTTGGGACAGTGACTGGTATAGGAGCTGCAGTTGTTGAGCTAACAGTGGTAGTAGCACTGGATTGCTGAGTCGCTCCTGCTGTTGCTTTGGGCTGTAGAGAACATATTGATTAGGTTATGTTAAGACCTTTTCTGTCTGACGTCGCTGCCTCAACATCAACCATAATATTACATCATTACACGACATTAAATCTATAATGCCTTCACTGCGTTCAAACAGGCAACTGATCGTGTCACTGAAGTGCCTAGACATCTGACACAATTTGAGTCCAAAGTGAAATGCAAAGTTCTAAATATTTATAGATAGCAATACTTTAAATGTAAAAACAACCATGTGTTTTCCAAAGCACATTTTTCAGAAGAAACTAAAACAGCTATCAAAAGATACCTGACAAGCATAATGAAGTTTTTTCACCACTCATATATGGAAAACACTGATTGATAAAGACAGCATTTACATTTCATTATGAATACTATTTGCTGGAAAATGAGATGCAAAATATTTAACTTAACCTGCAACAAATTTTACTTGTGCACTCTTCACATCCAAAGCAATACTCAGTGAGCACCAAAATTGTAGCACAAACAAGGACTCCCAAATCTACAGCAACAAATTTAGAGTGGCAATATTTGCATATAATTGTAATTGAATCTTCACATCTCTATTGGAAACATGGATCTTGCTTGGATGCCATATTAATCCTACTACATAGAAATTACACTTTTCAGAGTGCATGTACCTTCAAGCTAAAGAATTACCTTTCTGAAAGCTGTATCACTGTAGTCCCTTAGCTATTAATATCTTTAAGGATTGACAAAGCTGACCCCCATCTCTGCCTTGCCAAGGGAAATAGCTGACCTTTAACAAAACACAACTACTTATTCAAGGTGAATCACTTTCAGACAATGTTTACTTAAACTAGGAAAAATGTATTTCCTCTTTTTGTCTGAAAGGAAAGGAGATTGAGAATTAATACCTTCCAAAATAATGGGCACAATCAGCAACATTTTAAGAAGCAGTCAAAGAAAAACACTGAGACACATCTGAGCCTCAGGCAAAGTTAGTGGCTGTGCTTATATGACAAGGCATTTCTTACCCAGAAAAGTAACAAGAAAAGTGAACTAAGCTTATAGAGTTAACAAAAAGATCATAAAACTGAAGAAGTGCCCAAATATGAAACACAGGTCCTTTAAATAATAAAGTATTGCATTTAGCAACTCTTCATGAAGGTCTGTGTTTCTTCTGATATCAACAAAATGAAGTCTGTACTACGAAATCCCATCTGCATCTGTTTTCTGGTACTAATAAATGCCTCTTCTTCAGTCAAATCACAGACTAGAACACTTGTTTGTTCAGGAAGACAGAAATAACATTTAAGCTCAACAGAGAATCTAATGAGCCAATATCAGAGAGAAGTGAAGGACAACTGAATATACAAATTTTTTAGACAGAAGAACCTTTTAACTCCAAAATTAGCTTTGTGCTGCAAGACAGAGGTGAAAACAGATTTATTCAGATCTCAAGGGTCTGCAATACCTATATATATAATAGAGATACTTCAAATACGTCAGTCATTCCCTTAATTTTGCCACTGCAGTAATTCAAAACTCACAGGTTCATTGATTGGCATATGTATCATTTCTCTACTAGTTTAAGCTGTTGAGTTTGACAAAAGAAACAGGCATGAATTTTGAGAAGCAACAAGGCAAGACTGGAAGAGTTTGGTATAGAGGATTCAGTAGAAAACTACCTATCTTCCCCTTTTACCAGTATCACTGGAAAAATAACACAGAGACAAGAAAGAAGAAACAGTTAAGTCGGCCACTGGCAATTTTTTTCTTTGATGTAAATATCCTGCACAGAACAGCAATAACAATAGACATCATAGACAAACTAGGACTATAAAGCAATACTTTGTATCTATTCACCCAAGCATTTTTATTAATTTTTTTTACTTGAGACCAAAACTTTCAAAATTATAGAATTTCACTGGTTTTAAGGACAGGCATATACAATCACTCATCACAAAGAAAAAACAAAACAAAACAATTAAATGAAAGCAATCTCCTTTTCAGAAATAAGTACTACTTACTTTTGTCACCATAACCACGACAAAGTTGTTCTCATCTATTTTGTATTCTTTAAGTGCAGTATCATCATTAAGGATTTTACCTGGCAAATTAAACAGATGAAAATTAAGAAGTTATTTAACAAATCACTAGATTGCCCTGGAATTCCCTCATATAAACATAAAAAACATGTTTTAAGCAGATTTATAAACACTATTAGCCCTCTTAAAAGTGTTTTGGCTGGTAAACTTTGGAAGTAGAGTTAAAAGTAATTTTCCTCTTATGATGTCCACAGTACTGCTAATCTTGAACTCTGTTGTCGTAAGAGTCAAAGATGCTTCAAATAATTTAAAATATAAGGATTTAATCTAGAGAAATATTTATTGGACCTTTAAGACAGGTAAAAAGGCTTTAGCATAAATAAGCTTAAATTAGTAACTTACGCCTGCTTACAATACTCTATACACAGCACGAAAATTCCTTCCTGCTTATTTTCTGACTGCCCTTCAGATGTAGTAAACTATCTAGTTCCCTGCCACACAGTAAGTTTATCTGGATTTGGTAAGTTTGTGACTTTGCAACTTGAACAATTTGTTCTTAAAAGAAGACAAGAGCATTAGAAAATGCTAAAACCATTCCATATTCTGCTACCTTGACTAAGGGATTAGAAAAAAAAAAAAAAAAACCAAGACAAAATCAGAAAACCTGTTTGTTATACTTTTGATGCTTCACTGTAAAGAAATTGAGCAAGGCATAGACGTTATGGCACTTGGAACACAAACCATGTGGCACTGTCCTACTCTCTACTGGTTCAACCAGTCTCACAGGTCAAATGCTCAAGAATGTATTATATGCAGTATAGCATATAGTAGTTAGTACTTGGTGCTGCATCTGACTCTTAGCACACACAGTCTTACCCACAATTTTCTGGTTTGTAGACACTTCAGTGCACTTTTGTCCTGGGTCTTCCCAGGACACACCACTCACAGGGTTTCCGGATTTTACCTTAACACAACTGATCTACGTCACTGCTGATTATTATAACCTTTTTTTAAAAAGCATTTTTAGTAACAATTTGTATATTTTAACCAGATTCAATCAGCATATGACCCTGCTTTTCCAAATAATCTAAAAGTCATTTTAATCACAGTAAAAATGCCAACAATACACTCTTGTATCTCTTGTCCATGTAAAAACAATCGGGTTTTGGATGGTCTTCTATTCTAAAGCTTTTCTTCGCACATTTTCTCAATGTTTGTGAGGATCCCACAACACTGTAGATATATTCTGGCTTATGAAAACACTCAAGTCACAATTCATATTATCTTATGCAACCCTTATTTTTTAGTTATAGAAATATAGTATTAAGAGTATCATGCAGCTATACATACTGCACAAGACTTTCCACCTTGTTCATAATTATTTATTATACATGCAACTTTCACCTTCATGTTCTTTGTGTGCATTGTCTTCACTGAAGGGACATGAAACTTGCTAAGAAACATAGTGAAGTCTATACAAACACATGGAGACTTCAGACTTCTCTCTCATTAGCATCTTTCCATTGTGGCTTTAGCTTATTAGAAGTAGAAAAACAATACTATTTACAAAGCAATATACTGAAGAAGTAAAAAGGATCATATTTCTTTCACTATTTCAGAGGAAAAAGCCCCAGATGGGGTACTGAAACAGAACTTAAGTTACAATGTGAAGAGAGAACTAAAAGCTGGACCTCTGTATTAGTGTTACACTGAATCAGCCAGGTAAAAAACAGTAAAACAATATTGCCAGAAAAAAACCAAACTACGTTAGCTCAAATATATTAAGTTCATGTCTTTCTCTGAAATTAGCCTGCTTTTTGCTAGCACATAGTAGGTTTCAAATTACTTAAAAGTAATGCAAGGATTGTACAGTAAGGATTTGGTAGAGGGTTTCTTTCACAAATACAAAAGAAATAACCTTATTTTAAAATGAGATACATATAGGAGTGCTTCAGCTACACACAGCATAGACTGAACAAAAGATGAGTTACCCATAACATGTCATCTGCTTAAATCCTCATTTCTTGTAACAAAAGTTGTTTCTACTTCACCTAGAATTTCCCACTTAGGACTACAAGATTTGTTATTCATTTGTTTTGGTTTGGTTTTAACCTGTTTCTATTTCAGTACTTATAATCTTTAGATGACTTAACATTCATATCAAAGTCAAAGGACAGAAAAAAATAAAGTAAATTCAGCATTTTCAGAATATCCATTACCTGCATAAATTAGCTTTTGGCCAGCTACCGGAAAAGCATCTTTCCCCCTCTCTAACTCAATCTTCTCTTTCAATGCCTTCACCTAAAGGAAGAAACAGTCTTAATTAAAAAAAAATAATTAAAAAGTTATTTCACAATACAGACCTCATTAAGTACACTTTAGTGTACACATTAAGTACACATTTTTCAGTTACATTTTGATTATGTCAAGTGCATCAGTCTTCCAAAAATGTCACTGTAACCACTTGCTCAGCAGTGTGTTCCTTTCCCAAATTATCTCTTGTGCTTAATCAAATTAGGTAAGGAATTTTCCGGTGAGAAGCTACATATTATAAGTGTGTGAAAAACTTAGAAATTTGGGCAAAAATATTTTTACCTACTGACCCATTTGCCCTCCCTGTTCTTTCTCTGAATGCAGGGGGTGCATAAACTACACACAGCTGATGGCTTTCTTTATGATAAACGCAATTCAGGGACTGACTGTCTTTTTGGTTAAGGTCACCATGGCATTTAACTTAATTCACTGGAATGACCTGAAGCCTTGATATGCAAAGACTTGTGTAAACTATCCAGATGTTAATTTTGTACAAGTAGTTTTCAACTCTTCCCCCTCCCCTGTAATTTCTGGAGCTTTGCATAGCAATTGTAAGCCTACACATGAAAGTGTTTTGCCTTACTTACTTGCTTATGCAGACCACTGACACATAACCCACACTTCCAGAGAACCACATATAACAGCTCAAATGACACTGTGTTAGTCGTCATATATCAGAATGGCTGTATTTTCCAGACAGACTTCATAACACTATGCTGAGGAGATGAAGGATGCACCTATAGAAGCATTTCTGTATTGATACACTCGAAATAATGTTTTAAGACAAACTGCCTGCATACAAAAGTTCATTCTTGCTTCCTGCTTTCCCAATATATGTAAAACAAAGTCAGCCAACCTGTTACAAAGTTACTACTACAAACTAATTCCAGAAGTTTTTTTCCTGAATAGTCATAAGCTTTTTTCATTAAACACTGCCTGTGCCACAAGTAGCTGTAGACAATTATCATTTTGAGGGTGTGTGTGTGTGTGTTCATTTTTAAAGCTGTAGCTCATTAGAAGGGTTGCTTGAGTAGTAAAAACACTGAAACAATATTTCAGGTACCAAATCGCAAATAGTTATGGAAAAGCTGAACTTTGTGATTCTCAGCATAACTGGAATCTGTCATCCACTCCATTTCACATGCCAGTCCTGCTTCCTCGTTTCACTTGATTTCTGTGTTACCAATGTCTTAGCTCTGTGTTACCTTTCCCCTTGGTCTTCACTCATCCCCTTGCTTATTCTCCCTCTTCCATTCAGGTAGTATTTCCATATTTCTTTATTGATCTCTTTACCATGCCAATCCTTTCCATTTGTATGTTCAGTCCAAAAGGGATGAACCAAAATTTAACACTCACAACGGAGCTGCATCTTTTAAGCAGTATACATAAAAAGGAGCGTTTGTTCTACTGTGATTCAAAACCCAGCCTAGGAGGCCTTGCATAATTAATATCTTCTCCAAGCTTACACCTAATATAGGTGATTAAATCACTAGTCACACAAAGATACGTAACAGAAGACACAGCTTTCCTCTATGGGACTACCCCAAAATAGGAAGCCAACTGTTTTTTGCCTCAGCAGATGGAAGAAGAATGAAGCAGACATGCCATCCACCACCTGCCAAAAGCTTTAGAATCAGTCTCTGGCTAGACAATTGCTTTTCCACAGGAAAACTAAGCAGCTCACTGCCAACCACTTGTCTTCAGGCAGAGTAAAACCATTACTCATTTTCATAATTTGCTGATAGCATCATCATTATCTTTCTTTACACAAGTTTGTCCTATCCCTGGATTTACATTTATTTTAAAAGGGTATTTACTTGAAAACTAAAGATATAATTTGTGAATTCCTCCCTAATTACTGATAGTCACCTTAAAACTGAACAGTCTCCTTAGACATGGATAAGCCATCAAGAAGTTTTTCCTGAACTTTAAAGTATTGGATATTTAGGGAAACTCAAGTGTTCTGCACTCACTAGGGCAAATTAACTCCCTGAATCATGTTAAAAGCCTACTATGTTTTCCAATGCCTACTTTTTAATATGCTGCTTACCTATTCATGTATTTAGGCACTTGTTCTAATCCTTTAAAGATGATGTCTCAAAGCTGCTTCTTTATTCAGTCACTGTATGTCATCGATTTGTAATAAATATGATAATGTAATCAGGAGGTATAATCTATTTTGAATGAGAAAATTAAGACTTGCTTCATGTCCACTGCACTCACCCAAGCTACTGGTTTCAAACTTTGTCTACCTCATGTTTCAGTGTTTTGAGTTTTATTCCAAAACACACTCTTTTTCCTAAAAGGAACAAAACCAAAATCTGTTCTCTCAAATAAAATTATCTGAACAACTAACTGTAGTAGTGTAGGTCAGGACACACTAAACACGTGTTAATTACTACACAGTAATTGGATCCATGTGAAAGAGTTACAATATTTACTGTAGCAGAACACTCACAGTCAGAGTGCAACGATCTGTTTGCCTTTGCTGTCCACCACTTGAGTTGCAGCCAGCACTAATCAAAGTGATACCTGTAGTACAACTAACTAACTAGTCCTACAACTAACGCTCCTTCTAAAAGGTTAGGCAGTTCAGGTATCAAAAAGATAACATTACTCATTTCCACAGTAACAACGCTAAATATGCAGTGTCCTCATAGATCCTTAAAATATGTGTTCCTCAAGAAAGCCAGCGCGCAAGATACAAAGCTAAAGTCACATTACATCATTACATTTAGTTTCCTTTAGGGAGAATGAACTCAGCTTCTACTACATGCTGTTTCTGCTGGCCTTATAAAGTAGGTATTAGTGTTAACCTACCTATGAGCTACCATTATCCTGTGTGCACTACTGACATACACTGTCTGCTAGGCTTCTACCCCAAGCATGAATCTTCAGGTTCCACAAAATTACACCCAGGAAAAATAACTCAGCAGCCACAGGTAGTCTCAGTCTCATGGACATGCAAGAGACCACTCTCCAGCTGTAGAATCCCCTTTCCATCATCCAAAAACCCCCTTTGGGTCCCACTCCTGATACAATTTTTATTAATGTTGTGATTTAGGTCAGAACGGACTAAATACAAATTACAGTGCGTTACCTGGATGCATGTGAAGGAGTTTGGTAATAATTGCATTGGTGAATTAGTTCTTCTTAATGCAAGTAACATAGCCAGGTATCATGAACCACAGTGGTGCTGAACATAGGAACAAAGTACACATTTGCTTTTCAAATCAAGGCAATCTTTGGCTAAAGCCTGCAAATATAGCAACAATTTGGAGCTTATTAAAGCAACCAGAAAAAGGAAAAAAGAAAAGGAATTCTGGAGACAGAAGGCCATTAGTTTTCAGTAGTGGTCGTCTTTATTCTCTGTACTTGCTGTATATGTCAATTAGTTTAAGAACAGATCATAAAGTAAATTCAAACACAAACTACTTTAGTTCTCAGACACATTTCTTCAGCTGAGTTTGCAAAAAGCTAAAACAAATTTCAGCTTGACACAGCTCAGCTAATTTACACTATTTTCCTAACTACATCCATAGATACACCGCCCTATGCAAAGGCAAAAATTATTAACATCATTCAAATGGACGTTCACTCTACTGTGACCTTCTGACATTCAATCTCTAACGTGTTATGGTGACTGACAGTAACTTAACAAATAATGAACTCCAAATTGTTAATTGAAAATGCTATAATGTGGTTCAAGTTGTTCCTGAAAAACTGAAACCACAAAAAACAGCCAAGTAACTTCCACAAAATACATTTCAGAACACTGATTAATGCCTCTATACATATTAGTAATTTACATAAGAGAATCTGTCCTATATCAAATGAGTTCACTTCAGTGATCACACTTATTTAAAAGAGGAAATGAAAAGGACTTAAATAGTATAGCTTGACTCTGCAAGAGAATGCAGTCAGCTGCAGTCATCAGCATTTTCCAGTTAGAGGCATAAATTAAAAAAAACACTCAGGCAAAGTAAGTTTTTATACAGTGCCTGCCTGTTCTTTTGGCTTTCATCAATGCCTAGCCTAGGCCACAAACACTTCATTTGCAGAGGGTACAATACTAATTCTCAAAAAAAAGTTAACATCAGACACATCCAATTTAACAGTAACATGCTAGTGGCATAAAATTTCCTCTTGTAGTTCTAACTAGAGTGACTGAAGACTTTGCACCCACTAACGAGAAGATACCTGTGCCCTAATTCTGGCCAACAGAAAAGAATACTTAGGAGCACTCCCTAAATAACCTGTATGTCATCATACATGGCAGTTTAAACCCTTTAAATTGCAAATCTCCCTTTTTCAAGAAAAAAAAATAATAAATGAAAGATGCCCTCTCATTGCTCTTCAGGTAGTGGTACAGTGAGCTGCTGAAACACCATCCTAAGCTTTCCCTGTAGCAAATTATGTCGCTGAGAATCTATACTTCAGCACCACCATCAGCTTAAGGTTATTAAGTGAAGATTAATTTCATGAAAGCACTCTGAGCACATTGATCCCTCAAACCTAGAAAGCAGGTTTAAGATACACAGTCAACTTCAACATCCACATTACAAAACCTCCAAGGCTTCTCTGCTTTGTTCCACTTGATCCGAGTTCAAAATGTATTTGAGTCCTTAGGGAAAATAATTTTTCTTCTGCCCTAGTAATTTTCACAGCAGAATAAAGGGAACTCTCACTTTATGATAACACCTTTAAGAATAAGCATCAATTCATCTGCAACATTCACCCTAAAGATTCAGAAACAGCACGCTTATACACTACAGGGGCCAACTTAACAAGACAAGATTATTTTCTTCTGCCCTCCTACAAATACAGATGTGAAACTCTCATTATTCAGAAACTGTATGGAACACAATGTCCTCAAGAATAGATGCCATGCTATCTGTTTAATTAAGAATTGTAGTCAGTCAACTCCTACCTGAAAAACTAAGGGCTTCCAAAGAAATACCAGTTCCTAACTCCACCCCAGCTGGGAATCCTAAAAAGGAGTTACATGAACCTGCTACTGCTAAACTGCCCAGTTGTTCCCTACAGTTAATTTAGCCCACAAAGCAAGCACAGCATGCTGTGTTCCATCGAGGAAAGTAGTTCCCGTAACTCAATACACTGAGCAAACTCCCCTCCTTCCCTCACACCCCAGTTTCTATTTCTCCTACCTTATAAACTGTGCTAAAACAGAAGAGGAAAACATTCAGCTGATTCAAAGATATTTCATAATTCCTAAGAAAAAAGTGAACACTATACTTCCATCAATTTT
The DNA here is from genome assembly GCF_000747805.2 of Chaetura pelagica. Lineage (NCBI taxonomy): Eukaryota > Metazoa > Chordata > Aves > Apodiformes > Apodidae > Chaetura > Chaetura pelagica. Next base: position 1,807,502 of record NW_009953332.1, read on the forward strand.
AATTTACATTTACACAGGATGTACCACAAAACAGGATAATTTTCTGAGTTTCTTGAGAGAAACTGAATACATAACTGGTAAGGACCCCTTCCAACATAAGCCACATACCAATCCTCATCAAGAATCTGATCTACCTTCACCTGAAGACAAGTAAGGCTGTTTGCTTCTTCTTCTACCACAAGGCTGCTACGAAGTTTATTGTCATATCAGAAAACTTTTCCTAATTTCCAGCCCATATTAATTAATGGACTACTAATGCTTGTTTGTTCTTATGCTGATGTCATAATTCAAGCATGAAAACCCTTCCCACCTCCCATGGTGCTAACCACTGTAAAATATTTAAACAGCATTACATCTTTCTCCCAGCTTACAAGCTAAGCTAGACAGGGCCTGTTAGTTTCCTTTCACAGTCTCAAGTCTTCCATACACTCCCTAGCAGCTCTTTCCTCTGCCTCCTCTGCTGGAAATTGATTCCTCTTGGGAACAGGTGGCCAGAACACATGTAGCAGAGTGGCATCACTACTCTTACTGAACTTCCAGGATCCAGGAGCTGCAGGGCCTAATCTTTAAGGGAATTCAACTCATTCCCCTATGCTGCTCGTTTGACAGCCATTTCCAAAAGGTTGACCCCCAATCAGCCAAGTACTAATGTTGAACTTTGCCTTCTTCTATTCTATCATGTTTCTACTGATTTGTATTAAAAATTATAAAATTCTTATAAAAATAATAAAAGGACCATGAAGAGATGGATCCCAAGACTAACTTTGAAAGACCTTCTCTACCAAACTACCTACAGTTGAACTGCTTCTCTGTTTGAGAATGAGCTCCAAGCAAAGGAGTTTCTAAATCTACCTTTTAATTTGCTACCTATCTCCACCTTTTCTGGAATAGACAAATAGGTTTCTTCCAGACTTCTAGATAAGTCATCATTTAGACAAGGATGAGAGTCCAAAGGGCTTTGTTCTACTCCACTTCCCAGTGGAAGGACATGCCATTCTAAACACTGCTTAGAATTTACACTTAGTATTTCCAAGTTTTCCCCACCACTGCCCTTGAAAACTTATTTACCACATATTATACTGCCAGAGTGACACTGCTCAAGGTCCGATGACGATGATTCCGTCATAGCAGATAACATACCACCTAATGAAGCAACAACTGACCAGTGCAACAGGTTTTTCTATCCCTAATCAAACTCCATGATCAGCATCAGATTAATGGCATACATAGTGCCTACTGTTGAAATGTCTGGAAGGCAAGACAGTACTCACCTCATAAGTAAATGCTTTATAGGAGCTTTACTGGTAAGAACACATTTGGTTCTAGCTACTTCCTTCTACAAATAGTAAAAGCAGATTTTGCTGGCACAAACCTAGATTTACAGTAATCTCTTATATTGACTTCCTAAACAGGACACTCATATTTAGTCCAGAGACCACCTCAACAGTTGCATGAATGGATTACTGCCCTACTTCAAGTCCCAGAAGCACAGCAGATACAGTAATTGAGAAGTACCTTAGAAGAGGAAGAGCCTTATGAATCCAGTCAGGTTTATGAGGTGAGTTGAGTGAGTAACTGGAAATAAAAACATTTGTCCTCCACCAAGCAAGGCATTTAAAATCATTCCAGTATTTCACAATAGCCTCACAGACAGTACAAACCATTCATAACCTTCTGCATTTACTATTTGTATTTACTGTGTTTAAGTTTGTAAACAAAGAAAAAAAGAGCATGGTCCAGAAGATAAATAGGCTCAGAAAGGTAAGGTAAAAACCCAAAATCAGTTGTGACATTTACTTTCCCAGCAACTACCTCTGCCTTCCTAATTTCCTCAGTCTACTATTTGCCATTATGCATTACCCAGAGATGAAAAAAATTATTTTCTGATCTCAAAGTTGGCCTCCACACATTTCTACCCTACAGTTCAAAATTGATCTAAGCACTGTTTAAAAGGGAAGACACTAAGACCAGTTCTCTGATGCTAGTAACTAAAAGACTCATATACATGCAGCTTCGTACTAAGACCTGAACACATAGATTTCACCATGAAGTAGAACTTCAGGCAACATGGAGAAGAAAAAAAAAAAGCTCAGCTACTGGCAACTTTCAAAAAAAGCAGGAAGATGTGGCTACTGATAGCTCTGAGCATTCCCTCTAAAACCCACAAGGGCTTGTTTTAAGGAGAAACCTTACATTCTCTGAGCAGTGACTCTTGCATGATTGATTAGCATAAATAACCTTCCAGTACTTTTAAGCTGACAATTTTTACAACAGGGATACTCATAAAAGCAACATAGGCGCTTGAGCATAAAAAAAGTTCACAAGATTTTTTACAGTAATTATAAAAAGACATTAAAAAAAAACATTCCCAGTGCTGCATGCTGACAAACCATTTGGAAGAGTGAAGCAAGTTTATTTAGATATGCATTAATGACCTTCATTTAGATAACAAAAAAAAAACCAAGTTAGAAATACAAGGTATGAACTCAAGCTGGAAGGATAGACCTGGACTTCAGCACCAGCTGTTTATTTCCCTGAGCTTAACATGCCTCTGATACAAAAACACAGTGACTGACAGAGACAAGGAGAACTAGAGTCAGCCTTTAGACCACACTCCGATGCAGTATGCTTTTAGTAGCCACGAGCACCTCATGTTCATTTGACTCTCCTTGCAGGGCAGCATGCAGTGGAGAGCTGATACAGCCTCCTGTCTGGTCCTCAGAGGGCCTAGATAAGCATACTGTGCTTCACCATAACGTGTAAAAGAAAATGTTCTATGTTTTAGCGAGCCCATTCTATCTATGTGTTCTGTCTGGAGAGGCGACCAAAGATGCAAACCCTGATGGAAGAAGACATTGGCAGCCATATTCTTCAGTTCTCTAGGTTTCACAGCCCTGTAGATTTATATTCAGGAAAGTATTTTCCCATGTTTCAGAAATACATTAAATTACTTTTCAAGGCCAATGAACATGCTCTTGTATGCAGATGGGCAACATGCAGACAGTAACATCATTATATGCTCATATTATTCTTTAATTAAACATGTACACTCTGCTCCTCATAAGTTGAAAAAGGAACACCATCCAGCCTACTGTTAGATAAATCAAGGATAGATATCTCTGCATACCAAACATAATTGAAAAACAGGCTTTAAATGTAAGACACAATTATGTACAGAGCTGTCTAAGCATACAACCTGCATATTTAACTTCTCTGTTTACTGGCCACACTGGGAATGGTGGTCCAAGAAAGACTGGACTCTTGAGAAATGCAGCACATAATATGAACACATTATAAAAAAGGTAGTTTTTTCTTGCTTACATCAAAGTCAGATAAGAACATTCCAAATAAACCAGCTGAAAAAATATGGTTATAGAGCCAAAACATTTGAGAAATGGCTAACATGTAAAAGCATACTGTAACAAATAAAGTTTGTTTTATTCTTAAGTCATGCTATCTTAACATTTCCTTTATTAAGTTTTAAAGAATATATGGCATCCTCCCCAAAATTATTTGGAAATTCTACTAGATAGCTCACTAGAATTTAAGGAAAATATCCCTGAACAGGTGAAAGCCTAGCTTTCATCAGCCAAGAATTAGAACAACCTTCATTGCTTGAAAATTAACTAACCAGGGAACAGACTAGCTACCAAAGAAAAGCACTAGCAAAAATCCCATACAGTTAATAAAACAAACATGAATTTTCAGAGAACTTGACAAGAAAATGCTACAGTCTGCAAAGAAAGTATAAAAGTAACAGAAGTGCAAATGCTACCATTTTTGCTGAGTCATATATCATATTTCAAGCTCTTCAAATTCACACCTCCTCTGACAGTGCAAGTTATGTACACTCACCATTAAAATCCTAGGAGATGCAAGGGCAATATAGCAATCCTCTAGAAGAGGAGAAAGATACCTGCTATAAAATCAAATAACAATTAGAGAAAACTACCAGGACATGAGACAGAATCACATCTTTAACCTAGAATACCTCTGCATTTTGAACTGCATCATCAGAGCACTTTTCCTCTAACCACTAAGACTATAAACTCCCAGAAAAATACAAAAACAAACCTACAATAAATGTATGTAGGAAGGAGATAATCAGCGTAAGCTCATACTTCAGCGTAAGATACAAGCCCCAGAGTCAGATTTTACCATTTCACTCAGCAATATCCTTTCACTTTTGTAGAACTGTTTCTGAAGTTAATTCTTCTTACTAATTCAATAAACTACAAGTTTAGCAAAACTAAAATTACCAAAACTAAATCTGTTACTTTAATATCTTCTTATACCATACACACAAAAAGAAGAACATCACTTTCTAAGGACATAAATGTACTACTTCTTACAATTTGTTTACTTATATATTGAACTGTATTAATCCTTATTTTTCACTAACACTGCTAGATCAGGTGTTTTTCCAAGAGAAGCCCACAGTTTACCAGGAGAGGTCCAAGAAATATGACAGATATATTTTTCAATAGTCCATAACACAACAAGAACTGATGCAAAGTATACTTCAAAGTTACATGAGCTTTTAATACTCCTTTTTTAATTACATGCTTTACTATAGGTCTCAATACACCAAACAGATACAAACAGATGTAATTAATACAATTCTGTGGGTTCACAAACAGTATTTCATATGGGTTTACAAATCATACTCTATCCATTCACATGATAGTCTGCACTAATTCAGAAATGTACCACTGCACTCTGAAGAGAAGCAGCTTGTCACTCTATCAAAGACACCTCCTGAGTACATACTAAAAAGTACCTCCCTCATATGTAACACCTCGTTGTTACATAGCCAAAATGTTTTTTATAACCCCTACAAATTAGAATATACAAATTCTTTACAATGTTATTGCCTTTTGAAAAATGAGAGTAGTATCTCTTTTTCCCTGCAGTATACCTGCTTTATTTGGAAAAACGAAATACCTGTCAAACCTCACTTTTTCCTTATTATATACCCGTTGGCTCATGCATCATACCCACACATTCAAGACAGCTTTGGTTAGTATCTAGCCTAAATTTCTAAACTTAAAAATCAGGAGCTTCTAGCACCAAAGGAACAGGCATAATATTAGCATCCAAAAATCCCCATACACATTTAACAATAAAGCATAAAAAAATTAAGGTTGCACCAGAACATACAGACGTTCGAACTTACATAACTGTCTTGTTGATGTGGTGTGGAACAAGAAGGTATTTCCCAGGTGTTCAAACACTGTAACTGAACACCAAAATGTGAAAGCCCACATTATGAGACACAGAGACTGTGGCCAAAAAGCCTACTGACATCCGGAATACTCCTAGCATTTCTCTGCATTTTGACAATTAATTAACAGCACAAAGAAGCTCAAAAAGAAAGAAACAGGACAGACTGACTTTCAACCAGTATCTCACTTCAAAAGGAAGTTAAGTATGTTTGTTGAGATTTTTTGGAAGCCCACTTCATGTCTAATATAGTGATAACTACAATAGAAGCACTAGATTTAAAAGCTTACAGTGTCATCACTGACACCTCAGTCAAGACGTGAGTACACAGGTCTGCATGAGTTTCAGACAGGGCTTATTATTACTTGCTCCTAACACAATGTTTAATGTATTTTCTCTCTCAGCCAACAAATGCAAGAAGCAGCTTGTGTAGATACATGCACACTTTCCTTTATACTATTTAAATCTGAACGCTCAAGTACTGAACTGCCCTGCTCAGAACACCTTCGAATTACTGTAACAAGTAAACCCACCCCCCTACAGAGCATGATTACTACCAAATCAGTTCCCATGCACTCCAGAGATTTTTTCCCCCACAACTTAAGAAACAATGGCCATGCTTGCAAACATTTCTCCATCTGATAAAAAGCCTTCTCAAATACAAGGCCTGAAGCTAAGTCTTTTCAACTTTTTTAGTCAGGCAGAATATCTGACAGTATTCATGCAACATTTTCACAAACTAGAAATCAAAAACTCTGTGCTTCAAGTTTAATTTTTATTCTGGCAAAATATTCAGTGAGCCAATACTTTAAAACACATCTAAACGAAAATGAAAGTTCCATTCTGAAAAGCATGTTTTGAACATTAACATTGAACAGCCTGATCAAGCAGGAAAAAAAAAATCAAAATCAGTTCCTTGCATAAAAGCTGTAACAAGTCTAATTAGTTATTGTGTTGATTCAAATTCTCACTGGAAGGTTTGTTTAAATATTCTTTACAATTAATGACAGCTTTCAGTTACAAGGATAAACTCCTGCTAGAATGCTACCTTGCACTGAAACATCAGGTCTCTTCAGATTAATTCTGCATTGAGAATAAGAGGAGAAATTGCTAATATCAAAAAACAATTCTAAAGAACCAGAATGCAATCCTAGAGAAACAAGTTTCCTGGGCCTTTCACAACCAGATGATTTTTGGCCTTGTCACAGCACAGGGCACAGCTCCAAGTAAACAAGCCTACCTCTAGATAAGAAACTCATAAATATAGTTCAAAGACTAAAGGTAATGTTCCCTGAACTCCACAAAATAAACACATTTGTTTCAAGATATTAGAAAATTAATCTAAGAAACCCAGTGCACCTAGCTAAAAGTAGTATTTTTCAAAATCAGACTGGGAACTTTCAAACATATACTGTTAACATATTACATTATGAAACATTTTCCAATTTTTACATGTTTGGTTTCTAACAGAAGGCACAAAACTGCTTTTCTGTTTATTTACAATTTACAGCAGTTTCAAAATTAATTTATTCATAATTTTCTAAAAAGTCAACCAAGAAAATTTAAATACATTTTTCACCTCAACACCTCTAGGGCTAGTAAGATCAAGACCTCATTCTGCGCACTTAATTTTAAAGTTCTCCTCAAATCCTACCCACATTTCCTCTTATCTTACTACCCATGCATTCCTACTCAAAATGAAGTATTACGGTCATGAGGAACATTCTTGTTTCAGTTACTGAGCTGAGTTACTACTGAGTTACTGTAGTACCAACTACATTTATAATCAGAGTGCAGTCCGATTTCCCATAATCCAACTTCTAGCTAATCCATTTTGCTGTCTCATAAGCTGGTGAGCCTCTTGACTGGCAACATTCCTTCAGTTCTCCCCTTGATTTTACTTCCCAGGACCTTACTGAATACAGTGAACAGAAGTAAAGATGAAAAGAGAGCTTTTCTCAGCAGCAAGACTAACATTTTAAAACCTCTGAAGGTCTCTAACAAATGCTTCGGCTAGATGTTTGCCATGTCCCTCTGCCACTCCTCAACCAAATGAATTCCTAGTCTGACTTTCACTATGGTGCTTTACTTGTCTCAAGATGGAAGTGGACAAGTGCAAACCAAGAGACTTTATAAAAAAATATGCAATGCTCCATAGTTTCTGGAGCTTCGCTGCCCAGATGTCACATGAAGGGCTGCTGCAGACCCACCTTCAGATGCTAAACTCCCCAAATCTTGCAAAAGGCCACAGGCTTGTCTTGATTTGGCTATGAGAGGCAACCATCCGTGCTCAGGCAAGTGACGAGGCAATTTCCAACCCTGCAAACCCACTCAGGGCTCTTCCTCTCATCTCAGAACACTGTTCCCCGAGGATCTTTCAACAGACTGACATGTGCCAACAGAAAACATTCACCTGCAAAGAAGACACATCCTCTCCCTCCTCCCAGTACAGAGATACACAAACATTGCAATCTGCCAATAAGGGAGACTATTACACACCTAGCCACACAGCCCAATGCGTGCTCTGCAGGTGACACCAACACTCACCCTACAGAGGTTAGCAGAATGTCACATGCACTCCCTTACCTCACAAACGCAAATTAATCACTGCAGCTCACACTGTAGCCAAAACAATAAAGTATCTCCACAATCACCCACCTTCACCAAACACAATATACACTAGCCTAAGAAAGAGTACAGGGAAGCACCTAAGAGCAAACGCTCACGAGCTCCTCTGCAATACACAATCCTGCAGAAAAGATCCCTGCAACTCTCCCAGCATCTTCTTTCTAGGCGGGAACCCATGGAGAGCAAGCACCACATTTTCCTTCTGCCGCACCCCGCGCCCCGCCCCAACAAGTCACGGCCCCACTTCCAGCGCTCCCCATGCAAGACAGCAGAGATCACTGCTCTTGAATAGACACCTCTTGAGTTACTACTTCAGAGATTAAAATAAAACGCTTCAGATTCCTGTAGTCCAGCTCCTCTCCTCCGGAGCACGGCGTGAGCGGCTCTCGCTCCCACCTCCTGAGCACCCTCCTCCAAAACGAAGAGGAAAGCCCACCGGGCTGGCAGGCCGGCTACAC
>NW_009953332.1:1834963-1882651 GCF_000747805.2 Chaetura pelagica
GTTGTGAGGGGCCCCGGGCGCTGAGGGAACCGGCTCCTCTTGTCAGAATCTTGACGGGCCTGACAGTGTGGATTCTGTAAAAGTTTAGGCTAGTTCTCTGCCATCGTCATCCCAAGCTTTGAACTTACATTTAAACTAATACACGTCCCTGCCCATGCAAGATACTTGGAACTAGATGATCTTTAAGGTCCCTTCCAACCCAAACCATTATGTAAGTCTATGATTGATAAGTTGTCTGTGTCGTCTTTTCTGCATTATCATTTCCGCCTCGCTTTGATCCCAGGCATACAAAGAGCCCAAGAGGTTACTTGCTTGTTACAGAAACTGATGCAGTGGATGGGACCATGTAGTGCCTCCAGCCTGCCAGCTCTGCTTTTAAAACTTACTGCTTGCGATTGATGAGTTATTAACCAATGTCTCACTTGGTACTAAAGCAGTGGAGGGAGTGCCTACTGCAAAAACCTTTGAGGTTTAGCCAGCTGTACTGGCAAAAGGCTGCTGTCCCAACTCCTTATAACCTCTTCCATTAGTAACTGTGGAATATCCCAGTACATTTTCTTTGTAACCACAGCTGTCTTTCTACAAGATAGGATGCTGATGTTGGGCTAACTTAATGCTGTAATGTAATTAAACCCCACATTTATTAGGATTGAGTAATGCCTTGAGAAGTTTTTCTCTTGCCACATTGTCAACATAATGTTTGCAACAAAAACATCTTTCAACTCCTCATTACAGTAAGCTTGGCTTCATACCAGTTTTTTGCCAGCAGTGCAATAGAGCAGGGTTCAGCTGGCTCCATTGCAATGCAAAGGGAAAGTGGGAGACACCTCTCCCAGCAGGAGTGTATAAATGTAGACATGTGTTGCAAACACATCTGATTTGTGCTGTTCCTGTCATCATCCACCTCAGACTGACACAGCTGCTGGACAGACAAAACCTCTTAGTTCTTTCACAACCAAAAAGAAACTGCTGACTGCTGCTAATAGGAATCCAGCATTCTTGGCAGCACAAAATAACTTCCTTGCATTGTATGGAGAGCCATAAAAAAAGGCAAGCCTGAGATAAAATATCACTTGCTATTTTTTGCGTGGGTGGTTGCAACTTAAAATATGCTTGCTTTCACTATTGCCCAATACCAGATCTCATTCTGTACTCTGCAGACAAAATAAAAGGGATTTTTTTTTTCAGCAGTCCACCATATGTAAATGCTGAGATTCACATGCAAATGCTGAGGGTTGTGTGAGTTTCACTGCTCTTTTCTGCTCAGACTACGTTAAATTTAAACAACTCACATTCTGATTTTTGTGGTTGAGGGTTATAGTACCAAACAGTTCTGCCTAGTTTGTGGTGAGGTGGGAGTTCATTTACGTGGTGGCTGTTAAGCTCTGCTGTGAGGACTTGTAAAAGCTTCAGCATAACTGTGAATCAACTCCTAAGCCTGTGAAATGCTAAGGATGAAGTTTTTTCAGACCATTTACTTGACCTTTGAGAAAATAGAAAAAACAAAACAGTGAGGTTTTTTAATTTTTTATTATTTTTTTTTTCCTTTCTGAATGGTACAGGAGCATGAAACAACTCACTGTATGGGGCCTAAATTAAGTAAATTATTTCTTGGTGTTTCCCCAAGCTCAGCTTGTTCAGCTCCATAAAACAAGTTATGGCAAAGCTTGGCTCTCAAGGTATTTCTTCAGGTTGCTTCCCATCAGCTGCAGAATTTGGAGGTGGTTGTTGCTTGGTTTTTGTTTTTGTTTTTGTTTTCCTAGAGTACTTATCTTTTATTTTTGTAGTACTTCTTAACAGCCAGCAATTTGGTTTTTTTCATCTTCTTTGTGAAGTATTTTTGGTAATTGCCCTGCTATCAAACTGGAGTATTACATTTACTCACTTCACTTACATTACCTTTTCTGTGCCAACAGAAAAACTTAAGAGAGATGTGAAATGAAGCCCGAAAGTTACAAAGACATTTTTATGTCAAATGTGTGCAGAAATTACTTTCTGGTTTTTGGAACTCCTGGATTTTTTTTTCGAAGTAACTTGATCTTCCCAGAGCAGTTACTCTAACTTCATGCCACTGTGGCTTTGTCCTACTTAATGCTTTTCAGTTGTCCATGATTCCCCAGTAACTGCTGTCTCCCGAATTGATGTGTGTATTTTCATGTTTTACAAGTTACTAGGAGAAGCCATTAACTGCAGCTGGCTTTTGCAAGGGGGGAGAAAAACACATTGAGACTGAAGTATAGTAGGGAAGATAACTGGAAAGTATTTCCCTCCAGTACATCTTTCCCTGCAGCCAGGTTTCCTGATGCTTTCCCAGTGCTTCTGGAATTCAGAAATATTTAAATATAGAACAGGGACATCAGACAGCAGGGTCCCCTTTCTGACTGAGTGTTATCCAAAGGTAACAGACTTGCTGGTGTTTATCAGAGTGCATATACACGCTCTGGAGCCCACAGTATCTAGCAGCGGGTGTCTGTGACCTCTCTCAGTAATGTTACATTTAATGGAAGGAGAATCTGACAGCTGAGAAAGTGAACAGGTCTGATGGAATCCTGCTTATTTACAGGAAATGTGCAAGGACCTGATTCCCTCAGCTGTTGCTGGCCCAGTGAAAGCAGTTTTTCTGTTGTTGGTATCAGACTACAGTCCTTATGCTAATTTGGTGAGGCCAGAGGACCAGAGCCTATTGTGCTTGTTGATTTGTGAGGCCTTAAGTTGTGAAAAGAAGCTTTGTAATGTTATCTCGTTAGTGTGCGGTTCCTGTATAAGATAATAGCAAAAGCCTTGAAAACATGGGTGTGGGCTAAAAGAGCATCCCCAAGGCTATAAAAAAATTCACCAATAGCTCATGGATGAAGTGCAACCTTGAGACGTGAGAAAAACTGTCATCAAGAGAAGAAAGAGGAAGCAGCTACACAAGAAAATATGCCCGACAACCTGGGGAAATAACACCTTGAAGCCTTGCACTGCATGAAGTCCATCAGGCAGAGGCCTAAGACTTAGCCCCTATTTAGAGAATCAAACATCTTGAGATGAAATCTCACCAATAAGTTAATTTCCTCACTACATATAGCTGTCCAAAGCTGTGAGCGTACTCCTGACTTTGAGGATCCTGATTGTTATAGACCCTTAGACTTGACAGCATTGTCCAGGGCTGTGCATAAAAAGATCAGTGTGTATGTGTCTGTGTGTCTTCACCTCAGATTATGTGTGTTCGACCTCTTTCAAACACTAAAAAAAACCCTGTTGCATGTTACTAGTTTGTCTACTTAGTTACTACTGGTAAAAGGCTTTGCAGTTTCTTTAGCAAACATTGAGGCAAATATTCGCATCAGTCAGTGCTCGTGATGTCAGTGTATTCATCCCATTGTCTTACATACCTGTCTGTTATTAAGGCTGCCAATTATTATTAGCATTACCATAATTCTATAAGCCCTACCCAGACTGTAGGACTGATGGCAGATAAAGAATATGAAAATGTTTCTCACCCCAAATAGCTGACAAACTAAGGAAGGAAGGAATTAAATTGTGGTTGCAAGAAAGTAGCACATTCACAGCAGAAGTTACTTTTCAGACCTTTTGGAGACAAGTGCTGACTTTTCAAAACCAAGTGAAAAGCAACAGGAACAGTAGCAAGGCCTGCACAAGGCGGTGAAGGTGGGGACAGCAGCTTGTGTTGGCTATGCTGTACGGTGGGGAGATAGGGCAGTACTGGTGGTTGTCTGTGAGGCTGGGTGCCAACAGCTGAGCAGCAGCAGAGATATAGGAGGAAAAGGTAGGATCTTGAGCTTATTCAGGTAGACGTATGAACAGACTCTAGAGGGGCAGCACAGTCTGGAGAGGCTTTGGATCAAATGGAGCACACACTGATAACCAGGAGGTGAAGGAAAATAGCAGAGTGACTGGCAGGTGGTAATATGAAGAGCTCCTTCCTTACTCTTAATGAAAGGCAGCATTTATACCCTTCACAACGAATGACCTGTCCCAGAAAAATGTTTCAAAAGCAGGCATTTTCTACTAGCTGTTGACATTAAATTGGCATGAATAAGTGTGAGATGTCCTGGGATGTAATGTTTATTTTTCTGTTAAGCTGAGGTTTTCCGCTGAGTTGACAGTCTCTGTTCCACATGCCTTTATGCAGATCTCCCTTTTGCTTTCCCTGAAATAGGTATTAGCAGAGAACACCAGTGCATCTTTCAGGAAGGCTGAACCAGCTGTGAGAGTGTCTCTGGAATAGGTGAACTGGAACTTAGATTCCACTTTGCAGTAATTGATACAGTGTAAATTAATTCACTCTTAATCTAATTTTGCATGCACTCTGGAGCCTTCCATGTCTTCTGTTAGCAGCAGAATTTCCTTCACTACAGGAATAATTCAGAAGTTTACTTGAGGTATGAAACTGCTACCAGCCTTCCATAGTCATCTTGTTTATTGTGCAAGACAACACTGAAGCAGCTTCACTCTATGTTGCTCATGATAGTAAAGAGCAGCTGCTCAGGTTACTAGACTGTGAGCTAGTAGGAAGTGACTATGGTGTCACTGGTAACTTGCAGCAATGTAGCTGTAACCATTTCAGCCACTACCAGCCACAGGCAGAAGCGGGTCTGTATGTTAGGTTTTTTTGGCTTTATCAGTGACTTCTCATGTCTGTGTGCCTCAAGGTCTGAAAACAAGTCATCAGAAGGGACTGGAGCCTTCAAACTTGGAGAAATCAAGGTCCAACACACTAGTACTCCCTTGGATGAGGGAAATTGTCATGTGCCATTTCAGCACCACACCCAGAAGCGTGGAAATTCCCATTAGAGCTTCCATAAGTGCTTGAATGCCATGGAGTCTGCACAGAAGAACCTGTAGTTCATACATACTGACATAAAGTTAGTAAGAGATAAAAATGGAAACCAGTCTTTGGTGATAAAGGGAAGTAAAATTTCTTTTAAGTCATGATTCACTCCTGGGGTCTTTTATGTTGAGAGTGATTTCTTTTTTGATTCATTGGCACTTAAACAGCTGCCAAGAATATTGGGAATTCACAATAAAATAGCGCTTGGCAAGTGCATTAGACTATCATCTTGACAGGCTTATGTATTTATTACACTAATTATATGGGTGTAAATTTTCCTTAAATATATAATAAATGTTCTTAGTCAGTAGCAAAATCTTTGATTATTTTTCCCCCTCTATACAGAGATTTAGGTACAATAGCTATAGTAAGTACGTGAACTTCCTAATTTGAAACCACTGTTAATTCATCTTACCGCATTTATTAAAGAAGCAAGAAACAATGTGTAGAAGGGAGGAATCTAAATTCAGGGAGTGGCTCCAAGAACTGTTGCCTCTCAAGAGCTATTCCTAGAGGACTGCATCTGACAGTCATAGGATAATAGAATGGTTTGGGTTGGAACATAATCTAGTTCAAACCACCCTGCCATGGGCAGGGATACCTCCCACTAGATCAGATTGCTCAGGGCCCCATCCAACCTGGCCTTGAGTACTTTCAAGGAGGCAACATCCACAACCTCCCTGGGCAACCTGTTCCAATGTCTCACTACCCTTACATGAAAGAATTTCTTCGTAATGGCTAACCTAGATCGACCTTCCAGCTTAAAACCATTACTCCTCATCCTATCACCACACACCGTGGTAAAAAGCTTCTCTCCAGCTTTCCTGTAGCTCCTTCAGGTGCTGGAAGGCCACTACAAGGTCTCCTTGGATCTTTCTCTTCTCCAGAATGAGCAGCCCCAACTCTCTCAACCTGTCTTCATAGGAGAGGTGCTTAAGCCCTCTCATCATCTTTTTGGCCCTTCTCTAGACCCACTCCAAGTGCTCTATGTCCTTCCTGTGTTGAGGAGTTCAGAACTGGACATAGTAATCCAGAAGGGGGTTTCAGTCAGGCATCGTTCCAGCAGCATGCCTGCTGTTAGAATCTAACTGTTTCATTTATCTGTTTGCTTGCTTGCTTGCTTGTCTATAGGCTTTCTTGCAGTCACATCAGTGTCATTTTGCTACTTCAGCATATGAGGTTTACCAAGACAGGCCATATGGGAGCTTGCAGTTGAATACCAGGCTGCATACTGCATGTTGCCCAAAGCATTTTAATGCAAAGGTCATCTTTGCAGCTTCTAACAGTCATGACTAGTGATTCTGGAAGCTTAGCCCATCAGTGCCAGTGCCTGGAAGAAGCTGTTGACTGGGCATCAGAATTAAATTCTGTAAATCTTTATATGCAGACTGCTTGTCAGTGAGCAAAGTATTAAATTCTGCATACTTCACTAGAGTTCATTTGGAAATGCACAAATCCTTTTAGCTGTGAAGTTTCATTCTGTATTCACTGGTTTCTTTGCAGTGCTAGACAGGGAAAGGGAAGGGAATGAAAATTTTTTTGAGTTTGACAATTGCCAATGTGTGTCTTGATGACAGTTACCTGATGTTTGGGTCTGTTAGCAGGAAAGGCTGTGGCTGCTGTAGAGGGAACTTTGCAGTGTTTTAGAGTGTAAATTCTTTGACAACTGTTTTAATATTTAGGCTCTACTTAGGCTTCTGTCCTGTCTTTGTGCCCACCTGTGCTGTAGTAACCAGTATAAATGGAAGTCAGAAGCTGCATATTGGCCTTCTGTAGTGCTGCAGGGCTGCTGTGGAAAGGCCAGATGTCTGAATATTTCCAAAGCAAGAAAAATTATTGCATGAGATGTTAGAATGGCAAATAATGTGGTCAGCAAGGGAAGCCCATTGTTATTTCGGCAGTTAGATAGTATCACAGTGAGGATCGTCCTAACTTCAGGACTGGACTAAGCAATTGCAAAATGGATTGCTGAGAGTATTGTGAAAAGCTCCTAGGGAAATGACATCAGAAATTGGCAGCAATTAATCTGGTACATTGATTCCAAGAATAATATTTATCTGGAAAATAATAAATAAAATCCTACAGGTCTAACAGGGCCTACTATGAATAAATTAGATCAGTTGGGTTTTGTATGAGTCATTAATCATATTGCAGTCATCACTGTGGTTATCTGAAAGTATTTTAATGTAATCAAAATGCAGCTAAAAATCATTTAAACAAATTTGGCCTCAGTTGTATTGCCACACACACAGCCTAATCTTTTCCAGTGTGGTGTGAGGAATCAGACAACAAAATAGATCTTTCTGTAGAGACCTGACTATGGGTTTATGCTGTACTAGATAAGCATGCGCTTTCCAACACTTTGCTTTTTTATCCTAACTGCCAGATAAAAGAGAACAATATGCTTTGCTCTGAGGCTTTTGTCACCACATTCATAGCTTGTGAAGGCCATCTGCTGTGAAGTAATGTAGCTGCTGCAGTATGTTGCTTTCCTAGCATATGTATAGCCTGATAGCTGGGGAGTGTGAGTCCTCTTGATTCATGAGGAATTCACTTGTATATGTAGCTACTTTATCCGCGTGAATCCTAATGTAAAACAATACTAACTCATAGGCACAGAGACCACAGAAGTGTTGTAGTTTACAAGGACTAGCTTCTGGTCCAAACTTCTACTTGGAGTGGGGTCAAGAATTTATTTAGAACCTGGTGCTCAGAGATTTCTTCGGCCAGGTTTAAAAACTTCAAATGACAGAGATCCCAACAGCCTCTTTAGCTCTTGCTACAGTACTTAATTAGTCTATTTTTTTTCCCTTAAACCAAGCTGAATCTGTCTAGTTTCAACTCACGTCACTGTGTCTTGCCCTTCAGGCACCACTGGGAAGAGACTCTGGCCACCCCCCTAATCCCATCCCCATGGACACTGCAGTGTGCTGTGAGGTGCTCCAAACTCTCTTCTGTTCCATAGTGAACCAGCCCCACAGACCCTCCCCACAGGATCAGTGCTTCAGGCTCACAGTTCCTGTGGCCTCCCATGATCCCCTCTGGTTTGTTAGTGTCCTGTTTGGGACCACAACCAGGTTGTAGTGCCTGGATGAGGCCTCACTGGTGCTGAGCAGAGGGTGTCAGCCCTGCTCACCTTCTACCACCTTCAACAAGAGAGAAAATAGGAGAAAATCCCTGAGAGACAGCCAAGTGCTGCCTGTAACCCCACATGGGAGGAAGCAGGGGAGCCCACAGGGGAGCCCAGAGGGCTACTTAGCAGTGCTGGGGTGTGGGGAGAGCCTATGGCACTTGTCCTGCAGCCTCACATCACACCACCTGCAAGTCCATCAGTTGTCGACTGCCAATCATGGGGAGCTCCTGGGGGTCCAGCTGCCCACAGCCCACAGCCCTGCAGCAGCAGGACAAGAGCCTGCGGGGTTGGTGCCCAGAGCTCCTTGGCACTACGTGCACCCTGAGACCTGGGCAGCCCTTTTCTGGGAAGAGCCAGCTCTCTTCCATCACCTTCTGCCCTTGTTGCCTCAGGAGGCAGCACGGATCATTCAGATCCAGTGCTCAGTGATAGGTAACAGAGGAGCTTTCAGGGAATGTCCCTGCTGCTGGGCACTGGGGGGGCAGCCCCACAGCTGTCCCCGGCCCTGCTGCCTCCCCAGGAGGGTCTCCTGCCCCCAGCCCAGCCCCCTCCAGCAGCCCTGGCTGAGCTGAGGTGGAAGAGCTCCCCAGCACCTCATCGGCTGCCCCTCAAGGGGGTCCCAGCAGCTCCCAGCTCTGTCCCTGTTCCCACCCACAAGAAGAGATTCAAGAGCCAGAGGAGGCTGTGCCTGGGCCCTCTGCTCCCAGCCAGGACAGTGAAGGCTCCCTTGGAGGGCCCTGGTGACCCCCAAAGAGGAGGTTTGGCAGCCCCGAGGGGACTTCACCTCCAAACAAGAGGCCATCCTGCCAGCAGCAGTAGGAGGGTGCCCTGGGAGCTGGCAAAACCAGGACTGGGCCAGCAGCTGGGGCACCCACCAGCCCCCAGAAGGAGGAGTCTGTCATAATTAGTCCAACTCTAATGATCAAATACTACAATAAATGTATGAAAGCACAGAAATAACCTAGGTATTTCTAGCAACATAGTTGGCCTTGATAACGCCACCCATGTTGGTTTCTCACATGGTCAGACGTGGCCACCAAGAGGACTTGGCCCACATTTTCCCAGGGATAGACATAAGGATGCCTGCCCTGCAGTTCCTCAGATCATCCTCTTTCTGTTTTTAAAGACGGGGTGCACCATTTGGTACTCTTTGTCTTTGGTGCCTCCCCTAAGCTCCACAGCCTTTCCAAGGTGACCAAAAGCAGCCTCACAGTGACACCAGCCAGCTTACTCAACACACTCAGATCCCGTCAGGGTCAATGCACATTTGTGGGACTGGAGTTGAACATCCTCTTATGTTGGAATTCCTCTGCTCCTTGATGCATGCCTCTGGGCTAAAATGCCTGGGAACAGTGTCAGTGAAGATGGAGATGAAGAAGGCACTGAGGACCTCAGCTTTGCCTGCATTTGCTGTTATGCAATCACTCAGCAAACTTGTCAAGCAGACATGCAGCAGAAGCCCTTCTTGATGCTTTTCATAGCCCTTGCCAACCCTGGCTTAGCTTTGGTTTCCCTGCCCACACCTCTGCACACCTCTGCAGTGTTTCTGTATCCTCTTTGAAACCTCTCCCAACTCCCACCACCCGTATGCATCTTTTTGTGTAGTGCTCTGCAATGAAAGCCCTGTTCATCATGCCAGCTTCCTGATACATCTGTTGTGTTTTTTCTTGAGCATCAGCATGGACTTTTCTTGTGTTTGGAGATGATCTTTGAAGGCCTGCTAGCCTCTTGTGACGTGCGGAATAACGACTTTAGAACCAATAAGGTTATAAAGAAGGTATGTTTATTCAGCGCTGGGTGCACGGGGGATCGCTCCTCCACAAGCGTGCACACCCTAGGACTATTGGCAAGGTCATTATATGCCACAAAGTAATACATATTCATCTATACTGCTGCATATACATTAGGTGTCCGAGGATAGGGAGGGGTTATTACAATTAATCATTAACATAGTTGCCCCCCAAGCTCCTCCTTGTTGCACTTGCGCAGTATCTTCTGGTGGTCGTGGGCAGGGGTCTTTGGGATGAAGGCCGGATGTCTTCCTCGCTGTGCACTTTTCACCTCTTGGCATTCCTTTCTGGGGTCTGCACCAGGGTCTTGTCTTCTCTGCAAGTTTGTGTGGGAGCATCCTCCCACACAATACCTTCCCTCACAATTCAGGCCTTATCTATACATTCCAAGCCTTATCTATGCTAAGCAGTGCCATCCTGTTTACTCCTTATGTGTTAGTCCTTTCTACCAAGGTAGGCCATCTGGCTTTCCTCAGATCACTTGGAGCTCCTTTGCCCTTCAGAGTTGGCTCCTGCAAGAGCTGCCTCCCACCTCGCTCTTCCCTGATTAAGCCACAGCTCTATCTTGAGAGTTCCAGGGATACTCACCTTCCTAACCCACCCCAGAATACTGAGCTCCTCTCTGTCACCATCAACAGTCTATTCACCATCAGAGCCCTGACCAGTTCATCCTTGTTCTTAAATAATATGTTGTCATGATTTGGGCCTAGCCAACAAAAAAAGATGTATCTGCTTGCACAACAACAAAGAACCAGGAAGCTGCTTGCACCAACCCTCCACATCCCTCCAAACTGGGATGGGGAGGACAAAAAGCAACTAGAAGCTCATGGGTCACGTGAAGGACAAAGAGGGTTTACTCATCAAATATGGTCACAGGCAAAACAGACTCAACTTGGGGAAAAAACAGAAATTTTATTTATCACTTATCAGGTGCAAACAGGATAAAGACAAAACAAAAACGAGAACTTAAAATACCTCACCCTGCCCCTCCCCGGGCCCAAATTACTTTGTTCCTGGTCTCTCTACCTCCTCCCCTCAGTGGCACAGGGGGACAGGGGAGCAGGTCTAGAGGCAGTGCGTCACATGTTTTCTGCTTCTCTTTCCTCCTCAGGGGGAAGAATTGCTTTCAGTCCTCCCCTGCTTCCTTATGGAGTCCCTCCCAGGGGAGACTCTTTCAGGAACCCCTCGAACATGAGTCCTTCCCATGAGGAGCAGTCCCTCAGGAACAGACAGTTCTTTCCGTTCTTTCATATGTTAATCGCAGCGGCACATTCATTGTCTCTGATGGCTTGGCTTAGCCAGAGGTGTGGCCACTATTGTAGAGATGGGAGAGCTTTTCAGCTTCTTGCTTGAGCCAGCCCCGAGGCCCCTCCCCTGCTACCAAACTGGCGCCAGACCAAACCAGCACATAAATCCAGGACTGCATCACCCCATCTTGGTCCCTCCAGCATCTGTGTTTATCCCTGACACCTTCCAGATATGTCCCTGATGGCCTTTTCCTTGCAGCAGGTACCAGGGTGGTTGCAGTCCCTAGGAGAACCAGTACCAGTGACCAGGAAGTGAGCCATGCCAGGAACATGCTGTAGTTGTGTCCACACGTGGTGCTCTAGCTCAATCCTAGAAACTAGGAATACATGACAGGGCCAGCAGGTCAACTATGATGCCTTCTTGACAAGAAACATCTCAAAACAAATTGTTCTGTTGTTTTTGTTTAATTCAGGGTGTTGGGGTTGTGGGTTGTTGTTTTTTTTTGCCTCATGACTCTAGCAATAAAGTACAAAGGGTCAGAAAATCCCTCTTTTGAAACAGAATGTTTTCCTGTCTCCAGCATAAGTGTACTTGTCACCGTTTGACTCAGGTCCGACAACAATGCTCTCGATCCCCTCTCCCCCCCACCCACGTAGGGAAGGAGAGAGAGAAAAAGAGAGAGACTTGGCCGGATTGAAAACTAAACTGCACAGCTTTAATTAAAACACTAATGAATCATACAAGAAAATATATACAGTTATATACAGTATGGGCAAAAGCCTCTCGCCTCCCCCCACCCCAGCAACTCCCACAGCACTTCCCTGAACTGGGAAGAGTCCCGAGGAATCCCGAAGCTGCTGCTGGAGAAAGCAGAGAGTTATGGGGGTCACAAGAGATCAAGCCTGAGGATCGACGGTGATGGATGAACAGAGTCCTCCCTGGACGCCGGCCATGGACGGAAGAGAAGGGGAGAAGAAGAAGGAAGGAAGTTGTCTTCTGTGATCTCTGACCTTCCTTTGAGCTTACGTAGATATATGGAATGGAATATCTTTGGCCAATTTTGCTGTCTGTCTAACTCAGCCTCCTACGAGGGGATCACAGATCTCCCCATAGTGTCTGAGCCGGCAGAGTGCAGGTGCGGCCTTGAAGCCTCAGTAGTTAGAAAAACATTCCACTGTCTTATCAGCCTAGCAGAACACACTGTTGCTAGTTACAAGAAAGCTTACTGAAGAAAAAAAAAATCAGTAAAAAGAAAAATTGGCTTCATCCTGGCTCAAACCAGGACAGTACTTGTGATCAGCTTAAACCTGTTTGGTCATAGGGCAGCTTGGCCATCAGGATTTCAGCATTCATACCGTATTCAGATATAGCCATTTTGCTCCTCTTGGCTTTCATTTTGTGAGACTAAATATGGCAAGCTTCTGCAGTTTTACCCTCTTCCATATGATTATGTTAGTTGTCCTTCTCTGCACCTGTTACAGATTGATTTACTCTTACTTGAACTGGGCCCTACATGACATCTCATTAGTATGATTTGTGCTTCTGGATCTTTCTTTGCACGTGCCCTGTGAAAACACTTGCTCTTCTCACAGCACTGTCTTCTTAGTGATATAAAAATACATTAGGACTAGTTACACACACTTGTCTGAGTGTCTTGGCAGTTTTCAACAACTGATCTTCAGTTTAGAGCACAAAGTCCTGCTATTATTGCCAAAGGGATGACTTACCTTTATATACCTTCCCCCAGTTCTCAAGAGTCTTTTTTTCCGCAGGGACATTGCCTGTAAACTTTGAACTAATCACTAAGTTTCTGCCTAGTGTTTCTGCTTTTTTGCAACATAGTAATTGAAGGAAATTTCCACTAAGATGGGTGCAAACAGCAGTCTCTGAGGAATTTCTCATATAATTTACTTCCAAGCTAATGATCCCCTGCTGTAATTACAGATCCCTCTGTGCCTCTTCTTCCTATAATCAGCTTCTTACCTGCTATACCACAACATGTTGCTAATCCCTGTTTTTTTTGCCAGTGTCACTAATTATTTCTAAGATGACATCCAGTTAAGTAGATACTCTTTCTGCTGTGCAAAGAGCATCAGCAGAACACCCAGTATTTTTTGATAGTTCTTGGCACTCCAGGCTGTTTTTATATTACTGTAGTGGAAGGAGGTACAGCCCAGGCTGTGCTAGCAAGCACAGCTTTTGGATTCCTTCAGATGTCTTAGGCTGAGTGATGCTGTTGTGTCTAGGCATTGCTTAACACACATACATCCCTGCTCTGTAGTTCTTCCTTTCTTTGTACAGTTGTTGTCATTTTTCATCAAGGCATTCACAGATAGTTGCATGCAAACTGCCACAGCAAATGTTTAAATGCTAATGGAGCAGCAGACTCACTGGGAATGTGCCTTGCTTCATTAGGTGACAGAGAAGCATGCTGGGTGCTCTTTTAGAAGAGGTATGTACAGACTCTTAGCTGGCTGTAGTGCAGATTCCAGTTGAGCACTACTTACCAGCTAAATTTCAAGGTTCACCAAGCCATTCAACTAGGGCAGAAGGAATAATTACAGATTTGTGAGAGGCTGAAATGTAAAAGAGATTAACAGATTGTTCCCTCCATCTGCCAGTCTTGGGGAGCTTCTAAAGAACAGCAAGCTCTCTTAGCTTGACCTTCCCTCCCTCCCAAACCTATGAATGGCAGACCATTGTAAGAGATTGCATTGCACACTTCTTGTCAAAACTTCAGTTTGCATGTTGTCTATTTCTGATATCCAACTTATCATCAGGGTTCCTGTGCTCACAGTAACCACCACACATACCAGGTGCTTGCAAAATACCATGACATAGAATCATAGAACAGTTTGGGTTGGAAGGAACCTTAAAGATCTTCTAGTTCTAACACTCCTGCCATGTGCAGGGACTTCCCCCTAGACTAGGTTGCTCAAAGACCCATCTAACCTGGCCTTGAACACTTCCAGGGAGGGACCAGGCACAGCTTCCCCGAGCAAGCAGTTCCAGTGCCTCACCACCTACATAGTAAAGAATTTCTTAATGTCTAACCTAGATCTTCTTTCTTCCAGTATAAAGCCATTGCCACTTGTCGCCTTGCTACTTACTCTTATAAAGAGTCCCTACCCAGCTTTTCTGCGGGTCCCTTCAGGTGCTGGAAGGCCACTATAAAGTCTCCCCAGGGCCTTCTCTTCTCCAGATTGAACCACCCCAATTCTCTCAGCCTGTCTTCAGAGGAGAGGAGCTCCAGCCCTCTCATCGTCTTTGTGGCCCTCTCCTGGACTCACTCCAACAGGTCCATGTCCCTGTTGTGTTGGGGATCCCAGGGCTGGACATGGTACTCCAGGTGGAGTCTCACAAGAGTGAAGTAGAGAGGAAGAATCACCTCCCTTGACCTGCTGGCCATGCTTCCTGTGATGCAGCCCAGGACTGCAAGCACACATTGCCAGCTCATGCTGAGCTTCTCATTAACCAACACCTCCAATTTCTTCTCCTCAGGGCTGTTCTTAGTCCATTCTCTGCCCAACCTGTATTTGAGCTAGAGATTGCCCTGACCCAGGTGCAGGACCTTGTACTTGGCATTGCAGTGCTTCATATGGCTTTCTCAGGCCCACCAGCCAAGCCTGTCAAGGTCTCTCTGTATGGCATCCCTTCCTTCCAGGGTGCTGGCCACACCACACAGCTTGGTGTCATCAGCAAACTTGCCAAAAGTGCTCTCAGTTCCACTGCCCATGGATCCAACAAAGATGTTAAACAGTACTGTTCCAGTACTGACCTCTGAAGAATGTCACAAATTTTTGGTCTCCATTTGGACATGGAGCCCTTGACAACAACTCTTTTGAGTGCAACCATCCAACCAATTCCTTATCCACCAAGTGGTCCACTCATCAAGTCCATGTCTCTCCAATTGAGAGACAAGCGTGTTGTGTGGAACAGTGTCCAAGGGTGCTGTTAGCAAACTGAATTCTGCAGAGTCAATCAAGTTGATTGCTGGACTTGCCTGTGGAACTGGCTATTTCACATTCAAGGTTGTGTCACTACTGAAAGCCTTTTCTGTTGCTTTTGTCAACTGGAATTCATAGGCCTCTTTCCATCACAGCTTTTTTGGCTCTGTCTGCACTGTTGTGAGGGATTGCAGTACATGTGAGGATACCAAGTTTGGCTCTGATTTCACATGACTACTGGTAAAATGAGACATGGATAAAATGTTAGGCTTTTTTTCTTGGGATTTAGTAATATGCTTTTCCTTCTTTATTTCCAACCAATTGATTTTTCTTCTACCACTGTGTTTCTAGGCTTCCAACTCCATGTTCAAGACATAGTTCAGAGCAGTGGGTAGGGTGCCTGACCAGCAGTAAAGAGGCCTGCCTACTAGTCCTGCCCAAAGTAATAGATCAGCTAGTGATTTTTATTTTAGCTGTATGCAGCTCTGTCTTCTCTGTGAGGAAGACTGAATAGATCTGCAACGTGTAGTAGCTTAAAAATTAGCTTAATAATATTTTTTTAATTAAAATGAAGATATAGATTAAATTACCAGCAGTCAGAATGAGAAATAACAGCCATCTACTAATTGTTTGCTGGAAGACAGGTTCAGTGAATGGGAAAATCAAATTAGGTGGGTATTGCTGGGTTTGTCTTTATTCTTCCTTGGCTAAATGGTGAGTTTGGACATCAAGGAGAGGACAGAACAAGCATCAATCCCATTTCAAGATTTTTGTAGTGGACATTTCCATGTCTGGTTACAAACATTGATGGTTACATTAACATTTTCTGCTACAGTTGTCACATGCAAATAAATTTATTAGGAGTTCAAAAAGCCCGAAAGGGATAATTTGCTTGAGGTGAGAAGGACTTTAAAACTGCAAAGCTGAGCATTAACTCATTCAAGTTGAGTGTAAAAGGCAAACAAAATCAGACAAAGCAAGCAGACTTTAGTAAAGCTTCAGTGAGATGCAATGGAGAGGTCGTGCTGTCCAAGTAAATCTTCACTGAGGAGAGAAATTGAAGGAGTAATCAGGAGTTATGAATTATTCTTTCATCTGCTGTTGCTTGGCTGCTTTAGGAGGAGAGACCAAAAGGATTCTACTTCCTTAGATGTGCACACTTTTAAAAAGAAGCAGTGGAGGGGTGATGCAGTAAGCAGGGTGAAACTGATAGCAGAGCAACACTAGTACATGATCAATAGCACTTCACATGGAGTGGCAGAAGACTAAAACTGGCCACAACCCTCAGCAGTGTGCTGCTTCTTATAAGAGACAGGGTTTTCATGTTTCCAGCTGGGGCAAAAGGGACAGACAGTTCATATGAATCACACGCTTTTGCAAGTATACGTGCTGCCCAACATAGTCAAGATGCAGCAAATCACTTATACCTGCTGAGAAGACCAGACAGAGTATGTGCTCTGTGTATGAAAGCCCAAGTGTTCAGCCACACCTGTTCAGCCACATGCCATAGCTGCAGCTCATCACAATGGCCCAAACAATGCTGTGGTCTCATCAGAGATTTCCAGCAGTGCAGAAGATACTCCTGATTTCCAGCTGGTTAAAAAGGAGAGAGCAAGGGACCATCCAAAAGACCCAGAAAGCTCCACAACCAAGGACTGCAACAGAGATGAATTACCTTCTCTAGAAGATTCACATCTGCAGTTCCCACAGAAACAATGATAAAAGCTAATGTTGATCACACCTACAGTAAAAATGTAATTTTAATTTGATAAGACTTTGTCAAACTTAATGAGCAAATATTAACAGTATTTTATTTGGAAAAATTGGTTGTTCTTCAACATACATTCCTCAAGTATCTGATTGCTGTTTCAGGGAGAAGATTCCCAGATCTAATTGTTCACTTATTATACTGTCGCTTTTTTCTTTCCCAAGTGGCACTGATGTTTGCCTTCTGAAGTGGAAGTATCCCTGAAAGCTTACTGCTTTGCATATGTTACAGTATTTAAAGCTTGCCAGTGTATCCAAACTTGTATAGCAAAAATTTGGAGTCCAGTAAAATAAACTAAAATTTTTGCTCTTGTTGGTCTTCAAAGGACATATAGTCCTTCAGGAATCTTTTATCCCTGGAGCTTAATCTGTCAGTCTTACGTGGTTTACAACTGAGATGGAAGTCTTAAACTGTCCTCATAGTTTTGTTGTAGTTCTTATGTCTCTCATCTTTGAAGAATAAATCCTTTTCCATAAAGCTAGACTTAAATGCTGAGGTGAGAGCTCAAACTGTGAGGTTACTGTCTTGAAAGGATCTTGCTGAAGAAACTTCTTAAAAAGATGGAAAGTTGGTGTCTACTTTCCTTTTTCCTGAAATGGTTATTTTCCCATTGCATGGAATTAAGATGTCAGTTCACTGATTTTCATCTTATTTTAATAATCTTTCTTTCATTCCTTGGAAAGTTGCCCAGTCCCAAGAAGGATTTTTCCCCTAATTCTGAAGTTACCTTGCTAACTACCAGCAGTTCTGGGGACTGCCTACCCTCGGGATTTCCATATGGCAGAAGTACCACCTAGAAGTGTCAGGCTCATTGCATTCTTTTTACCCATCCAGCAGGTGGCATCGAAGCTCTAGAAAAGTTTCTCCCTCGTCATACGGTCCGGTCCTGCAGAGATTCTGTCATCTTTTGACATACTCGGTTTAAAAGACAATGGTGCCAACAAGATAATTTTAGGAGACTTCAATTTGGTTTGATATTAAGTTAGAAAACTTCTCATGATAGCATAGGTATATATTTTTTTTTAAGTGTTTGATTTTTTCCTGAAGCCTAGTCTGGAAATTTTAATTTTCTTCTGTCTACTTATAGGAAGTTTAAGAAGAATTTATCTTATACTTTTTTCGAGTGAGGTTA
The DNA here is from genome assembly GCF_000747805.2 of Chaetura pelagica. Classification (NCBI taxonomy): domain Eukaryota; kingdom Metazoa; phylum Chordata; class Aves; order Apodiformes; family Apodidae; genus Chaetura; species Chaetura pelagica. The sequence goes on from NW_009953332.1 coordinate 1,852,819, forward strand.
TGTATCATTTCTCAGTTTGATTCTGATTTCCCAAGTTCACTTGAACTAATGTCTGCTCTCCAAATATGTGCAGTATTCTGGCTATTGTGAATATGGACATAATTAACATAGGAAATGCTGATCAAATGTCATTAAATAATATAACTTTTAAATTGTATTGCTTCCTAATGCTCTGTTTCACAGTGGTGGCCCCAGTTTATGTATAACATTCAATAATATATATAACTCCTCATTCCAGAATTACTGCTTATAGGCATTCATAAGAAAGCTAATTAAAAAATCCTATTATGACTGTATAAGATCTAATACATTCAGTTCCATAGTCACACATTTATTTGTTTGCTCCAATTCCTACACTTTGTTAGGAGAAATGAATTTGTAATTATCACTTCAGTTCTTACAAAAAGCCAGATACAATCCACTCGCTCTTTCATTTCCAGGATGGCAAAAAACTTCTGACTATCTGTGTCTAATCCCTCACACACTAATCTTCATAGAAATTCCCTTCTGGCAGTTTCTTCCCTAGCAAATCCTTCTAGTGGGGGCCAAGATAAGAAGAAAGAGTACTAAATTAGCACTTTTTTCTTCTTGTTCTCTTTTACAAAATCATTTTAACACTGCCAGCCACAGAAATATTACATTACATATGAAAGGTGTCAAAATAATACTTTTGTTTCAATGGAAGTTATATTTGGTAGATTTTTTATGAATCCTAGGATATGCAATTCAAATAGTCCTGTAGCAAAAAAAGTATTGAGGTATTTGTCCTGATGTACTGAGGAAATAATTGACAGGCAGTTATAGCTCATCCCTCAGTTTTAAATCTGAAGACTCAAAGTTAAAATACCTTCAGCTTTGGCTGTACTGAACCTTTAAGTTGAATTATCCATGCTATTTAAACATGTCTGTCTGTGGTATTCAGGTAACTTTTTTGTGCTGTCCCAGTAGTAATGATGAACAATTAAGTAGACAGCAGAAGTTTAAGAATTGAAGTCAGTTTTCCCCATAAATCTGATCGCAAGCTACTTTTTCTGGCAACAGGAATTGACCTGACTTTCTTAATGGTGGTTTGCTCAAGCTGTACCTACACATCAAGTATGTCATTTTTGCCTGTCCTTTGTATATCCATTATAAATTTCTTTACTGATGTTGAAAAAAAACCCAAAGTCTGGATCAACAACTTTTTATATCCCTCAGTGACATGCATTCTGATCAAGGTATTTTGTTAAGCATATCTTGGACTATTCCTTAGGTTTTGGGCAGAGATTATGTAGCACATAATCAAGTGTCTTCCTCTGTGATTGTTCTCCCTGTTGTTAAGACTTACACCTAATATTAATTCTGTTTATTCTTAACACTAATCTTTATCCTTATTCTACTTATGCTTAATTCTGTCACACTGAGATTATCCCTGATGGTTAACAATACCTGTTTCTCAGATGTGTAGTATGACTGAATTTATCACATTCTTAGTAAATAAATCAATGACAAAGATGTAACATTCTCAGCAAATATATAAAAAATGTCAGGAGTTAGGACTGTTTCTTTGGCATATACCTACAAGGTTGCATACTTGTATAGGTCTCCCAAGAAGACAAATATTACTCATTATTAAAATATGCTCCTAAGAGATCTAGGGTTTTTTTTAGTTAACAGATGTATTAGTTAAATTGATACCCCAACATTGAGGTAAATAAAACTAACAATTGTGGAAAACAAAATGCAAAATGCTGCTTGTTAAATATTTAATGAGTACTGAAAATTTCCAGTGTACGTGATCATGTGACTGTCTCTGTAGTTTGCTACTTGAAGCCAAGTTTACTCTCAGAACTTCTGAAAAAGAAGGAACAACAAGTTGGGATGTTTGTCAGGATCAGGTTTTGGTTCAGGCTGCTGGACAGGGTCTCCTTGCTAGTGACCCAGACCAGGGCCACTGGCCTGTTTTAAACCTTTTCAGAGCTCCAAGTCTGTGAGTCCCTGTGTCAGGGCAGCTCCTTCCCAACACCAGTCTGCTTGCTCTGTTTGGATGGTGGGCTCTCAGGGATATAGAAAAGAAAAAATCACCATGAGAACAATTAGACAATGGAGCCAGAAAAGTAGTGTACTTCCCATGATGAATGTATTCAAGATTCCGTTTTACAGAGCCTGGATAACCTAATCTAAGGCACTGCTTTCCACAGAATCTTGGAGTCCCTTTCTAACATGGACCTTTCTGTCATTTTTATAATGCTCTCAAGTTTCTGGAACAGGATCACAGTGAGTGAGAAACAAGTGATCTGGTTACAAAAGCATCTCCATCTCTAGTGACCACTTTAACAAGCACAAATAAGTGACTCATCCTTTTGACATACACTTTATTTCACTTTTTCTTGCATCCCTCCCAGTCCTGTGCCCCTCCGCTAAAAACTGCAGTAGATGCTGCAAAGAGAGTTATTTTATTCCTCCAAATGTTGACATTTTAATTCTGAATTATTTGCTCACAATGTTCAAACTCTGGCTTCTGGCAATGGCTATGGCCTTCTGTTTTAGGGTCAGTGAGAAAACTTGTAATGATAAAATATTGTAATTTCTGGTATTTGCAGCTACTCGCTAAGTTATGCCTTGTAGAACAAGATGTGAAAACTTCTTCATAGGTTTAATTTGAATAATTTCTACTTTATTGCTCTGTTATTTTGGTACATCCATCTCTGCATTTTGGAAAGTTTTTGTAATATTACATGGAAAGAGAGAGGCAAGCATTAGTACCTCTGTTCTAGGAAATTCTATCCTGAAAACCCTCACGTGTCTCCTGACTTTTGAGGTCTTAGTGAAAAATATCTGAATTTCCAGCCCTAACAAGAACAATATCCAACTACCCTCTCATGTTTTTCCAGTAGTGAATAATGTTTGCTTTTCTAAGGCATACTGAAGCCAATTAGGGTCTCATCTGACAGTACTGGTGTGCTTACCTTCTGTACAGGAAAAGGCTGTGCTGTCACTAACCTGCACATACTCACCCAGCTGCTGTGTTTTGAGTCCCACTGGGCTGAGTCAAAGTTGGGGTGATTCCAGGCTCTACCTCTGTCTCTTGGACACACCACAACCTTTGTGGCAAGAGTTTCACAAGCCAGCCTCTAGGACTGGTCCTGATACCCAGCATGCTCCAGTTAATTCCTTCCTGCATCTGCAAGTCCAGGAGCTCTCTGACCTTACCACAGGGTTCTCCTGTGACACACAGGAGTTCCAGAAAGCCTAATTACTTTTTGGCTGATGCAAGAAACAGGGAGGGGAAAAAAACCACTAACAATAAAAAAAGACAAACTGTACACATTGGCCTGCCTCTATGCCCCTGTTGCAAAGCAACCGTGAAGTTTAGATGAGAGGCTTTTAAAGAGTACACCCTTCTTTTTCTCCCCTTTTCCTTCTGAAAATGCTCTTTTCCTCTCCCAGAAGCTGTTTTTCTGCCCCCAGTGTTTTCTCATATTTTGCACTACTGAAGACAGAATCTTTCCTGGATTGTCAGTGATCTCCTTGTCAGGAACCTCCTGGATCAGACCTGTCAGATTTTCAGAATCCATCAACACCTCATCCTCAGCTCAGTTGTCACCCTGCAGAGTTTCAAATTGGAACAATTAGTTTGCCTTGAGCCATTGCCAATTATTTTGCTGCTGTATGATTAAATGGACTGTAATTGAATAGCTGATCACTAGGATTTAATGACTCTCCACTATTGTATCCACCCAAGTTAAAGATTTTTTTTTTTTCTTTCTGTCACCTCCCAGGGGACTTCAACTAAATCTGGAGGCAAAAGGTCACAGAGGAGAAAAGCATGCACAGTGAGAACAGAATTTGCATTGTGATATAGAACAGCACAGACAGTTTCTAAGACTGTCTATGCTATTCTGTGCATTAAGAAACACATGTCCAGCAGATCCATGGAGGTTTTTTTTACCCTCTACTCTGCCCTGGTGAGATCATACCTGGAATACTGTATCCAGTTTTCAGGTTCCCAATTCAAGAGAGACAGAGATCTACTGCAGAGAGTCCAATGGAGAGCTACAAGGATGATTATGGGACTTTAACGTCTCTCCTAAGAAGAAATGCTGAGAGAACCAGGGCTATTTAGTCTTGAGAAGGCTGAAAGGGGATCTTACTCTTGTCTATAGATGTCTGAGTCTCTTTTCAGTGGGCCAGTCTCTTTTCAGTGGTTCCCAGTAATGGGACAAGGAGAAATGGGTATAAGCTAGAACATAGGAAGTTCCATCCCAAGATGAGGACAAACTTCTTTACTGTGAGGGTAGCAGAGCACTGGAACAGGCTGCCCAGAGAGGTAGTGGAGTCTCCTTCTCTGGAGACTTTCATAACCCACTTGGATGCATTCCCGTGTGATCTGCCCTAGATGTTCCTGTTCTGTAAGGGGGCTTGGACTAGATGAGGTTCCTTCCAACCCCTAACATTATATGATTCTATCAAACAGAGTTTATAAGCAGAGTGGTTAACAGGCTGTTTTGCACACATACACACACAACCACACAAGTGAGAAAAGACATAAGAACTGTCTTCTTTCCTAATTAAGAAAACCTTCCTATTCTGTGTACAATCCATTTGGGTTGGACAACAGTCTTAAATATAAAGTTATATGCTGGAAAATATATTCTTAATCTATTACTAAGATTATTGTACTAGTAAGGTTTTCTTTCCCCAGATCAGTCTCCTGGAACTCAGACATTTATTAACTATTGGTAAGTTACCCCAAAAAAAATCTCACTAAAGAAGGCTAATGTGTCTATACTGGGTTTTATTTATGTATTTTTGTATGTAACCCAGCTGCTTAAATGGTTATAAAATTAAAGTGTTTTTATTTAAGTCTTGGACTGAAATATTGTGGGTAATTAATCTACAGTCTGGACCAGCATATTTGAACACATCAGGAAAGGATGTAAATGGTTCAGTGTGTTGTTTAGAGAAGAAATAGTGATGTTCCTGTAGTACAATTTGTTAAGGAAAGCTTTCATTGAATGTTTATTTGTGGACAATCTGCAACAGCTCTGATGTGACTTTTACAGTTGGAGTACAAACCTGATCTATTAAGTTGATCATGTGCATGCAAAGCAGTCTCCCCTGCATTTCTTGATATTGCAAACAGCCAAGCAATGATTCATCAAATCAAAGTCCTCTCTATGAGAAAACTGAATAATTTAATATGTTCTGTGTTTGGATTAATAAAGAAAAAGATGTGATTAGTTCACATTCTTCTGGCATCTGCAACATGTAGGTACTGCCCATGCATGTAAGGGTACGTTCCTTGCCCTGTAATGTTCTCTGTTCACAGAACAGGTTTTTCAGAGTGTACTCATGATGATTACAATGTGAAGGTTCTGGACCAGCAAGGTAAGCCCAAGCCATGCATTTTCAGGTCATTACTGATTTTTGTCTGTTCATAAGTGACTTCACCAATATTGACAGGACTGTTTCTGCACTGGGTTTTTCCTCAAGGATTCTGCATAAGATGCTGTGAAAAATAGCCCAATATCTATTAAAAACCCCCTCACAGTCAAAACATACATATAAAAGTCTAAATTTTATTTATCCATTTTTCAATCTTATTGACCTTGAAAAATGAAAGCTAGGTAAGCAAGCACTGAAAAGAGGTGCAATGGATGCATTTAAAGACAAGTATGAACAAATTAAACCCCAATTTCTATCGTGTTTGCCTGTGTGGAAGCTCCAGTATCCACTGGGATAAGGCCATGCAGCTAGAGGGATATGGATACTGTTTCTTTCTTTCCCAACAATCAACAAATTTTCACAGATCTTACGGGAACACCATTGCCAGGTTTGGATGGAACTGATGAACAGTTTTGAAGGTTATACAGACTGGTTAGAAGCTTATTCCTAACAAGACTAAAAGCAGATCTGCTACACCTGCAGGTACCTCTGTATACATGCACTGATTAATTTTTGCTAATTATAATTATTCCTTGGATTTCATGTAATCACTAGGTAAACCTGGGTGGGAATTGGAAACTTGTTTTTTGTCTGCAGAAGTTGATTATGTGCACATCCATCTGTGCAAAAGAAACATGATTCCCTCCTGCAGACAGCTGACAAGTATCATGTCAGCTGTCCTCAGCTGCAGAATCCCTGGCTGGTTCTGTTATCTTTCTTTCATTGTTATTCTCACTGGCAGCAAGAGCCCTTCAGCAGTCCTTACTTTGGGGCCTAAGTGGGAGGGAACTTGTGAGGCACTCAGCCACAGTACCCCCAGGCATATCCTCATCTCTGTTTCAGCAGGGACAAGAACTGGGAACCTGAGCACAACACTTCATTTGTGGTGTGCTGGCTTCTTCTCCACATTTTTTGTTTCTGTTGTCTATTCAGCTTGAAATCTTTTCAAAGGCTGGGACTGTCTCTGGCTGTCTAGACATACAGGACCTATTACAATGGGACATTGATTTCTGATGGGGTCTCCATCTGCTTACTGTATTCCAAATAATTACTGCTAACTTTAAAAGAGCTACTTTTTAGCATCAGGGTTCAGCAATAAAGAACATTTGAACGTTATTACAAAGCTAAATAATGCCACTTACAAATGAACAGAGAAATAGTTTATTTCAAAATCACATAAGTTTGTAGGTTAAAGGTGAATTTTGTGGCTTTCATGTTTGGCTAATGATGTATGCTCTTGGTTCTTTCTCTATCTGCTGAAGCCAACTGATATGTCTGATAAGTTGCTTAGTTTTTCTGTGTAATATCTGTAGTATCTATTGTTATTTCTTGGCACTTTTTTTTTCCTTATCAATGCAACATCCAAATGTCTCAAAACAGCTGAAGAATTTACCCATGGTATGTAGATATTTTTGCACAAAATTTACAGGCAGAAATTTAGAGCCATGAAGTGATCCATAGATGTACAAAAAATGTAACTCCTTTAGGAAGAAAAATGAAGAGGCCACATCTAATACTTTAATAATGGTACAGGATTTTATTGCAAACCTCAAGGAAATCTCTCAAGATCTCTAATGTCTCCTTGATATATGAAAAATACGAAGTGTGATTCCTGAAAAGATATTTTTTTCAGTTGACAAAACCACTGCCATCTCAAAAGAGTTCTCAGAATTACGTATTTTGTCGGATTTTTCACATTCTTCTCCTCTGCTTATGCAGAAAGCAAGAATATTTTGAGAAGGTGCAGCTTCCTTTACAAATATTCCCTTCTCTCTAAAGTGATCACCTAAAAGAGCAAAGGAGAGACACAGGACAGTGAGAATGATTGGCACTGGATAGATTAGCAAGACATAACTTTCTGTCTCTTTATAGGATAACAGCTGCAATACCGTCATAGGCTCCGAGAAGACAGAAATAATGTGTCTGTGGTCAGTTGTTCAGCTTTGGCAAGTGAGCCTGGAGATTCAGTGTTAGCAAAGCTCTCTTCCTGCTTTTGTAAAAGTACACTTTGGATTACCCAGGGAGCTCTACAGTCTTCCTTTTGAAATGTGCCCGACTCACCAGTCATCCCAACTGAGAGAAAAAATCAGTGGAGTCTGTTATGCAGAGCAGCATTTGAATAGCCAGCAGCCAATTTGCCAACATAACAATTCTGCATTGAGCTGATTCCCAGATATGAATATCTCTTTCAGGGAGAGCTTCCCAAATGAGGGAAATCCAGAAGCTGGCTTTTGAGAGTGAAATTCCCTGGGAATTCAGCATACGGCTTTGCCTGGCAAAGTTCCCAGCCAAGAACCAACAAAAAGCAACTGGCTCTGATCCTTCTCCTTATGTATTTTGGCAGCTTTCTGCCATTTAAAAAGAAAATAAAAAATAAAAGTCCATCTTGCTCCCATATTGGAAGAAGTCCAAGATACACACATTGGGAGTACAGGAACTGGTATTTAAAGTCCTCCTGACACTTTTTATGCTTGGTCTTTGATCACACAGAAAAAGGCAGTTTATTTTTGCCTTTTATGGTCTTGAAACAAAAAGTTGCTCTTGGACACTTTCTGCAATACAATTCGGTGCTCAGTTTTCTTGATAAAACTATTCTAAATAGTGCCATAAAATAACAAGCACCTCAATAATCCTGATTATGCCCTCCCCTGTGTCTCTTCTGAACCATTAATTTTGTGAAGGTTAAAATAAACATGAGATCAAAACTGGTCCTTTCTTTTTGTTTGTCTGTTATGTGACCATTCAACAGTCTTTCTAAGATTATTTTTTTTAATTAAAAAAACCAGCAGCTGTTTGGGAGTTCAAGACTAAACTGAGATGACAATACACATTATTTTAATATCATAAGTGCTATTGCTTTTCAGATAGGATTAGGTATAAGACAAAACATGGGGAAGATATAATGGGAGATGATGGCAAAAAGCCACTTTTGCCACTTCTACTGCCCTTCAGGCATGCTGCCTGCAGACAGACATATCAGAAGATCTGATCCAAGGTTTTTATAATTTCTGCTGCTATGTCCAGATCTGCTCTAAGTGATGTGTTATCTCTACCAGGCATTTAGCCATGCAGAGTATTAGCTCCTACTATTTGTAGAGAACCTATGTTCACTAAGACACTTTGACCTTTATATGGAAACAAAATCAAGAGATTGCAGTTGTCCAAGTAATTTAAAGATGTTACAAATTGACATTTAAAATAGGTACCGTTTTTGTGTAGCAAATCATAGGTCTTGGATTTAATCAGACACCGCATCTTAATTTGGCTGTCAGGGAAAAGTCACATCTTACCAATATGAAGTGATCTTGTTTATCTCAGGAGGTTTTTTAGAATAGAAACCAACAGATAAACCTAGAAGAGCAATACTGAGATAGTCAGCTTAAAATACCAGTTTCTCAGATGTTCTGATGACCTAGAATTGGTGAAAAATCTGACTTACACCTAGTGAGTGTGAAAAGTTAAAATTCTGGAACATAACAATTTAGACTAGAAAATACTGAAGGGAAAGGTGTGCCCTACTAGATATACTAAGCAAGTATCAGCAGAGCAAAATTCAGTGCTCATTTTAAATGGAAACTGGCAAAATATGAGGTCTGAGATCTTGTCTAGCATGTTTTATTACTCAGACAAGAAAGCCTGGATAGATTAACCATGATCATTTCTGCCAAAATTTCTGACTGGGTTGTGTATACTTTTCTGTACTGGTGCATCCTCACTGATGGAGCTGGCATTGGTCAAGTAGTTTGGTAGACAGAAGAAGCCCACATTTTTACTTTCTGTTTGTTGTTACATTGTTGTTACAGATGTAATTTTTGCTAGATGAAGGACAATTGGGCAGTTGTGATGAAAAAAAAGATGTAACTGATGGAAGTAACAGAACTAAACTTACATGAGGATATTTTCTGATGTATCAGTATAGGTTGGGGACTCCCTTCTTGGGGAGCAGTGTAGGGGAAAGGAACCCAGTGGACAGGATGACCATGAGCCAGCAATGTGCCCTTGTGCCAAGAAGGCCAATGGATTCTGGGGTGTATTAGAAGGGCTGCGGTTAGTAGGTCGAGGCAGGTTCTCCTCCCCCTCCACTCTGTCCTAGTGAGGCTGCATCTGGAATGTTGTGTCCAGTTCTGGGCCCCTCAGTTCAAGAAGGACAGGGAACTGCTTGAAAGAGTCCAGTGCAGAGCCACAGAGATGATGAAGGGAGCGGAACATCTCCCTGATGAGGAAAGGCTGAGGGACCTGGGCCTCTTTTGCCTGGAAGAGACTGAGAGGCAACTCCATTTATGTTATATGTAAAAGGCAAGTGTCAGGAGGATTGAGCCAGGGTCTTCTCAGTGATGTCCAGTGATAGTACAAGCAGCAATGGGTGCAAGCTGGAGCATAAGAGATTTCTCATAAACATAAGGAAAAAATTCTTTACTGTGAGGGTGACGGAGCCCTGGGACAGGCTGCCCAGAGAAGTTATGGAGTCTCCTTCTCTGTAGACATTCAAAACCTGCCTGGACACGTTCCTATGTGATGTGCTCTGGGTGACCCTGCTCTGGCAGGGGGGGTGGACTAGATGATTTTTCAAGGTCCCTTCCAACCCCTAAGATTCTGTGATTCTCAGCATCTTGCTATGAGATTCAATGAAAAAAATCTTGAGGCAGCCCATACGCTGGTAAAGATCCAATGGCCTGGAAGATGCTCTCCTCTTTATCAACCTAATCCACTTCTGCCCAAAGTGGGGCATGGCATAACTCTGCCTTGGGTAGCGCCTGGATGCCCAGGGATGCCTGAGACCAAGCTGGGGCCACCATGCTCAGCATCCCGCCCCTCCCGACTGCTTAGAGCCCTGCTCCTGTCCACAGGGAAGGGGAAAACAGGAAACTGCTTTTCTGCATGTTACTCTGTAGCATTCTCTGCACTATTGACCACTGTTTGATAGAGGTAGTAAACACTCAGACTCACGTCACTTAGATCTTATTATTGTGTAGTAACTAAAGTGTATGGTTTGTCTCTCCTGACTTAAACTATGGTAAAAGAATAAAGGCAATAGAATAAAAAGAACCATCAGCATGAGGCTCCAATTCATGCCACCACATACCTGGGTTGACAGTAGCATTTCTCATATCTAGTGAAGATATCACCAGGCATGGCCTTGAGGATAATAATAGTTTTGCCATTTAATTTGCAATTAAATTGCGACTGTTCTGGGGTGCGCTTGGACCTCAAAGTACAGTGTAATATTAAGTCTAATCTCAGTAACACCCCGCTCTGCTTGAGCTAACCAGAAGGGAAGTACAAGCAAATCCCACAGACTGAACAAAGATGAGTTTGCAGGCAGGAATAGGATGCAACACTGCACACTCCTGCACATAACCTCTGTCCTGGATCGCAGACCTAGTGCAGTATACAAGTGAGGGGACACTGCTGCTGAGGAATAGTCTGGGGGTGGTGCCTTGAGAGGGCACTGTGCTATCAATACAGCCAATGAAGAACTGCCCCACTAGAAAATAGGGGGTCCTTCCACCTGAAATTATTGGCATCATCTTTTATTTTCATTGGACATGCAGGTTTCCTTTGTGGTTTCCTTTTCCTCAGTAATGTTTTACTTCCTCCAGGTTTAACTGAGTTCTGCATGTTTTCTTAAGCCATTTCACATGCTAGACTTACTGGTTCAAAGTGGTTTGGATCCAAATGAAGCAGCAAAGAAATGAAGTTCAGAGCAAAGCTGCAATATTTTGATCTGGACTTCTTCTGTCTGTTTGATCTACTGCCTTAAGACTTGCTGAAAACTGATTCCAGTGTCCCAGAGTTGTAAGGCTTGAAGCCTTAGAAAGCCCACAGATCCTTGCTGAAAAAGGAGTGACTCTTGTCAGGCTGATGAGGGTTAGGTACAGCTCAGCCTCTGTCTTGTCATATAGGCCAGGGAGCTCTTCTTACAAGCAGGAATTGTTCAAGCAGGAGTTGTTCTTTCTTTCTTTCACTGAGAATAGGTAAACAAATCAACAGTGAGGTTGTTCAGGGCAAGAGACAGCAAGTCTATTTATATACCAGAAGATATCCAGGTGAACAGATAGCAAAAAAACTAATGACATCTTAGATGTCATCCAGTCTAGAACTCTGAGAATTCTGTGCAGTTTGGAGAGGGCACAATTCCCAATGTGAAAAGAAAAAAGTATCTGCTTCTACCCAGTGATACTCTTTCTAAAATTAGCAGGCTGTTTTGCTGGTAATTCTGACCTCAAACCTGCTGACCTCTCTGTTTGCTATGTATTCTTTTCTCTAACAAAAATTAAGAATGTTTAATAAAACAGCATGGGAAAAGCAGCATATTCTGAGATCTGATCCTGTCCTTTTCCACTTGCTTTGTGCTGGCTTTCATACTCTGCAGCATCCAGAAACACAGAGTACACTTCATTTAATGTGTGTTACCTGGATAATTAAACCCAAGGCCAGCAATTTCTACTCTAGTCCTCTGTGCTACTCTTGACTGACAGTTGTGTCTTATTCAGGAACTGTTTGTTGGGACTCTGACCCATGCCCTCTCTTCATCCTTGCTGGGCAGAGGCAGAGGTGATGCTTACTTTCAGTATCCTGCTACCAAAGGTTTTCTGCTTCCATGAAAAGGGCAACAGGAGGAGGCATGTGTCTTTGTCTCAGCTGCTGCCGTTCACAGCCCAGCATGGTTCCTGGCAGGCAGACCTAAAACCCTGAGGGAAGCCAGACCAGCAGAGACATAGACATATGCTTTCACTTATGGAGAAACTATCTGAAACATAAAAGAGACATTAATCAACACGCCTGCTTCACCTGACAGAGATCCTAAGACAGGGAGTAAATTCCATTTACTCGGTGGTGCAATAGCCCAAAGCTACCATTTCCCAAAGGGTCATGCTCTGTGTTGATGGCCTGTTTGGATGTTTTCACCTGCAGTAAATGAAGATAATATAGTACCCCATGTCAGAAGAAAAACGAGTGATTTAATTTGCTGTGAAACGCCCTGGAAAGAGCACACATACTGACAGGTGGTATGGGTAGCAGACATGTAAAAACCATTATATGACCAATATTGACAATCTCCGGAACTTATATATAAAAATAAAATAAAAAATTAAAAAAGATAAATAATCACATTCTGAATATCTTCATGATTTTAGAACCTCTGCTGGATTTGGTTTGACAGGTAATAAAGCTGACTCACCACAAGAAAAGATGTCTCTTATTTTAGACCAGTACAATTGTTGAGGGTATGGAGAAAGACAGTACAAGAGAGTTTCTCAGCATCCAGGTGCGCCCCATCCTATCATATGTCTGATTCCTGCATAATTTTCTTCCTAGAAGACAAGGAGGAATCTGGTACACTGTTTATCTCGGAAAAGAACCATAATGAATAGAACTATAAATGTCCTAAGCACAGTTCTCTTTCCATTTGCACAGGAGCATGTCCTCTCTTTCCCCCTCTCACACACTCAGACAACCTGAACTTTACAACCTCACAATTGTGATGTATTGAAGTCAAAATAGAAGCTGCCAAGCTTTTTGGAGAGTTGAACCCTTAGTCATGAAAGAGTGGATGTTTGTGAATGGGATCATCTAACCATTCCCATTGTTTTCCTACTTGTTTACTTGTTTAAAAAAAAAACAAAACACCACTATCCCCTTAATTCTCAAGATGAGGTAAAAAATGATTCCCTGCTGTGTCTGATAGAGCCACACTTGGAGTGGAAATGCCTGGATGTGTCTCACTCAACTGGTATAGATTTTGCAGGTGTTTTAGCTAACTCTGCCAGACAGCAGGTGCAGTCAGAGCGCCAGACACTGCTGCTCAATGGGAGATGGCTGCTTCCAGCTCAGGACTAATAACTTTAAGCTGTTCCTATAACCTCTGCAACTTGGTTCCTCAAACCCTTCTGATGAAATCAACACGATGGAAAGCAATGTCAGAAAAAACACTGCACTTGTTTTGTCTCACCTTCTGCTTTGTTTCTACTTTGATTTGCCTTTGCTGCCAACAATCCATTGGACTGTCCCACAACTGAGGTAACAAAGATGCCTTCCCTATGCCATTCCCAGCTTTACAGACACCAGTGGCTGGAATAAATGTCCCAGGATACACTTATGCCTCGAGGTCCCAGCGTGGTGATGTTCTCATGTACTGGATGTCCTGAACTTATTTTTGGTAGGAGACTCATTCACAGGATGTACTGTGCTCCAAGGAAATTCATTCTGAGCCCTCACCCCGTGCTCATCATCAAGTTTAGCCATGCTGTTTTCGCAGTGGATTTCTTCATTTCAGTGTCTGCAAAAAGGAAGTGTCTAAGTATAGCAATTTCACACAATGGGCCTCTGCACCAGAGTCTTATTGTTTGTTTTAGAGTAGCCACGAGCTACTACTTGAGACCAGGTGTCAGATGCCTCCACACAAGCACCTGGTAAGAGGCAGCTCCTGCACATAGACTTTTACAGACCAAGCCAACATGGCTTGCCCAAAACGACACAGATGAGGCCAGATAACCACTGCGGGCCAGTGCTGCTGCTGTCAGGACACCTGTCAGAATTCCAGATGTGAATCCTCTAAACTTGCCTCTGTTACTTTTGCTGCAGTGCAGCTCCAGAGCCTGGCTTCCTGTTTGTTTTTATTTGTCTGTTTGCTTGGTTTTGTTTGGTTTTGTGTTTTGGTTGTGGTTTTCTTTCGTGTGTGTGTGTGTGTGTGTGTGTGTGTGTGTGTGTTTTTGTTTGTTTTGGTTTTCTGGTGGAAATTCCTGAAAGTCTTCCAAGAGGTTAGCCAAGTGTTATCTTGCAGAACTGCCAGTGTACCAGGTAGAGAAAATCTACGAGATCAAACAGCCCTTAGAGCTTCCTGCTGGCAGCTGCTTCTGAGAGCAGCTTGTAAAACTCAGTGCTGATGACTGTGAACATGACCCCTGCTCTTGCTTTGGTCTCAGTCCAACACCAGAATCATCACCTATACCTAACCCAGACCCAGCCTGAGGTTTGTCATTTACCCTGGTCTTCTCATCTGCACAGCATGCTAATCACAGTGCACATGAAGGGGCAAGAAATTGTTAACTTTTTTGAAGAACAGTTGCCCCCATTTTTATTTTTGTTTGTTTGTTTGTTTTGTTTGTTTTCTCCTTGAAATTAGATTAGTAATTCCCTTCAGGATTTTGGAATGTTAAAACCTGGATCAGCTCTAGCACTCACACATCATCATATATTTTATGTCCTTATTTAGAGCCAAATGCTGATCCATGTGCTAAGTTTTCAGACAGACTACTTATTCCTTGGCATGGGCTCTTTGTTTCACAAGTACCCAGGCAGAGAAGCCTGTCAGCCAGAACCTGGCAGTCCTGTAGGCAACAGGATGAAGAGGGGAAAGAAATGTGATTTTGTGATCACCAGTGCTGCAGGAAGCTCAGCAGAGCCAGCTTGGAAGAGAAGCAGCAAATGAGCAAGAGCCAGAATAGAGGAAAGAGCTGATCATTTTTTTCCCTGGGGTGAAGGCAGGGAAAAATAAAGTAAGCTCACAACTCTGACTAACAAGCTGCTCCCAGGCAGTGGAACTCAGTGTTGCTTTGTACTACAGCCTATTAGCAACACCTTCCTACATATGCATATATTTAACACTGACTGGTCCTGAAGGTCATTAATTTTGGTGTCCTCCTGTCCCATTCACAAGGAAGCCAAACACTTACTGCCAGAAATAATGAGTTCCTCTTGATCCTCCCACTTGATTGCTTAAATGGCTGATGCAGATAAGAAACACCACTTCTCCCAGTGGGAAGTTCAGTAAAAAGCTCCCTTCCATATTTGAGGCAGCTCCCATAAGCAATTCCCTTTGCTGTATTTAGGCACTTCCTCTTTATTTTTTTATTATTATTATCATTATTTATTATTATTATTAACTGTGGTATTAGGAACTCATATTCAGCTTTTTATAATGAAAGGGAAACTTTAAAGTGGTGCTATCCCCCACTGATGGAACACTGCTAAGTTTGAGGCTTTCTCGTTTTGCATATGTATTTTGCAGCCCTCAAAGCGGAAGCATGTGGGAGTCATCCTGGCCCCCAGAGCATCCAGTCTGATAAGCAAAGTAGCATCAGAGGAACGAGTCCTCTCTGTTGCTTTTCCCCTGAAGCTACAGAGACTCATTACTGCTGGCCTTTAACATGAGAAAATCCTGCCTCCTCCAGCCTGATAAGTAAACAGAAGAGTCGGTGGGCTGACCCTTTCCTCTGCTTCCTGCAACAACGTCTTCTTCCTTCTAAGGACCTGGGGTCCACCCCTGCTCCTGTGAATGAGCCTTCATCACACATTATACCATGCAAGTGTCAAGTCCGAGCATTGTTCAAAAGACACCTCAATTTCCCTTTGCCCTGCTTCCACCCACCTTTTTGCCTCTATCCTCCTCCAGGTTTGCCTCAGTTCCTTTTCCTGCACCAGGCACCCATTAAAGTGAAGCAGAAAAGGAAAAGGGATGTCTTGTAAAAATAGGCATGGGGGTGGGTCATAACTGTTGAAAAAGCAGTTAAGCAACACAGCAGCATTCTTATGGGACTTTCCTTTTCCAAGCACTGTGATTTTTCAGCTGGAGTGTAGTCAGGTTATAAATTTTCTATTAGACATGCTCGTGGCAGTGTAAGCGATCAACAAATTAGCACCATTTAATTTCTTTTCATTGCATCTATTGGGCACCATCCAATTCTCACAAAAGAGAGCTTGTTTCTCTTTTTCTTTTTCCTTTTCTTCTTCTTTTTCTTTCTCTTTCTCTTCTTCTTTCTCTTTCTCTTCCTCTTTCTCTTTTCCTTTCTCGTTTCCTTTTCCTTTTTCTCCTTCTTTTCTTTTCCTTTTTCTTTTTCTCCTTCTTTTTCTTTTCCTTTCCCTTTTTCTTTTCCTCTTTCTTATTTTTCTTTTCTTTTCTTTTTCTCCTCCTTCTCCTTTTCCTTCCTCTCCTTTTTCTTTTTCTCCTTTTCCTTTTTCCTTTTCCCTTTTCCTTTTTCTTTCTTTTCTTAGAAAAAAATCAAAGGGAAAAAAAGCAAGTAAACTTGAAGTGCTCTAAGGAATACAGCACTACTGCATCCACGCTCTGGCACCACACCACACATACCACACGGGGAACAGAGATCAGGGTGGGGAGAGTGCCGAATTCTTGCACATGAAGCTGACTGGGCAGTGTATTGGTAAAGCTTGCCCCCCACACCCTGTTTGCAGAGCCACAGCTCATGGAGCCGCTATTCCCAGCTCCCTTAGCAAGTAAAAGGCTCCTTGACCTGGCAAGCAGGAGAGCTGGGACAGCAGCCCCGGCGGAGCGCCAGGCAGCTCCACGCTGGAAGCAGCTGCAGAGGTTGCCTCCGCATGGCCAGATCTGGGAGCTGCTCCCAGGCAGGTGTCCTGTCAAGCTCTAGATGACAGGGCTTGAGTCAACAAGCCCCGCGCAGCAAAGCGACGAGCTCCAGCTGGTGGACATGGCAGGAGGGTGCCCCAGCGGATCCCGACTAGGATTATGAAAGGGTACAGGCTTTCATCCTCCATCTGTGGTGCCTCGTGGTAGAAGCTGAGTTTTATCAGTGTTCTTCCACTTTAATGCACGAAAATTATTTATTTCTGTTTGTAGCAGAATAGCTCCGATTTTCATCTCTGTAACAAAGGTCAAAATCAGATCTGCCCTTGCAAAGTTCCTCAAAGACTTTGGTTTATCTTTTCCAGTTGTTGAATGTTAAGGATGTCCTAGTGTGTTGTCTTTGATTGCATGACTTGCTGCTTGACCCTGGTCAAACCAAGAAGAAAAACAGGCTTTGGCTTTGAAAAAGCTGTAGTGGTCAAGTGAGCATGAGTCTGGTAAATTTTAATTTGTGGGGTTACCTTCTTTATTTCTATTTAAGAGGCTGTTTCTCTAGTGGGTGACATTTGACATGTCACTTCACTTGCCTTGTTCCCTCTTAAAGTGTATTAACCCATCTCCCTATTTTTATACTCTAAGGTCTGCAGAGCAGGTGGTATAGTTTTGTTTGTGGTTGATCAAACCTTGTCTGCAGCTTGCGTTTAAATAGTAATAATCTAGAGGTAAAACTGTTCAGATAGGCCCTGGACATGGTCACATGCTATTTTGCCTGTGAAGGTTGTGCTTCCACCATCCTGCTCCATCCGGGAGATCTGCTAGGGACTTTGTTCCTAAACAGTGTATAAAGTGGATACCTCATTGTGGCAAAAAATTGTAAGCTGGAAAGTTGTTAAAGCATTGAGAAATAAATTATTAAAGGTGTAACACCGCACAGAAAAAGTTGGACTTCTTTGATCATAAAGCAGCTAATCTTGACTTAGTGCAAAGAGTAATAGAAGATAATTTGGTTTGGGATCCTATCTTAGATATTTGCCAAAGGGACTGAGCTGTGATAGTGATGACTACTCCCTGCAGCAAGGGGGTTGGACTTGATGATCTTCAGAGGTCACTTCCAACCCCTAATATTCTATGATTCTAAAAGAGAATAAAGAAAAACACAGAATAAAAGCAGAGCTTACATAACACTGAAATAGCAAGAATTAAAGAAAAACACATCCCAAGTCGTCAATAAACCATCCTTGAGACATAAGCCTGTAAGACAGAAGAAAGGGATGGAAGGGAGTACTTCCCACAACTTATCTTGGCCATAGCCTTGAGCAAGAGGTGGAAATCACTGACTAATTGGACTTAACCGTATCAGCATCTCATCAGTATATTAATGTACTGTTAGCACATTAAAATACTCACCCATAGGCTAGAGGGACTCCTGCTAACAAAAAGCCCCCAAATCTCTGAGTGTGGGTGGTGAAATTTTTAAGCACTGTCAGTTTGAAGTGAAGAACTAG
The DNA here is from genome assembly GCF_000747805.2 of Chaetura pelagica. Lineage (NCBI taxonomy): Eukaryota > Metazoa > Chordata > Aves > Apodiformes > Apodidae > Chaetura > Chaetura pelagica. Next base: position 1,871,074 of record NW_009953332.1, read on the forward strand.
TTAACCAATCCTGTATACGAGTGACAGAATATAATCAGAACTAATTTTACATGTTTCTGTGTATAAAAGTGGCCCTGATGTTTCAGGAAGCTGACCTTGCTTTTGTGTGTGCAGAACTGAAAATTAAGACAAGTATCTCAACTCTGCGTATGGGTTGGTTTCTTGCACACTAGGTAACAGACTTTTTTGGGACAACAGTAGCAATTTTGCAATGTGTACCCAGCAGTAAATGGCTCTGATGTCAGGGTAACCTGGTAGTTACATGACACAAAACAGGTAGTGACCAGTATGACTTACAAAACACTTAACATTTCATAACACAGAAATTAGAAGATAAATTGTTGTGTTCTGGAGGAAAAAAAAGTCAATCTTATATGAAAGCACAGTTGAAAGGACATTACCATTAAGATGTGTCCCACTTACATGTTGTGTGGGTGGAATTGTCTAATAATCTGCTGAAACAATATCTTACACCTACAGCACTACCTCTGCATCCTTTTTTGTTTGTTTGTTTGTGTGTGTGTGTGTAAAAATATACAGGTTACTCAACTACAAGGTCTCTTAATTACCTAGGCCTAGGAGTGGATCAGTGTGTTACTGTCTGCCATTCCTTCTCTTGCCTCTAGAGACCAGGGACTTTTATTTTATTGTGAATATTACAAGTCCTGGCACTGTGGAGCCCTGAGCTTACTTGTGTTTTCAGATATTACTGTTACAGAAGTACTGTAATTGGATTATTTTTTTTTTAATCTTTGTGCTTAAATGTTCTGACCTAATGCAAGCAGGGCATACTTGCATCATGTCTGCTGCTTTTGTGCTGCCTGAGGATAATTCAGCTGTTTTAGGGAAAGTGGGTCACATTAGCACAAGCTGTCAAAGTCGGAGCTTTGAAGTGGATTAGAAGGACTCTCGGCCCAGCAAGAGCTTAACAGGGAAAGTTTGACAAAGCAAGAATAAAATATGGGGCTTACCCTGTCATTTTTGCCACTGGCAGAGGTGTATTCTGTGGGCTATCATATATTCCACAGTGTCTGACTGTATGTAATAGTAACATACCTCTTCCACCACTTAAACTGAAGAAGGATGGCAAACAAAAAGTGCAAAAAACCCTCAGGAGCAAGGAAGTCAGCACTGCACTGCAGCAGGTTGCAGAACCAAAACAGCCCTTTTTGTACCCCAGTAAGAGTAAAGAACTAGCTTTCTTTTCCTTTCTCTTCCTTCTGTCCTACTTTCTTTGTGATACGTATTTATATATTTCATAAGAGAAACCCAGAAAAATCACGTCACTCAGCAGGCAAGCACCAGCAACTCTCATTTCTAAATCTCACATTCTCTCTTTAGCATCTGTGTCTGCTGGAGATACCCAACTTTTCCTGGATGAGTTATCAAGGGGAAGCACTCTCTTCCATGAGACATAAGGGCAGTGGGTTTTGAAAGTTGTTGAGGAGCTTTCTGAGGTTTTTTTTTTCTGATCAGGAATTTCTAGTGGGGTAGTGGGAACACTAAAGGCTTCTCTAGACCAGGAGGAAACATACACACTGCTAGTGCACAAACATATGTGTTCCAATGAGTTAGAAGCAGCTATTGATGCACTTAACAGCTAGGAGAAAATCCTTTTTTTTCATCTTCTTTATATTTAATTCCAGTTTCTGAGGTATCTGAGAGTTGCTTGAAAGTCACTAGATCCAGGAGTTATATGAATTCATGAGAAATTTCAGCAAGCACCATGAAAAACTCAAAACACAAAAGGCAAATACATGAAGTATGTCAGGGTCACTGTATTTCCCAGGCTATCTGTGACCTCCTTGGAGATTGCAAGCTGGCCCCAGGTCACAGCTGCTAGATAAACTGGTGTGGTTTATGCTGGGTGGAAGTAGTACTACAGATCAAGGGATTCATCCCCCACCAACAATATTTGCTGCTAGTGGCAGACCATCACACACACCAGCTCTCAGCTTCACCACTGGGTAGGCTGATCAGGATGTATGTAATTATTAACCTGGTTAAAAAAAAAATTAATAAAATCAAAGTTGCCATCTTTTGCTTGCTTTGCATGCAATTGCTTATCCAGTGGAGCCATGCTCAGCCCACATCTATGTAGGCAGCTGCAAAGGCAGCCCAACAACCTGTTTGAACCCACCCCTGCTGTACTTAAAAAACTTTGAAGAGTGCTGAGGTTCAGATTAACTTGTGTGCAAACTGTGGAGATGGCTTTCCACCACCCGATGGGCCCAGAAACCTGTAAGTCACAGCTGGTGCTGACCAAGGTCCCTGTGAAGCAGAAGCTGAGAGGAGATGGCAGTGGAGTGCTGCAATAGGGGAGGGGGGGGGGGGGGGGGCAATAAAAAACCAGAAACCAATAAAACAAAACAACAAACAAACTAAAATAAAGTTTGTCATGTGCTAACAGGTTTTCACATGCAACACATAGAGAGAAATTCCCTTCTCCACTGGATGGCAGCAGTACTGTATCCCATTATGGAAACCACTCAGTCCAGCCATGACAGTGGGAAACAATGAGATGTCTAGAAAGTGGCAGACTGGAAGAAAAATTGTCTCTGTTGAGACTAGAAGAGATTCAACATGAACATGACAGAGAGTTTCAGATATTTAAGAAGGGGAAGGAGAGAAAGAGAATACATTTCCACAGCTGGATGGGTGATGTGTTCAAGCTGTGACAATGAAGCTTGGAGTTGACCTGAAGGGAAACATTCCTGCAGTAATGAGGCAGAAGGAGAGGTGGTGGAGCCTCTCTCAGGGCACATATTTAAGAGTAGGTTAAGCAGACCTCAACTAGGAATAACCTGGACACAGCTGAGTCCATCTTGGACCCAGAAGGTGGACTTGATGATCTCCTGCTCTCTATCAGGAAAGACTTGCTTGCCTTCTAGTAGTGAAGATGGCAAGAAATGCAGCACCTAGGCCATTCCAGATAAGACCAGTGACTAGGCTTAGTTTGGAGGTCAGTGTCAAATATCCTGTTCCATCAATCACCAACCCCATCTGTTGGACAGTGTTGGATATACATGCACTGTGGAGTCCACGACTGTTTTTGCACTCACAAACCTCTTCTACTTGGTTTTCTAGAGATGCATCCTCATCCTTGAATTAATTACTGAATTCTTGGTTCACCACTGCCAAAACAAGGGCTAGATTTGTGCTGGGTCAGGAGGGCCAAGGATGTCCTGCTCTGAGTGGAGGGCAAAATGAGAATAGGACTTAAATGTGCAGTGGTGTCCTCTTTCCAAATAAACTTCTATAAATACAGTGCTTAGGAGAAACATTGTGGGTAATTCCTCCTGCCTTACAAGGATGCAGATGAGCACTACACCCCAGGCATAAAGAGCTGGAAAACCATTTTGCACTCACACAACTCAGGAGGCAGCAGCAGCAAATCCCTTGGGCTATAAGCTGCTGGCATAAAATGGATCAGTTTCCAAAGCACTGAAAAGCCTCACCGAGCTCAACAAGTTCAAGCTTCTCACCATGTCATTACACTGGTATTTAATGGTGACTCACTAGCTGCATGGTAGTGACAGCAGCTGCATTAATGCCGGTGGCTTCTATCACCCACCAGCACAAGTTTTTTTTACCATTATGATCTTGAAAATAGTGTTTTGGGTATGCGAGCTCAGTCTAGAGAAGCTGTTGTCTCATGGCAGGTCTCTGCTGCAAAAAAGCACACTAAGTCTCCCTGGTTTGATACACTGTGCCTATCAAACGGAGATAATACCGGTGACTTCTTCAGTAACTCCTTCATCCTTGAGAAGCTTCTGGCAAGATTTATTTCCACCATCTGTGTAAGGAGGCACACAAGGCAATGACAGTGGTGTTTACACCAATGTTGCTAATCCCTCCTTGTGATGGTTTGGTTTTGTTTGGTGGGTTTTTTGGAAGTGGGGAAAGAACCCCAGGACTGGCTCTGGTAAGAAGCTGAGAAGCTTCCCCTGCTCTAACAGGAGCCATCAGAGAGACAATGGATGTGTCTCTGTGATTAACATTCGAAAGAACTGAGAGCTCTGCCAGCTGTCCACCTGCACTCATGGAGGAACATGGTGGAACATTCCCTGAAGGTGCCAGGAGGAGTGAGATGGGATTTGCTGCCAGTGGACTTCGATTATGCAGCTGTGAAAGACCCTGTGCCAGGGGAGGTGCCTGTTCCCTGAGCAGCCCATGACTCTGTGGGAAGCCCAGGCTGGAGCAGCTCCGGGCCTGGTGGGAAGGACTCATGAAGGAGAGGTTCCTGGAGGACTCTCTGCCATGGGAGGGACCCTGTGGGGAAGCAGGGCAGGACTGTAAGGAATCCTTCTTCCTGAGGAGGAAGGAGCAGCAGGAACCACCAGCCTGTGACCTGACTCTAAACCCCATCCCCATCCCCCTGTGCTGCTGGGGGGAAGGAGGAAGAGAAACTGGGAACAAAGGGATTTGGGGCTGGGAAGAAGGGAGGGGTGAGGTAACATGTGCAAGCCCTGCTCTGTGTGTTGTCTGTGTCCTGTGTGTGTTTGATGAGTGTGAAATTAAATTACTATTTTTTCCCTGAGTCTGTTTTGCCTGTGACCTTAATCAGTGAAGAACCCTCCTTGTCCTTTGTATTGACTCATGAGCTTCTAGTTGGGCTTTGTCCTCCCTATCCCAGTGTGTGTGTGGGAGAGTTGAGTGAGTAGGCACAGGGCTGGTTCTTTGTGGTTGTGTTAGGCCCAAACCACAAACCTTATGAACAGGCAGACCTTACTGAAAAGTAGTGGTAGCACTTTAGTGCCTCAGTGCAGAAAGTCCTTGATGTTTTTGTTCTGCCTTCCCTCTCGCATTCCTCACTCATGCCAAGATATCACACTTCATCTAGTCAGTTCTGGAGCACATAGACCATGTCTCTGCTTTTTTGCTCTGAAAAGCCATTCCAGAAACTGCATGCCCAGGCCAAAAATAACAAAGAATGCCTGACTGTCTTTCCACAGTGAAGGGAATCATGTGGAGCAGCCAAGCATGTGACACCCTGGTGGCATCACCTCTCTAATAAGTCCCAGGACTGCTGCAGCTCCACCTGTAAAATCTTTGAGGCCTTGCATGAATCTTTGTTTTACCTCCCAAGGAAGTTTTAGCTGCAAAACTTCCCTTCCTCCACAGCTCAAGCTAGGTTGAGAGCTGGCACTCAGCCTATGGGAACTAGGAAGTACTATTACAGCATAAAGTAATTAATTTGTTACTAATTAATAATAAGCTGGGCCTGGGTCCACACAGCACAAACTTCGGTAGGAGCTATTGGGGAGCAAGGCTTCCCCAAGCCCCCATGACCCCTGCCAGGGAAGCCTTGCTCCCTTTTTGGGGCTGCAAGTGGACACCATCCACCCTTGTTTCCTGAACAGAGGCTGGAAAAAACTCTGACCTGTAACACAGGCGCTGGGAGAGCTATGCTTCACAACAGAGTTACCAAAATAAAAGGCAGGCTGGGAGCAGGCAGGGGAGCATAAAAATCAGTTTTGTCCTGCTTAAGTCTGCATTTTATAAGAAAAAAACTCCACACCTGTTTACTCATGGAAGCTTGTCCTTGCTTTTGCAAAAACAACACCAGCACGCACTGGTGATTTGGGCTGTACTGAGACAGCATGACACTTGCACAAGTGCCTGCAGTGTTTCACTGTGTTGTCAAAGACAGCAGGGAGAAAACATGCACAACGGGAGCATCTTCCCTGTGGGTAAGTTGCAGGGAGTTTTGTTCAGGAAGCCAGCAAGTCAGTTTGAGAGTGAACCTGATTCTCACTTGTAAACCATTTCACTCTCTTCACATTATCCTGGTGTAGAGCTAAAGAGACCCTCAGTGCTAGTGAGAATTGCATTGACCCTTTGACCTTGAATGAAGAACCTGACAAAAGGTTTGAGCCTACTGTGCTGGGCTGATCATGGCTGGCTGCCAGGTGCCCATGAAGCTGCTCTATCACTTCACCTCCTCAAGTGGACAGGGGGAGAAAAATATGACAAAAGGCTCGTGAGTCAAGGACAGGGATATAACTCACCAGTTACCATCATGGGCTGCAGAGGCTTGACTTGGGAAAGTAATTTATTTGATTGCCAAACAAACAGAGTAGGATAATAAGAAATAAAGACACATCTAAAGACATCTTCACATCACCCTTTCCTTCTTCCTGCACCCGATTATGTTGCTGCCAACGTCTCTACGTCCTCCTGCCTGTGGCACAGGAGAACAGGCAATGAGGTTGAAAGTCAGTTTGTTGCCAGTTGTCTCTGCCACTCCTTCCTCCTCAGGGGGGAGGACTCCTCACACTCTTCCCCTGCTCCAGCAAGGGATCCCTCCCATGCAAAACAATTCTCCATTAACTTCTCCAACTTGAGTCCTTCCTGTGGGCTGCAGCTCTTCACAAACTGATCCAGCATGTGTCCCTTCCACAGGGTGCAGTCCTTCTGGAATAGACTACTCCAGCATACATCCACCACAGGGACACAAGTCCCACCAGCAAACATGCTCCGATGTAGGTTCCTCTCTGTGGGCCTCAGATCCTGCCAGGAACCTGCTCCAGCACAGGCTCTCCAGGGGCTGCAGCTTTCTTCCAGGTACAACCACCTGGCATGGGGTCCTCCACAGACTGCAGGGTGGATATCTGCTCCACTGTGGATCTCCACCATGATCTCCACAGGCTGCAGGGGAACTTCTGCTGCAGCTCTTGGAGCATATCCTCCCTCTCTTTCTTCATGACCTTGGTGGCTCCAGGGTTCTTTCTCATATATTCTCACTCCTCGTTCTTACAGAGGCTCTTGCATAGCAGTTTTTCCCCTTCTTAAATGCATTATTACAGAGGTGCTATCACCATCACTGATGGGCTCAGCTTTGGTCAGCAGTGGGTCTCTCTTGGATCCAGCTGGCATTGGTGCTGTTGGAGATGGGGACAGCTTCTGGTGTTTTCTCACAGAAACCATCTCTGCAGCCTGCCTCTCCAACTCCCCTCTACCAAAACTTTGGCACATAAACCAAATACACCTACTCATAATGTTTCCAGTTTCAGCTGATACTTGCTCTAAAGCTCTTTCCAAGTATGTCTGGTCAACTTTCCTACTACCAGCCTTTGTCAGATGTCTCCTGAGAGGTGTTAGGTCCTCCAAATTTAACCATCCAAAGACAAGAACACATTAAAAAAAATAATTAAAAAAAAAAAGGAGGGAGAGAAGAAAAGCAGAGGGAAAAAATATTGACAATCAAAATTCAGAATAATGAAAAGGAACAAACAGTGCTACTTATTAAGCTAGACATGTTAGATGATGAGCTGCCCCCAAACCTTTCAAGTCCTTCTGTCATCCTATTTGTTGTCTTCTTTTATTTCCTATGTAGTCTACAGATGATTACTAGAAGTGGTAAGCTATCAAAAGAAAATGGGCTCAGGATATTGAGAAGCCATAAAGTAAAGAAAAAAGTTTGAGAGTTTAAATTGTGCTTTAAATATTATAATTAAAGATCTTTCATCAAATAAGGACAATTATACCTTTTCTTCTAAAAAAACAAACAAGACCTTCAACTCACAAACTGATTAAATAGCTCAGTGAAGGACAGATGTTGTTCTCTGCCTTTGCTGTTAGTAATATGCTGTCAAGCCTAAAAACGGTAAACACCTCCAGCATCAAGGACAGCAGGATTTCTTTTAAACCTCTGGGTGCAAAACAAAGTGTCAGGGCAAGTGCCCTGCTTCTTTCATCAGAGCACTTCCCAGCTGCTGCCTGGTGGGGTGGGTCACCTCTCTCCTATGATTCATTTGTAGTGAAGATGTGACCTTTTCACAGTGTTGCTTCTGTTGAGCTTTTTTTGGGAACATGAATGCAAAGAATCTTCTCATTTCAGATTGGGAAAACTTCCTGGTTTTACCCTTGTAACTCAGAAAGCCCTAAAGTCAGAGATTAATGGCTCAAGGCAAAGCAGTGGGGTGTTTATGGTGTTCATAGGCCATGTGGGTGTGTAGGCCTCTTCTTTCACATTAGTCAAGGTCAACAGCACAAGGCCTACCCTGATCTGTGTATATGACTCCTTGGTCAGGTGAATAAAAAAGACAACGAGCTTTAAACCTGAGTGTTAAACATGAAAAAAAAAAAAAAAAAAAAAAAGCTGGCACGGGGCTTCTCCTTTCCACTGAGGGGCACAAGCAGTACTCACTGTCTTAAGCCTCCATGGAGACATGCTTTTTGCCATGCTCAGCTCTTCAAAATCCAGAGGTGTGTTTGAATTGAGCAAAGATTTAAGCAGAGGAGAATAAATTTCGTGTTCTTTTTATTTGTCTACTCAAAATGAAAGCTGCATCTCCTGACCTTTACCTGTATAAACTATATATGTTTGTGCTTCTGCAGCTGTGTGCTGTATCACATTGGAAATGGAGAGCACAGTGGAAAACATCTTTCTGTCCACTCATGGAGATCTGTGCTGTTAGGAAACCTGTAAAACAAGTAAGTGACTGTAACGCAACACAGGCTAGGCTAACAGGACTGAGAAATCCTACTTTAGATTAAAAGCTCTACAGGGCAATATCTTTCTCTTCTCTCAGGGGTATAAAGGGCTTCTGCTAGTGATCCCATGGTATTGCTTGGGACTTTTGAGTAATGCTGCCGTAAAGATATTTTGGGGGGGGGGTGGGGGGTGGGGGGAGGTTCAGTCTAGTTCTGTCCAGTTCAAACAAACAGCTAGGTAATCAGGGGAAAAAACCTAACAACAACCACCACCAGAAAACCACAACAACCAAAAAACCTGTCAGACCAGAAGCAAGTTCAACTGACACACTCCTCTTGTGGTTCCTCCAGGCCTAACCACATCTCCCTTTCCACCTACCAGGTGGGCAGACCTCCCCAGCCACACATCTGGGTGAAATGATGAGACAATCTGGTCCACCTCAGACAGATGAGAAGAGCTGCACCTAGATCATCTTTCCTGCAGAGTGGAGAAGTGGACAGGATTTGGTAGGTCTGGCCAAAAACATACCTAAGCTTAGCAGCAGAAGGAAATCTCAGCACAAACGTGTACACCTAGGCTCCAGCCTCAGTGTCTTTCTTGAGGACTGCCTTCCCTAGAACTCTGTGGGGGCTCTGCATGGATAATTTCAGGGACCTTCAGCACAAGGCATTCTGTTAAAGTCCAACAGCATGCAATGCTCCCTGTGTCTTTGCTGTCCTTAAACATACTTCCTTTTAGCTCTGCTTCTATTTCAGTATTTCATTGCTCATTTCTATTCAAACAGTACCAGAATAAAAAGAGGCTTGTGGAATGCACAATGAAAAAACCCAAGCAAGATCCTTAAAATGGACAAACCCAACATCAGATTAAAAATCTCTGCTGACGGAGGTTCCTACTTTTCTTGGTTCAGATTTAAATAGAAAATGCTTCAGATAAATGAGGGTGGGACATGTATTGCTGCTGAAGTACAGAACTTTGTCTCTCTGTATGTACAGATCAGATTTGCTTCCTCTGATGTTTCAAGTTACCATTGCCTCATAACCAAGATCATGGGCACCGTCTATCTTTCCCGTGCCAGGCAGACAGCAGTAGCTTAAATGAAAGTAGTAAATGGAGGCAAGTCCATGCACAGAGCTGCAGGTGAACCCCCTCACCCCAGGGGGTCTCTGTACAACCGGTATAAGATTCTCAGTGTGGAAGGTCTATGGGTGACAGGGATGATGGTTCATCTCTACCAGAGGTGTATAGCCTCCCTCTATATGAGGCCTACCCCTTGTATCACGACCACCTCCATCAGGAAGAAAAGACAGGTTATAGCTGTAGGTGACTCCCTTCTGAGGGGAGCAGCATCCAATATGCCAGACAGACCCTCCTCTTAGGGAAGTCAGCTGCCACAGTGGGGCTCAGGTTAAGGGCATCACCAGGAGACTTCCTAGCCTGGTTTGGCCATTGGACTATTACCCATTACTGATCTTCCATGTGGGCAGCAATGAAACCAGAACCTGCAGTCCCAAAAAAAATCAAAGAAGACTTCAGGGCCTTGGCAAGGTTGGTGAGAGAAGCAAGGACACAGGTTATTTTTTTCTCTCTCCTCCCAGTTGCTGGCAGTGACATTGGAAGGCACAGACTGAGCCAGTTGATTAATATATGGTTCCATGGCTGGTGTCACCACCACAATTTTTGTGTGTTTTTTTTTTTTATAATGGGTTGCCCTACATGGTACTGGGCTTGCTGGAGTCAGATGGGATTAACCTTTCTGAAAGAGAAAAGAGGATCTTTGCTCAGGAGCTTGTGGGGCTCCTTGACAGAACTTTAAGCTAGATTTAAAGGGAGAGTGGGATAATACCAGGTTTCCCTGTGACAAGCTGTGGGATGACACTCAACGTTTAGAGAGATGGAAAGCTAGCAAACACCCTCAGCCTTTGCTCAGAAATGTGCTGGACACGCTACAGTGCACTTGAAGTCTTACAGAGGTGAGACAGGGGCTCCTGGGGTAATAGAAGCCAAGGTGGAAGCACTGGAGAGATACCTCAGAGGAATTACAGCCACTCCAACTAGTAAGTCAACCTGATCAGGGGCCCAACTTAAATGCTCCTATGCAAATGCATGCAGCAAGAGGAATAAACAAGAGAAGTTTAAGATGTGTGTGTGCCTGCAGGACTATGTTCTTGTTGACATCACAGACACATGGTGGGATGGGTCCCATGACTGGAGTGCTGGAATGGACGGCTCCTTAGGAAGGACAAGTAGGGGAGACAAGGAGAAGAGAGTTGCCCTCTATGTCAATGACCAGTCAGAGTGCATGGAGCTCTGCTTGAGGATGAGTGAGGAGCTAAATCTGAGCTTATGAGTTGTGGCTGGAGGGGGTGCAGGGAGAGGGGACACTGTAGTGGGCATCTGCTACAGACCACCTGACCAGGAAGACCAAGCAGATGAGGTCCTTTATAGGAGTAGCCTTGCATTCATAAGCCCTGGTCCTCATGGAGGACTTCAACCACTCTCATATCTGTTGCAGAACCAAAACAGCAGGGCATCAGCAACCCAGGAGTTTCCTGAATGCGTTCATGATAACTTCCTTCTCCAAGTGATAGAGAAGCCAATGAGGAGAGGTGCTAAGCTGGACCTTATTCCTACCAATATAGAGAGGCTGGTGGAGAAGCTCAAGGGCAGCCTTGGCTGCAGTGACCATGAAATGGTGGAGTTCAAGATCTGTAGGGCAACGAGGATCACAAGCAGCAAACTCTCTACCCTGGACTTCAGAAGAGCAGACTTTGGCCTCATCAGGAACCTGCTTGGTAGAGCACCATGAGATAAAATCCTGGAGAGAAGATGGACCCAAGAAAGCTGTTTAATATTTAACGGTCACCTCCAAGCTCCAGAGCAACACATCCCAAGAAAGAAAAAGTCAGACAAAAATGCCAGGAGGCCTGTATAGATGAACAAGGAGCTCCTGGACAAACTCAAACATGAAAATTAAGTCTACAGAGGGTGAAAGAAAGGACAGGTAGCCTGGAAGGAATACAGAGAAATTGTCTGAGCAGCCAGGAATCACATTAGGAAAGCTAAAGACCAGATAGAATTAAATTTGGCCAGGGACATCAGGCGTAACAAGAAAATATTGTATCAGTAAACCACACT
>NW_009953332.1:1882683-1887482 GCF_000747805.2 Chaetura pelagica
GAACCACTCACAGCAGGGGTAGATCAGTTTCGACCCCACCTATGGAACCTGAGGGTGTGCAAGTCCTTGGGACCTGAAGAGATTAATCTACAGGTCCTGAGGGAACTGGCAAATGAAGTTGCTAAGCCACCACCCATCCTATTTGAGAAGTTATGACAGTCCAAATAAGTCCCTGGTGACAGGAAAAGCAGAAACATGACCCCCATTTAAAAAGAAAAAATAATTTAAAAAAAAAAATAAAAAATTGAAGACCCAGGAAACTACAAGCCAGTCAATCTCACCATTTTGCCTGGCAAGATCATGGAGCAAATCCTCCTGGAAACTATGGTAAGGTACTTTGAAAATAAGGAGGTGATTTGTGACAGCCAACACGGCTTCATTAAAGGCAAATCATGCCTGACAAATTTGGTGGCCTTCTATGACAGCACTACAGTGTTGGTGGACAAGAGAAGAGAAACTGATGTCATTTACCTGGACTTCTGAAAAACACTGAACACTGTCCCACACAACATCTTTGTCTCTCAATTGGAGAGATACGGATTTGATGGATGGACCACTCAGTGAATACAGAAGTGGCTGGATGGTCACACTCAAAAAGTTGCAGTCAATGGCTTGATATCCAAGTGGAGACCAGTGACAAGTGGCATTCCTCAAGGATTGATGTTGGGATCAGTGCTGTTTAACATCTCTTTTGATGACATGTACAGTGGCATTAAGTGCACACTTAGGAAGTTTGCTGATGATACCAAACTGTGTGGTGTGGTTGACACCAAGAGATTCCATCCAGAGGGATCCTGAAGGCTTCAGAGGTGGGCCCTTGGAAGCCACAGAAGGCTTAACAAGGCCAAATGCAAGGTCCTGCATCTGGGTTGGGCAATTCCAAGCACAAATACAGGTTGGGCAGAGAATGGATTGAGAACAGTTCTGAGGAGAAGGACTTGGGGCTCCTGGTTGATGAAAAGCTCAACATGAGTCAGCAATGTGTGCTTGCAGCCCAGAAAGCCAACTGTGTCATGGGCTGCATCAAAAGAAGCATGGCCAGCAGGTCAAGGAAGGTGGTTCTGCCCCTCTACTCCACCATTGTGAGACCCCACCTGGAGTAATGTGTCCAGTTCTGGAGTCCCCAACACAAGAAGAATGATACGGAGCTCCTAGAGACAGTTCACAGGAGGGCCATGAACATGATCAGGGGGCTGGAGCACCTCTCCTACGAAGGCAGGCTAAGAGAGCTGGGCTTGTTTGGCCTGGAGAAGAAGAGGCTTAGGGGAGACCTTATAGCAGCCTTCCAGTAACTGAAGAGGCTGCAGAAAAGCTGGGGAAGGAGATTTTATGGGGCTTGTAGTGAGAGGATGAGAGGGAACAGTTTCAAACTGAAAAGGGGGAGATAAGGATTAAACATTAGGAAGGACTTCTTTACTGTGAGGGTGGTTGCCCAGAGAAGTTGTAGATGTCCCCTCCCTGTAAATGTTTGAGGCCAGGTTGTTTGGGGCTTGGAGCAACCTGGTCTAGGGGAAGGTGTTCCTGCCCATGGCAGGGGCATTTAAACTAGATGATCTTTAAGGTCCCTTCCAATGCAAACCATTCTATGAATCTATGTTAATAAATCTGATTAATGTAGTAATCTACTAGCAGAATTATATCAGCCATAATCAAAGCACCTTGAGTATCTGTCTTTTTGGATTTTTCAGAAAAGTTACGATTACACTTAATTTCTCATTTTTTTCTCCTTTCTTATGAGGGAGTGCCCTCTAGGGAGACACTTGGCTAAGCTTGCCATATGAGTAACCCTTCATGACTTTTTTTCATAGAAATATCAGAGGTTTAACTGAACAACACAGCTGATTTCTGTTAAATATTGGCCTTGTTTGTCCTTGGGAGAAGAGCAGCCTGGAGGAAAACAGTGGTGTGTAGGTCTGTGATCTGAATACTCCTGGAAGTCTGCTAGGGCAGATTCAGGTGTGATGCATAGCATCCATCTGATGTGTGAAGGGACTGAATGTGCCACACTCTGCTCCCAGCTCGCCTTCCTGCAGCCCATGGCAGAGGGCTAAAAGGCTTGTGTCTGTGTAATGTGGGCAAAAGAAGGCTGAGGGGAGCTGGAGAATCTTCAAATGCTGAGAGGTTTTCTGTATGGTGCAGAGGAGTAAACCACTCCTCAGGGTTCACCAAAATAGAACCAGAAAATGGGTATGAATTGCAGCAAGAGATTTGGGGATGACACAGTGGGAAACAAAGAGAGAGAAAGGGCAGAAAGCGTAGGAATGTATTATTTTTCTTTAAAAAAGGGTTATGTTTGGAGTGGAGGAGTGGTACAGAGAAATGTGCCTCAGTAGCAATGCTGATCCATTGAATTTGCTGTGAAGCAAGGACACTGGAAGGTGTCTGCTGATCTTCCCTGGCCTGTTACTACATTTATAAAAGCCAGTGAAGGTTCTAGTGTTTGTCGGTGCCTGTCTGTCTGATTGCTTTTAGCTATGGCAGGATTAGAGCTACCCTAAACAAGTACCTCAAAATATTCCAAAGCAGGAGCATCTCTCCTCCCACTGAAGCTAGTTTGCATCTTAGTGGACTGCTTTGAATGCAAGAGAAAGGGGAACCAGCCCTTAGGTCCCAAAGGAATGACTGCGTATCAGTGCTCTAGGGCAGGATTATCCCTTCTGCATGCACATGGTCTGAAGTGCACCTGTAAAAAACAGAGAGAGGAACAGTTCTTGAGTGCTGCAGAATGGGAGCAAGCAGACTCAAATATTAGACATGGCTGTACAGCATGGAACTAGAATGAGCCATCTGTCCCACGACCAAATGGCATGAAGACACAGTGAAGGCAAGTCACCAGACTCAGTCATGATCTCAGCTCTGCAGGCATATGGAGTGAGAAGCCCCAGAACTCACTCCAAGACTTGAATGCAGGAGGTTTGTGGCAAGGAAGAAGAAATGAGATCATACAAAGTCTTCAAAAGGGCCATGTAAATATTTTTTTCAAGGAGGCATACACCTTCCCTGAGCCGGGAGGGTTCAACTTCGCAGGCAGTAACATCTTCCTATTGTGAATCTCTCTCTGGGATGCTCTAACATGGCAGAAGCACTGCATTGCAGGTGACACACAACAGCCATTCACCAGTACATCCAGAGCTCACAAGTCTGCTCAAAGCCAGGTCTCAAAAGAAGTAAAAGGGCAGAAGTTTCTTACACTGTCCAAGATGGATTCAGCACCCTTCTCACCACACTCACTTGCTGTGAGACAAGGAGGAAACTTCGGAATTAGCTTGTAAAATGCCCACAGGTTGTTGACCAGTTAATTCAAAGTGATGTTTTGATACATTAGTCCAATTATTAGGATAGGAACAACTGAGTGGGTACTCAAAGGGTTAAGCTTCCTGAGATTCACGTGCTTGGCAGGCAGCTTGGGTAAAAATGAGTTCCCTCTCCAAACAGAGTTTTGCCAAGCTTTTACAGCCCACAGGACAAAAAAAAAAAAAAAAAAAAAAAAAGAAGTGAGAAGGGCAGGGAGAGTGATACAGGCTGAGCAGGATGAAGTAAAGAGGTGGAGGCTGGGAGGCTGCTGCTGAAACACCCACAGCATATTCTGCCAGATGTCAAGAAGCTTCAGGGCTGGGGATTGGTAAATGCAACCTGACTAACCCCCAGAGTTGGAAAGCCAGGAGCTGCCACGCAGGCAGCACAGGCTGACCTGAGGGTTTTGGGTCAAGCTGAGCAATTGCTTGATTCCCAAAAAGGAAGCTCCTGCACAGATGTTAAGAGCCCTGAAGACTCTGGTGGCACATTGCATGGAAACAACAACAAAGGAAAGGGGACAGGGATTAAAAAGGAACAAGCCAGAGATTCCCAGTGTCTGAATCACAAGTTTAACATCCAGGTCTCCATTATTAGTTTGTAAATCGCAGGCAGCAAGCCTTGGCTCAGAGGGTGTTCCTCCTCCCAGTCCCATTTGTACACTGGAAGTGAGAGGCTCAGAGAGCAGGGGTTTTCTCCTTCCTCCTCTAATCCCCGGAACACTGTTCCTACAGTCTCTGGACCATGTGAGGAGGCCAGGTGGTGGACCTGAGGTCATGGTGGGGTGGTGGATGGAGCTGAGCCAGGGTAAGTCCAGGGAAGGCAAAGGCACAGGTGTAGAGCCAGCATGAGGTGAGAAGGCATGCTGGACAGTGGCCCTGGGGACAAATATGAGAACCAGCCCTGCACTTTCAACACTTCTCAGTTCCAGAGAAATGCAGGGAAAGATGCTTCAAGGAAGTCTCTCTCCTCTGTGAGATTTCCTCCTACCACTTCTCCTGAGGTGGAACATGGTTGTGTCCTGCACTAAGCTCCCCTACACAGATTGAAGAGAAAATGATGGGCAGGATAGCTTTGAAACCAATCAGAGAAAAGGCTGGTTGAGTTCAGTAACAGCCTTCTTATTTCAGTCCTTTAGAAAAAAGGATCCAAAGGATCAAAAAAGGATCTTTCAAATGCCACGAGTTTCAGCTTAACTTTGGTCTCACCAAAGTCAGCAAAAAAAAAATTAAAAACAGGAACAGAATGAAGTTGGAGCTCAGCCTTTCTCCAAATCTCACCTTAAGAGAGAGGTATTGTTACCTTTACAGAGCAGTATTGTTCCTTCCCTCCAGAGCTGAGCAGAGACGTGTTTCATATAATCAGCAAAAAGCCTGTATTTAATGTCAGCCGAAGAGTGGAAAGTGTTGGAAACCTCAGAGAAACCCTGGGATGTAGCACCCAAAGAGGGGGCTGTACTGAGCAGGGGATGTAAAAATAAACTGGGAGAAAGCAGCACACACACA
>NW_009953332.1:1887496-1891482 GCF_000747805.2 Chaetura pelagica
GAAAGAGGGAGCAGGAACACTTGGGGAACAAAAGGACTAACTAACTTCTTTTACCCAAGCTGAAACAAATTCTGCTGAACTCAGCGGTAACTGAGTGCATCTCCCCAGTAGCAAATCTGGGGAGTATGGGAACACTTGCTTTTCCTTTTGTTTATCACAGAGGAATGCATTTACACATCTATTAAGTGTCATAGCTGTGCCACACAGATCTGGGTGCAGCAAGTAACTGCTCTGTCCCAAAAGGAAAGAAAAAATCAAACCCCAGAAGTGCCCATTATCAAACCAAAAGGACAACCTTAGTATGACTGAATTGTATACACCCTAAAAAGCAGTGACATTTTCTGACTTCACATCTATTACTATAAGGGGCCCACAGCTGTATTACTTTAGATCATTACTCCAATACTGACACTGAAAATTAATTACAAAAAATAAAATCCAGAGAATAAAATGCATTGCTCGCCTCTTTCTTTTATATTTGTAGTGGTGAATAGACCTCTAGTGGCAACAGTAAAAATATCTTATCAAGTTCTTGGGTGAGAAAATATACTGGTTAAGAAAGATAAAAAACATCTGAATCAAGGTGAAAGTGAGGAACAGGTACCTTAAGTAATTAAACATAATATTTTTGCTTGTAAATAGCAATGTCATAATTATATCGTTAGGCTACTAATTTGCTGGTTTTGCCATAGCAAATAATAGTGTTAATTGTGAAAAACAGTGGAAAGTTTCCTCCTAATAGCTGTAGCCCATTTTGTGCCTCTTATAATTATTTCCTTTTTGTGCAATTGCATCAAGATTAGCTTTTGTTCCTTGAAGCTGAAATTTATACCTGTGAAATATGAAAGACTCTGAAACAGTGCAGAAAATTTGTGACACTTACTTCCAACTAATTCTTCTTGCCTATCATTGCAGTAACAAGAATTCCCCCAGGACCGGCCCATGAATTCACCTCACTTATGGCACTTTGAAGGTTGATGTGTCCTTTCCAAAAGAGATTCAGAAATTTAAAATCCTAAGTCCTATTCATTCTTAATAACGCATTAAGTTCTCAAGAAATGAAGCTTGCTTTGAAAATGACAGTGAAGCACCTGAGATTTTTCTGCTGAAACCTCCAACCACCAATTTTGCAACTAAAGAAGAAACACAAGGATTATGAAAGTACTGCTAAAGCAAGGGCATGTGTGAACCTGGTAGAATGAAAATGAGAACAAGGTAGAATGAAATGAGAATACAAAGAGAAGATGAAGAAAGATAACCTAACAGAAATGTAAATACAACTATACATATGTATACACATATTCCAAATAAAGTGTCCATTCGTGCCTATCTGGCTATATGCAAAGGGATATTGTCTGTCACTAATATGAGTCACAGACTTCTATTTTGTTTAAAAAAACCCAAAAACTTTAGGGTCAGATTACAAAGTGGCTCACACAGGACTCTCTCACCCATGGTAAGCTGGTATCTTCAGAACTGGCTTTAACTGGTTTCTCCAATCTGTACTGAAGCAGAGTAGGGAGACCCAAGTCCTCAGGGATCTGTGGACAACATTGCAGAAGGTTTTGGACCATGAGAGAGCCCTTTTCACTGTTCTGCTATTTTCTCCTCTTGACAGTCCTTGGCTGGGTTTCTGGCATCTTACTCTCTTTTACTACAAAATCTGTGAATGTCAGAGGTTTTATCTCTGGTATTGACCTCAAAAAACTTCTCCACCTGAAATAAGGCTCCTTTGTGCTACTAAAGTAACAAAAAGCAGCCACTGAATAACAGAAGAATAGGCCCAGATTGTCTCAATTAGATTACTAACTGGGGTGTTGTGAGGAGTCCTACTGCAGCACAAGCAAGTCTTGAAGAAACTGTAATGAGCCCAGCTCTGCATAGATACTGTTGTGCCTCCCTAACAGGATCTGAGTACCTTATGGTTTTCATTTTCCTTTAACTTTCACTGGGACGGGGAGGCTTCACTATTCCTTTTTTTCAGGTAACTGCTGCACCAAAGGACCAAACAGCCTCAGGTGGATCAGAGAGACTAATTGAGGTGTTGGGTTTGACCCCATCCACTAGTGCCACCGTTGGCTCCAACAAGCACCTCAGCAGGAGCTAGAGAGGTGTCAGCCACCTGCAGTGTAAGCACCTCCACTTGCAGCAGGATTATGCAAGCAGTCACAGTTCCTCAAAACAGTGAATGGCTACTTGGCAAATATTTGCATGGGAGCCAGCACCAAAATGGGGCAAGTATCTGGCTCTCCAGGTGCTATAATTGAAGTCCACCTGTCTGTAGGCACAAGGAGTCAGCCTATACTTTCAGTTTAGAGAGGCCAGGTTGTCTCAGTTTTTTTCCTCACAGGAGAGTAAATCCAGGCATTGTAAGTTTGCTCTTAAAATTAGCAGGTTTTGTGCTGCCATATGTGCAATGACAGGCTGTTCTTCCCTTTGGTATGGCTTTCCCTTTTCTGGCCCCTTTTCACCACTCCTGCAGCAGGAAGGGATGGGAGAGGAGTATGGTTTCCCTATTTGTGACTCTTGCGGGACAGCTGTGTCCTTTAGCAGGCACGGGACCACCTGTGGGCCAAGCTCCATGTTTCCCTCCTCCTTGGTGAGGGAGAGTCAGGAGTCTTGTGCTTTACTGTTGGTCTCTACTCTTGCTTTTCTGATCAAGTTATTGCAGCAACAATGGTAAGTCTCCCTCCTCTTCTGTGCCACATTTATTTGATTATCTGCTAGTGGATAACTGAAAGGGAAATAATGGTATATTCAGGTTTAACTTCAGATAAAAGTTCACTCTTTGACCTTGAGGGGGCTGCATCGTGTTCAAAGCTGTGCTAGCCAGAGACCTGCCACACTCTGAAGGCTGCTTGTCTTCTTCATGTTATTTCTAACTGTGTCACTATTGATTAATCAATGGAATGAAGTAGCCTAGATGGTCCTAAAACTCAGAACATGGCCTCATTTTGCTAGGCCCCATACAAAATGCTCTTCTTCCCTGAATGAGCTTGAAGCAGAGGTATATATGTGTGCTTTACAGAGCTGGATTTCAGGCTGAGAGAACAGCACAGAACAACTGAGAATCAGGTTTGGAGCCAAAACCCATGTGTCCTAGAATGCAGTTGGCTGCTGTAAACCTCTCCTTTTACAAAATGAAGAGAACATACCAGCCTAGTTGAAAGAGAAGAATGAGAACAAGCATTTTCCAACAACTTCCAGTAGATTTCTGCACAGGTAGGACCCCTAGCAGAATAAATCTTTCAGAAGCTAAACATCTCAACTCTCACCCTGATGCAAACTGGGAATGCCATAATGCTGTGGGAGACAACTGGGGTACACTGGGGGAGCCTGGCTCCAAGTGGTGCTTAAAAGATTGACATCCATAAATATTTTCAAGACTTTTCTGGCATGCATTAGAAGGAGTGAAACTGCCATCATAGTTTTAATCATGAAAAACCTGGCAAAGCCAGGGAAGAGGAGGGGCTGAGTGGACAGCCCACCTTGGCCCTAGAAAAGGCTCTTTCTCAAAGCAGGTGAGAAATGTATCTGGACAGGTCTGAGGAAGTTTGCACTGCTGCTGCTCTTGCTCTGCAGAGGGGATGATTTTAAGTAGTTTGAAAGATGTCATGCAGATTGCTCATTTCTCACTGTCTCCAAGTTGTCATTAGGCAATAATTATTATTAGCCAATGTGTTCTAGGTGGGTGGCATTCATCTCTCCCATCCTATCACTGACAATGCAAAACTAGTCAACAAGGTCTGTAGCACAGAACAGCTTAGGATGTAACTCATGGGGAAGGAAACTTTTTTAGGAGGAGTGTCACAGTTTGACTCAGGTCCGACAACAATGCTCTCGATCCCCCCTCCCTCCAACCCAGGTAGGGAAGGAGAGAGAGAAAAAGAGAGAGACTTGGCTGGATTGAAAACTAAACTACACAGCTTTAATTAAAACACTAATGAATTATACAAGAAAATATATACAATTATATACAAATATAT
>NW_009953332.1:1891752-1892317 GCF_000747805.2 Chaetura pelagica
GCAGGTGCAGCCTTGAAGCCTCAGTAGTTAGAAAAACATTCCACTGTCTTATCAGCCTAGCAGAACACACTGTTGCTAGTTACAAGAAAGCTTACTGAAGGAAAAAAAAAATCAGCAAAAAGAAAAATTGGCTTCATCCTGGCTCAAACCAGGACAGAGGAGGAGAGGGAGATCAAGCAAAATGAGGCCTACTTTTCATGGAATCATAGAACTATTCCAGTTGGAAAAGACCTTTGGGATCACCAAGTCCAACCACTATTCTACTAAGTCCCTATTCTACTAAGTTCTCTCCTAAACCATATCCACAAACACCACATCCAAACAACCCTTAAATGCATCCAGGGGTGGTGACCCAACCATCTCCCTGGAACGCCTATTTCAGTGTCTAACCACTCTTTCTGTGAAAAAAAGAATTCCTAATGTCCAGTCTAAACCTGCCCTGGAGCAGCTTGAAGCCCTTCCTTCTTGTTCTGTCACTAGTTACCTGTGAGAAGAGACCAGCCCCAACCTCTCTACAATGACCTTTCAGGTAGTTGTAGAGACTGATGAGGTCTCCCCTCAGCCT
>NW_009953332.1:1892524-1911456 GCF_000747805.2 Chaetura pelagica
ACCTCTCTACTTCTGCTGGTCACACTATTTCTCAGACAAGCCAGGATGCCATTGGCTTTCTTGGCCACCTGGGCACACTGCTGGCTCATATTCAGCTGCTCGTCAATTAGAACCCCCAAGTCCTTTTCTGCCAAACATTTTCCAGCCACACTCCCCCAAGCCTGGAGCGTTGCCTGGGGTTGTTGTGGCCCAAGTGCAGGACCCGGCACTTGGCCGTATTGAAGCCCAGACCATTGGGACCTCCCCAGTTAGCCAGGACTTCAGGTAAATCAAGGAAAGTGGCCTTGCGATCACATCTGCCAACTCTTTCAGCACCCTTGGATGTAGCCCAGCAGGTCCCATAGACTTGTGTGCATCTAAGTGGTGTAGAAGGTCTCTGACCACTTCCTCTTTAATTGTGATGACCTCACTCTGCATCCCCTCCCTGTCTCCTAGTTCATGTGGCTGTATATCCATGGAACAGCCAGTTCCACTGCTAAAGACTGAGGCAAAGTAGGTGTTGAGCACCTCAGCCTTTCCTCATCCTTTGTTACTAAGATTCCAGCATCCAGCAAAGGATTGAGATTTTGATCCACAACTGCCTAAATATCACATTTTTATATCTTACCTGAAAATGATGGCTGTTACCAAAACTCTTTCTGCTTATTTAGTTCTTTTCAAAATTAAAGTGTCAGTTGAAAATAAGTGTTTTCATCCAAGCTCTAAGATTTAATTGCCTCTGAACAAATTTTTTCCCCACTCCTTTTATTTTATAAGAGAACAGTCAAGTGAAAGATAGGGTTATAAAATTGTCCATGGCTTGTAAAATTAAAATAAGGTAAAGACCTATTTTTCACAAAGTTCCAGGTTTACCCAACTCTAATATAGACAAGGCAGTACAAGTTTCAGCATCCCTTGTCTTCTCCCCATCTCTAACTACATAGTTTATTGGCATATGCTAAAATGTATGCAGAAGTGCTGCAGATTCAACAGTGCCCAGGTGATGTAGGAGGATAAGCCCCAATGAATATCAATGGGAGCTCAGAATATCAAAGTCTTCTTCAGTGTTTTTAAACATCAATTTAAATTGGCACCTACTTGACTGTTATTTGTAAACTTTATGTGGTCCTCTATGCTGGAGAGATTTAACTCTAACTAACTGAGAAAACACTCCTTTTCACTACATGCTGCTTGTCTTGCAGTCTATCTATTATGTATGTATACAGTGCATGTCAAGTATCATTGTGGGCATGGTGGTGTCAGATATATCACCACATGTATCTTCAATATCCAAATCAGGCTTATGAGACCTATGCAGGTGTCCAGCTTCTTCAGAGACCTTATAAAGAAATAAGCAAAGAGGTTACCAACCTCCACTCAGGAAACAGCCTTTTTGGTATTTGTTTGTTGATGAAAGTTTACTAAGCCCTCTAGTGTTAATAAGCTATTGAAGTCCATGCTTGCATTGCAATAATAATTAAAATATCACCAATGGGAATCTGGCCCTGTGTGAACAAATCCTGTGGGACAGTTAATGTAGTAGTGAGGTTTGCCTAGAAACTGTAATTGGATGAGCTGATCCAGAAAGCGTACAATTTATTTATAAGAAGACAGAGAGGGAAGAAGTAGGTATTCTCAACATAGTACAAATTAGAGCACAAGAACAGACTACATTATTGCACTCTAATTAATTGAACAGTTTAGTGTCTATTTTTAATTTATATTTTGTCATAGGGAGAATACTGCCTAGTCATATGATTTCACAGGCACAACTTCACTTCTACAAGTCCTTGTGCAGCCAGATGATGCCACCCTCAAATAGATAACAAAGCAACCCTTTCTTTCTTGCATGCAAAACTGCCATCACTACCTCCCTTCTCCTTAGGCTAAATTTGCATGGGGCTGGCTTCTCCTGCCACTGAAATAAGTTAATGCAAGGTAGAGATCACCACGTGATGACAGGAGTATGGTTTGACAGCACACAAGTGAGCTAGAACTGTTGGAGGTTACTTAAAAGATGCCCCAGGGACAGCCAGCTACTGGTTACTCACTATGTTTTTCTCCTCTCTGCCCAGTCAAAAGCTGATCCCAAAAAGCAGTCAAGAAGTATAGCCTGAGTATTAACCTGGTCTTCTAGGAATTATCCCAGTTCATGTCCTTTGCTGTGCCACTGTGGCTGGATTCATGACTACCTTCTGCACTGTCCATTGACTGTAAAGTAAGATGACCATATTAGGCTATTAGAAATCCAATGTTAGGCTAAGATCTTTTTCATCTATGTCTATTACATTATTTTATTATTTATTATGCATTTCCTTCTTCCAAGCAGTTTCTGAGATTAAAACATAGAAAGAAGGTGCACAATATACACTAACTCTGTTATAACAGGTGCCGTAAAAACACAAGCAAGAAGAAAGTAAGATCTCTAAAATGGCTTAGAAAATTTGCTTGAGGATTACATATGCTATGAAAGGTTGAGGAGATCCAATGAAAACACTCATAGTTTCAGTGCTCGGGGGTGACTGATGTTGTGCAGAGACAGTAAAAAAACATGGCTGTTTTATGAAAAATGCTGGCCTAAAAAATTTCCTTGACTTCCTTCCACCAGTGCTTGGACTTCTTGAACTTAGGAACAGTATTTTCTTTTGGGCTTTAAGGTTACCCAAAATAGGGCAAGACCATTAATACTGTAAGAGCACTCCTTCTCTTCCAAGAGAATGAGCAATGTAAGTAATGGCCTAAAAATTAAGGGTAGCATTCACTGAGACAAGCAAGATGAGATCATAACACCTGGATGAATCTTTATGTTCATGATGGGCAGAAAATAACTGGATTCAAACAAATTCTCTCCTTTTTTATGTCCTCTCCCCAACAAGAAAACAAACTTATATCATGAGCAGTTAGGTCCACACCACTGCTGTGGTTCAGACCAGCTGAAGCCTGGTGGCCTCCACCCCTGTCAGTATGGACTGTATCAACAGTGCATAAGACTGGAAACTACTAGGGGCAGCAGGCTACATTCACACTGTGCCAGTTTTGGCTGACTGGTACCTCCTGATACCAGGTATCAGACCTGGTATCAGGAGAGCAATCAAAGGTGTGAACAAGTGCTCAAGATTTCCAGTGGGTGCTTCAGCTACCATTTACTGAACATAAGGCAGTTTTCCCATTGAAAGTAGCCCATACTGTCTCAGTCCTTAACAGAGCCTGAAGAAATCTTTGGGTTACGGTAAATACAAGATTACATAAAGCCTGTTGTTCCTTTGTGTATTTTGAACTTTTTCTACCTGCTGCACTGGGAATGATGTAAGGAGGTTACAAACAGTTAGCTATGCCTGCACCAAACACTTTTCCCAAGCAACAGTACCAGTTACAGCTTCAGTGCAGTTTTCCAGCCTGTGTTGTTTTAAAGGACAGGAATTTTGCTGACATGCTTTCCAAGGATGACTATTTAAAAGCCCAGAGGAGAAAAATTCCAATGTACATAAAAAATGGGACCCTTGAAACACATCTGGATGCCTGCAAGATATATTTAATCAAGTCATCATCCCATTGGAAATCCAGGTTTAATTACATTGCATCAGGAAATGAAGCCACCTTTTCCTATCATTAAATATATACTTCAGAGCGCAATCAACAATATAGTCTCAAACTGACAGGGTAGGCTGGATCATCTATAACTTGGTGCATTCTGTTAAATAAGTGAGATAGAACATAGATACTATTGCTTAAAGAAATTCTGAACCTGAGAAAACTGGTTCAAGTCGGGAAAAAGTTAGAGATGTCTTATATCAGCTAAAAGAATCAGTAATATATAGGTGTCTTAGGCCATATTTTTGGCTAGTAGGACATGCAGACATATCCATTGCAATCCTTCCAGCTCTGGCTGTTGTAATAAGACTGGATTGAAGAATCAAATGAATTAATTGGTGCAGCGGGGAACATGAAGCCCAATATTATGCATACAAAACACTCCTGGTAACAGATAGTCTTGGGCAATCTGTAATTGTTGGTGAATATCATAGGAAGATTTGGATAGCTGTGAAGTAGTAAAAGAAAGTGAAGGAATGGCACTTTTAAAGTTTTGTACCTTTTCAATGCCGAGTGAGGCACTGTACTCTAGCAGTCTCTGAAAGTCACGTTCCTGGCTGTACTGCTTGGTGAGGAAGAGATTCCTAGTGCCTTTGGCAAGTTTGGTGAGACCCAAAGCCAGAGAGAAGCCTCAGCTATAAAGCAGGTCTGTGTCTCAACTCTGCCTCCTTTCCTTGTACAAATCTGTGCTTCTATGATGCATATCTGAAATTGGGATTTTTCTTCATGAGGTAAAGCTGAGACACCTTTGAGCTTCCTTTTAGGGAGAAGTTATTTAGTGGAATGGAGATTATCTGGGCATAATAAACAGTCAATTTGCAACAATATTCAGATAAAGACTGTGCTCAATATTTTACTATTTAGTATCTTTATTGATTTGAGGGACTTGAAAGTACATTCTTTGTAGATGGTAAATAAGGAAAACAGGCTAAGAATTCAAACTGGTCTTGAAAAATGGAAAATTAATCTGGAAAAAGGATTTTAAAGTGTCTTAAAAATAATTAAAAAAATTAGGCAGGAACAATCAAAGGTACAAATACAGGATAAAAATACCTGGGGGTTATAGCTGGTCATAAATTAAATGTAAGCTGTGATATCTAAGACATCATCCCTCTACTTCTTCACACTTTCAAGTCTTTACATTTACTTATTTTGGGCATTTTGGGGCATCAATTTATTTATTTATTTATTTTTTTAAAAGTAAATTTATTGCAGCAAATTCAGAGGAGAGTGAAAAGCAGGAAATCATGACCTGCAAAGATGGACTGAAAGCACTGCTGGTTGTTCAACTCTGAAGAGTGCAAAGGGTGGTATGACAACAGTCCCAGGCTGCTCTGAGGAAGAATAAAGTAACCTGTTTTTCATTTACATTGCATGTGGGATACAAAATTATGCTGTGATTTGCAGGAAAAGTTTTTCAGCTCTGTCTGCAGGAAACAAATATTCAAACATCAGGAATAGCTGAGCCCTAGAGCTGGTGTGTCACACCTTCACCTCTGCAGATAATAAATAAGAGATTAGATAAATATCCATCTTGATTAACTTTGACAAGACTGAACCAGCCTTGCTGCATAGTGATGGGGTAGATATATACCTCTTCCAGGCCTGTGTTCTGTGGTTTCCCATTTACAAATTGACTTTTTAAATAAATCACCTTCATAAAATTATTATTTTACTCTTTTCTGTATGAACGGTTTGCTCATGCTCAGATTCACTTCCTCTGTTTTTCTTGGGATCATTTGTGGATTTCACATTGCAGAGTCTCAGAGCAGGCTTCTCTAGCCATCTGATCACTTCAAGTATATCACTTGTTTGGAGACTGACACATCTGAAGATTGTGGCCTCAGAGCAGGGGTGGCACTCAGAATACATGAGGTAGAGGTATCCTGAAGTCTCTGAGTGAGAGACTTAATTATACAGTGACATTGCTTCTGCTTAGTGAGTTGATTGTTGTCAGCCTAACTCACAGCAAAACCAAAAGTGAGGGAAGAGGTTTGCTGTGAGAAGTCTGAATTGGTCAGCCCAATTTCTCTGCTGGAACAAGCAAAGCACTCTCAGCCATGAGGTACCACAGCTCAGCTGGTACAAGGCACCTCCTCAAGCTATGGTCGATCATGTGCTTGAGCCCTGATGATCCTTATGTTAGATCTCCAACTCTATTTAGTCGTGAAGACCTTGAAAACTCTGGGGCAGCCACATTTGGAAAGATCAAACGGCTCTTGACCCTTCAGTGCTAGAGCTCTATGTGGAGGCAGAGCTCTAAATGACACTTATTTTTGGCAGAGATAAATTTGTAATTAATCAGCCTTCATTCCCCTACCTAAATATCCTCACATGATTCAACTCCTACTCCTAGTTCTCTTAACTCTAGTAACTGGGAGTGCCCAACCCAGAAATTATGGGCTTTCCTGCCAACTGCAGGAGTGTGAAATCAACAGTTTGAAAACTTGTCGATTGTGGACCTGCAATGGATAATTTCTTGTGTGCTGTGTTCTGATGCAAGATCACACATGTGATTTAGATAAGAAGGAACTTTGCAGCAGGGCTGGGTGATAAGAGGATCCAGAAACTAGTGTTGAGAGGACAGTAACAGGAGTCAGAAGAAGGAAGGAGTAGGAGGAATTTCCTGTTGAATGCACACACAGAAAAAAACAAAATAGCAGCCAGAAAGCCACAAAACATGCTTACCCCAAAGCTGATATTCACTGTTACCATTCCTTGAGGGACAGGAGGGAGGAATGCATACATTGTGTGGAAGGATGGCAAACTCACCCAATCTAAAGCCACTGCTTTTAACAGAAGACACCTATCCACATCAGCAGTCATGGTGTTTTTAATGGCTTGATCCAAAGTGTAGCAATTGTTGGAGAGGAAAACTTCTGTTCCATCCATCAGTCTGGGTGGATAGGGGCCCACATCCTTAGCAGCTGTCCAAAAGCAGCGTAGCTCATGATCATCTGTACAGATATGCTTTCCCAACAGAAAGCCTAGCTGTCTGCCAGCAAAATTCCCTCACTCTAATTTTGGACTTGAGATAGGAGAAACATTCCCAACTGTGTTGCTGTGGCACTTGGATCAAAATGAGTGTTATCAGGGGAAGGAGGAGGAGCTTTTTTCCTAGCATATCTTATTTCTGCTTATCTTTTTGTCTCACAGCCTGAAAAGTTGTAGCTAGAATATGTTGGGGATTTCTGGTTTTGCTTTGTTGGTTTTTTCTTGTTTGTTTGTTTTTTTGTTTGGGTTGCGTTTTGTTGTTGTTGTTTTTGTTTTTTTAAGAATAAGATAATCAGGGGAAAAAACTCCAAAACACTAGTGCAAAAAGCACAGCAAACTTTCTGATTTGGGGTTTACTTCAGAAAAATATTTGTAGGAAACCACCTTTTTCTGTTCAGAAAAGCTTCCAATAACCACATCTTTCCCTCCAAATGCTGCATTTCTCATGGTCAATTGTTACCATGTTTTAAAGCAGCTCGATCGATATGGCAATTACCAAGAACTACCCCAAAAGTGTTATTTCTAATTAAGGATTTCAAAGCTTTGAATTTCTTAAACCACATTTGATACTATTACTATTGCTTCATTTGTCTGGCAATAGCACCTAGCAACCTCAATCATTTTGGCAGATGTTATGCAAACATATTGCACATTTACACTTCTCTACATGTCAGCCAGTGAGCTCTTCTTTTATTGTTAGGACTGATTTGCATAGCTGGTTAGTGTTACTGTGCTACCTGCCTTTCAGACATCCTTGTCTCAGCGAGATCTCTCAGACAGGTTCTTTAAGTATAAGCAAGCCAAGACTTGGTTGAATCTCTCTTCAAACTGTCATACTCCCTGGGACAGTTTTTTTGGTCAAAATTAGATGCACGAATGCAGATGGATGAGAAGAGCTCAATGCTTTCTAAGCACTTGCTGGGCAGTATGTCATTTATATTCCCCTCACTTTTAGAAACCCTTCTCAAGGCTTTGTTTGCTTTTCAACTGCTGCCAAACATTGTCCAGATGGTCTTAATGTCACATCACTGTAGGTCTTTTATTTTCTAGTCTGTGCTCTGTTTTGTCCTTCCTTCTAAGCTAATGTCTCTAGGACTATTTTTGGCCCCTTACTTCATTTCCTCTCCCTTCTGTACATCTAGCTGGGTGAGTCACACTCATCCACCAGGATACCTCAGCTATTACTCCAATTGTTTTGGATTGAAAGGAGAAGAGCAGTCATCTCCAGATGATATTATTTGCACTACCCTGAAGTGTCTCACCAAGGATTTAGGTACTTAGCACCAACTAGTTACTTCACACACACACAAGGCTGCCATAGGGTGTGTAACAACACTGACTGCACCTCCGGGAATGTGGTTTGGAAAGGACTATCTTGCCAGGACCCTGTGGTTATCACACTCTGCTGTACTTTGTAACAGTATCAAGAGATCCAGTTCTCACTATGCACACATGCAAAAGGTACCCATGCATGCCAGTGGAAGAGAGTATGCAAATGTCCAAATGCAGACAGTCAGCTGAGATTGCTCATGTAGAGTAGGTAAAGAAAGATGCACAAAATCTTTGAGTCTTAAATTCAGACAAGTGGATACTTTTATCTAGTGTTTTCCTCACCAACATGATCATTAGAACCCTCCATTTCTCTCCTTCTAAGTTTCTCTCCTGTATTGCAAGTAGCTATTAATTTTAAATATAACCCAACCATCATTATCTCTTTCCAATTCCTTTTGTCCCATGCTCATTCTCAGGGAAGAAAACTTTTAAGTCTTCTACTACTTCCTTCCAAATTCTGAGATAGCATTTTTGCATGCCTATTGCTTTCATCTTTGTCCTTAGTCTTCATGCTTACCTGTCTGTTCAGCTTTAAAACCAAATCCTCCACAACAGGCAGCTCATTCTCTGGGATGCTACTATCAATTTTGGCAAATATGAAGGCAAAGAAGTTATTTAAGCCTCAAGGAACAGCTACTCCTACTCTTCAGAAGTGGAATAGAGGACTACAGGTTTTGGAGACAAGGCTCTGCATGGTGGCAACCTAGAGCTGCAGACTCATTTGCCACCCACAGTGTAACAACCCTAACTCATGAAAGGAGTGGAAAGATTCCTGATTTCCTGTTGAGGAGGGAGGTGGTCAATAGGTCTCTTACCAGTTTGTTAGCAGGATCTGAGTAACCAGTGTAACACTCTCCCCCCAGCCTCTAGAAACTGAAATGTCTGGTACGAAGACCTGTACTCATAATCTGAACTTGTTTCTACTCCAGAAGTCCAAGCATTGAGACAAAATGGCAGAAAGACAATGCAGCTCTTCATTCAACACAGTGTGAAACAATACTTAGCACCTCAAGCTGTGGATGCCTTGTCGTATTGTGATGGACAACAGGGTTGAACCAGTGTATCTGGGCAGAATTCTAATGCTCTGCAATTTTAAAACCTGAATCACAAAATTGTCATGGCTGGAAAAGACCTCTAAGATCACCAAGTCCAACCATTAACCCAGAAAAAGAAAAAAACCCAAACAAATCCAAACCAAACCAACCAACCAAAAAAAACCCCAAAACAACTCCATGCAGAAGACAAACAAAACAAAACAAAACAAAAATAACAAAAAGCCCCCACCATGCCCACTAGACAATGTCCTGATGTGCCACATCCACATGTTTCCTGAATACCTCCAAGGATGGTAACTCCACTACCTCCCTTTGAAGCCCACTCCAGTGCCTAGGTACTCTTTCAGTAAACAAATTCTTCCTCTTACCCAGTCTCAGCCTCCCCTGCTGCAACTTCAGTCCATTTCTCCCGTCCTATCATTACTCACTTGGGAGACAAGGCCAATGCCCACCTCACTACAACCTCTTTTCAGGTAGTTGTAGAGAGCAATGAGGTCTCCCCTCAGCCTTCTCATCTCTAAACTAAAAAATTCCAGTTCCCTCAGCCTCTCCTCATAGATCTTGTTCTCCAGCCCCTTCACTAACTTGGTTGCTCTTTTCTGGACATGCTTCAGCAACTCAGTGTCCTTCTTGTAGTGAGAGATGCCAAACTGAACACAGAACTCAAGATGTGGCCTCCCCAGTGCTGAGTACAGGGGCATGATATCTTCCCTACTCCTGCTGGCTACATTGAGAAGCTGTGGCCGATTTGTGCAACTGCATCTAAACTTCTCACCCCCTCTGCTCTTAGCTGACCTATTGCACTATAATAATGTGTGTTAGATGTTGTTGAATCATGCAGTTGGGTGCAGTTCAGAGATGTTCAAACCAGTGTCAACCAACCTCACTCTGGCATCAGAATATCCCCATCATTGTCATTCCCAAGCCAAAACAATTAGGTAAGATGAAAACATTTTGTAAATGGAAGAGTTGATTGACAGGAGTCAAACAGGAATCCCCATGTTGTGTTCAATTGCCATCAAACTTTGTAAGACACCAAGCCAGATTCTCACATTGTTTACCATGTAGACAAAATGCCTTCTAATTCGAGAAAAAAATTCTCTGGAGCTACATACTGCTGTGCTAAGACAGTTCCCAAGAGGAGAACTTGGTGTTTGCACCCTCATCCAGTTCCACAATTACAAAACCAGCTCAGAAGCACTGCAAAACTTTAAGTGGGGAGATAGACTTTGTATGCTTATCAACATAAAACGTGAAGCAAAAACTTCTGCAGCCAGCAAATTAATAAGGTAGCAAGATGCTGAGGATTGCAAGCCCTGCATACAGATTAATTTTGATAGGGAAGGAATTTTTATCCTTGCAATCAAAAAAAAAAAAAAAAAAAGAACTCTACTTCAAAGAAACCCCCAGCTGACCTGATTTTTCTAAAAGCCCTCAATTCCCATAAATCAAAGACACCTGCAACCATTCAACATCTCTGTGAAATCAGGACAGATCTTGGGCTTTTCTTATTTCTCAAAGTAATACAATACAGCAGATGCAAACCAAAGGTCCCTCCCAGCCTGCTCCTGAGACCATCCCATAGGTCCTGACACAATGCTGTCAGTTGGCTGATGGGATCAAATAGCATCCAGGTCAAAACCATGGTAATCCAGAGAACAATGGTTTCAAACTCAGTGGGCTGGGAATGTAAAGGTATGGTGTTCCTTTTATTTTTTTTTGTACATACACAGTGTGACCTTAGGCATATTTTTCATGCTGAGAAAATGAGAGTGAAACTCTCAAAGGTCACGCAGCACCCTACCTACCCACCAAGGCAATGATCTAGGACCTAACAGCTCGAACTACACAGATGGCCACAGGAGATTATCAAAACCACATTTAAAGCAGAGATGTAGTTTACAAAGTCACTGCAGCAATGATCTAGAGAAAGATGAGTAAGGCAAAGCAGTGTTTGTTAAGGTCAGATAAATGGTTCGGTAGTAATTGACATGCATGGTTTTATTTGAATGTGTGAGTAGAAAGGGCTGATTTTTGAGTTGTTACACAGACTGAATAGGCAAAGTCAGAGCATGACCTGAATACACAAGTCTGGTGAGAATCCCAAATAAAAAATTCTTATGAACAGTTTTCCCTGCCACTGTTGCTGTTGTTGTTGTTGTTTCATCAGTTCTAATGGTTACATTTATTCTCCATCTGTCAGGCAGCTGCTGCAGGGCAGGAATCCTCTGTGTATATACAGCTACTTTGGTGACCCAAGTAATTATAGAAGTACTTCATAGCTTTTTTCATCCCTAGCCACTACAGAGACAACATCCCTGAGACAGCAGGATACAGCTTTGGTCTGTGACTGTGGATCATCATTAAATTGTTTCCTGAGCTCCTGTTGCCACCCTGTAAAGATTAATGTGAATGAAATGGAAAGCAGAGTGTTCCTTTCAGATCCTTCACTTCTCTTGCTTACAAAGGAGGATAAACAACATGCCACATGGTCTCAGCACTTGAGGTAGAGCACACAAGCCTGGCAGGTGAGAAATAAGGGGCATGTCATTGCACACTGAGGCGCTGTGGATGGGGAGGTCAAAAGTAAGCTGAGCATGCAACTCCACAGCCTACTTCTCCAGGCACTTCTGATAACAGAGCTGTAATAAAACAGGACAAGGCTGAGCCTTGGTAAGGGACATCTCTTTGTCAAGAAGTGCATATTTCTTGTTCTCACACCAGTTAGAAGCAGAGCACAATATGAGTGCTACCATGTCTTGAATCTTTTGTGTCAAGAATCACTCAACCTCAGAAAGCAACACTCGGTCACAGCTGAGTCCATACTACTCATGCTGCTTCACATCCAGATGCTCAGCGCTATTATATTAGGCCTCTTAGCTTAGCAGAAACTCCAGTGGTACTCTGTGCTTTTGAAATAATGCATACAGTGACCTCCTGAGAGCTCCTCAGTTTTTTACGCTCCTCATATTAGGAGCAACAACTCGCAGATCTGCACAGATTTGTGAGCCACAATTCACTTCATTGCAATCACCATCAGAACATTAAAGAACTAGATCTAGGTGGCTATTTATAGAGCAACATCTGAGAACCTTCCAAATCACTGAAAAATTTCAAGGGTGACTCATTTTGTCACTGGAACCAAAGGATAGAATTTCAAAGAACCTGACTATGCAAATCTGCACCCCTAAATGCCCCACAGGGCAGCAAAGGATAGGGCATGCGTCTGGCCATATTCTTCAGAGGGCACACAGGGAAGTGAATCCATCAGAGTCAATGGACAGGTGCTGATTTATGCCAGTGGAAGAGCTGATGCCTTGGGGGAACTTCACAAGTACATTAGTCATACATTCCAGTTTGTCAGGAATTTTTTCTTGAATAGACACTGCAAGATGCATGTGTGTGCATGTGTGAAGATAGAAAAGTATTTTTTTGTAATTTATTTTCTGCCACAGGTTGCAAATAGCTTCATCAAGGCTTATTATGGCCTTTCCTTTGTAATTTTTCCCTTCCCAATGCATGTTCTTAACATTGCACCCTGCACCACCTACATGTCACTCTTCTGTCAAGCAGTGCTTGTCCTGGTGATGCCTCAGGCACCACAGAACAGGATCTGGAACAAAGACTTAATGCCACAGCTGCCCATATCAGGGGCCAGAAGCTTCACTGTCACTGCCATAGGCTGGGAAATACCATTGAGAAGGTGTCCTTCCATTGCATTATTTTATCTCTTTTTGCAAAATCCTTTTAATAGTACTCAGAGTTTTGTTGTACATATTCAGTCTTCCTGGAGATAACTTGACAGATCTCATTATCTTCTTTTTCTGCAACAGCATGAAGTACTAGAAGAAGCAAGAGCTGACCAGTGTGGATGAGGAAGAAGATGCTGACAAAACTTCTGGATTTTTTTGCATTCTCCTTCACTGAGAAGAACAGGCCACAGATGTGCAGTTGAGCAACATAGGTGTTATTGTAAAGAAGCATTAAAGTTCTGGGTATTGTGTAATCCTCAACCTTTCCTGAATTAAGGAAACCTCTAGGTAGCAAGAAAGAATACTGAAGAAGAGCAAGTCCACTGACAGTTCAAAACTCTGTTTATTTCCCTTGGTTATATCCCTGTCAAGGCACAATGGAAGGAAAAGACTTCAGTTTTCAGCCAGGAGCAGATGGTATGAAGACAATAGGGAAAGGAGAAAACCAATATGCTTAAAACATGCTCCAGCTCCCTGAGACCTTGTTATTTTTCTGCAGACTAGTATGAGGTACATGCAGTCCTTTAGGATCCACTGTTCCTGTGACTCTTGGTATCCCTTCTGAGCTTCAGAAGGTGAGAAACTGAGCCTAGTGAGGTAATGGGAACACCATCACCATAACACCAGGGAAATGTTGCCTGACATGCTCTGCCTTTCCTCAGCCTGTGCTGTTTCTGTAATCCTGACCTCATCCTTTTCTCTGGTGTCCAGCCTGGATCCAGAGATGGTAAAAGAAACTTGTCATCTCAGTTGCTTGACACTTCACTGGAGAAGTAGTCACTATGAAGCACTGACTCCCCGTCTCCTCTGCTGCTGTGGCTTGAGATGACATCAAGCTTTAAAGCTTCCTTCACCCTGCACCTCAGCTTCAGGTTCACTGAGATGAGGTAATACAGCTTTAATCCCTCCTGTTTGCTCTGCTCCCATTAGACCCCCGCATCCTCTGCATTACCTTTAATAGAAATTGGAGAATATGGATTCCTACAGCAGAGTATCTGTTTCACTTTAATTAAGTCTCCAGTTGTAGAAGGATATCAAATATCTTCTGCACTGAAACAGGCAAATTTGTGGATCTTGGTGAAACAGGAGTGCACAAAACCAGAGTTCTTGGTTGGGGCTAGACAAGTGTATTGCCAGTGAGCAGGGACTGTGGGACAAGCTGCTGAGGTGGGGTTGCTTGCTGCCCCAGCCGGAATGTTCCATTCTGAGGCATCTGAAGCCAGGCTTCAGTGAGGGAAGGGGCAGAATTTCCAGTCGTGTTTATTGGAGTCACAAGGCAAAACACGATTGGACCTTGCCAGCCTGTAGTGCTCTTGCTCAGTGCTTCCCACAGAAGGGAGCAGAAACCTCTGGGGCCATGCCAACGGCAGGCAGTAGGAAGGAAAAACTGCAGTTCCCAGCCAAGTTGAGGGCCGATGTCAAATCCCAGGGAAAAACCAGCTCCAGCTCTGATGCAGACCTGAGCAGCCAGCTCTCCCCAGCCAAGGACTCTGCCAACCCACACAGCTGGGGGTGACATACCACACATCCACAGAAGGAATCCTTGGGACCGCTCTTAATCCTCTGCCACCTTGAGGTAGAGCTTTGGCTCCTTACACAGGCAGAGGAGAAGCCAGAGCCAGGCAAAGGGCAACAGGGTCCCTCCCAAAGAGGAGAGAGGAAATTGTATGGTTCAATCAAAATTAAAATCTTCCATTCCAAATTCAACTTTCAGCAGCATTTTTTCTGTAAACAAAGGCCATCCTTTTCAAGACTTCAGACAACTGAAACAATTGTTTTGATTCGAAAGGAGATTCCAACCAGGGCAATGCTCTACAAGGCATGATTTGCATCCTATGAATCAGCACCTCTCAACAGAAACCTAGCCTTTGGAAAGTTTACAACCATCTCTGTTTTGGAGACGGTTCTTAGGACAAATCACATTGTCACATCAACACTGAATCATAGTTCAGATGGAGACAGAAACCTATAGGATACCCAGAGATATGCACCCTTTTGCACCCTTTGTGCAAAATCTCTTTTCCACTTTTGAGTTCTTTTAACAGGCAATTGGCACTGTTATAACTTGCATTGCTGCTTTATACCAAATTATCATGGTAACTCTCACCACTATGGGGGCTTCTAGGTAATGCTAGTTACTTGCATGAAAAACAATTTTAGAAGCACTAAAACCAACCAGGATAAATTGTTACATCTAACTGTATCTGCAGTGCAAAATTCTACTCCAACAAACAAGCTTAAATTGTAAACTATGAGGAAATGCTAGAATTTCAGATTCTTCAGTACCTTTCAGATACTTTCAAGCAAGTTGCTCTGAGCACATACTTTGTTGCTCTTCTTTCTTTCAGGCACCATTCCATGGTTGCTATCATATCAGAAGGTAGGTTGTTAGATGTAAGCAAAGCACCACCTAAAATACAAGCAGATGCCATGAACCAGGTTTGCACAAGTCATTTGATGATTGCTTGTTTTTCAAAAGTCACCTTTTGGCTGCCTTGAACCTCCTACTGAATGAAACATGAATCATAGTGTGGTGCAGAAGACTGAACAATGTTAATCTGAACCTTACCCCAAAGACTGACCTTTAAGACTACTTTCCCTCTTTCAGTTGCATGTGGTAAGTCTTGATGCATCATTGTCAGTGGGAAAAACGTAACTGCACTGAAGGAGGAAAATAACTGGGAGACATGAAAGTAACTGAGACAATGCACATCTGCCAGAGCTGCTGAGGGCAACTTTACAGTTTGACATTATGCAAATCCAGCTAAATTATCATTTTTACATACAGTTTCCTGGGGGCACAAGAACTAGCACAAACACACAAGGGATTTTTTATTACTGTCACTTTGTGGGGAAAGTATTAAAAGCTCCATTTCATCAGTGACCATTTCTGGAAGGGGAAGAAAACCAGTGGAGTTCCTCCCAAACTCTCTAAAGTGGGTTAAATGAAGACATTCCTTCAAAAATGTTACACGTACCACGATAATACAGGGAATTACACAACCCCTTAGCTTGCCAAAACCTCTCAAATTAGTTTTCCAAACTTTTCTAAAAGCTTCTATTAATTTTCAACAACAATAACAGCAGCCTAAACACTGTAAACAGAGGTGTTTTTTTTCCATGCTGAGCAGTTTAAAGAAAAAAAAAAAAAAATTTAAAAAAAGGAAAGAAAGAACCAGAATGAAGAAAGCACTGCAGCATCAAGGCTCTCCCTGTTTCTGTGGAGGCAGCTCCTCAGTCTTGGCCTGAGTGCTCCACATCTTCAGCAAAACTTCAGATCGAGCCCTAACTTTGCCAAACAGGTTCTTGGCTGGTCTCAGCTCATGCTGTTTCATCAAGTCTTCAGCACACTGTAGGAGAAAGTACTTTCCCTGCTGATTAGTGCTGAGTGACTTACAGCTTCATGCAAGCTGAAGCAGCACAGCCCTGAGCCTCTCCTGAAATGCACAGCGCTGCCTAAGGGACTTCATTTCCTAAGTCTTGTTAAAATCCATGTCTCAATATTCTCCAGGCTGCCCAGAAAGTTTTGGCCAAGCTTCATCAGTAAGATAGGATGAAATATGCCATCTTGTACTGGAAATATTAATTAGTTACTGCTTCTAAAGTGTATTGAACGTGAAAATGCTTCATGTTATTGTATCTCTGTCTTTTCTTATCTGCAATATGGGCTTTCTGGCCCCCCTATGTACTCCAGACAATATTTTATATAAACCTGGAGTGCGAAGCTTTCACTGACAACTTAGGGGATGAGCCAAGTGACTATCATTCAAATATTTATTTCATGAGAAGTTAGAACATTTTGCACTTTCCTCCACAACTCTTTCAAAAGCAGCTCATTTCTTCTCACTGGAAGAGTGCCCATTGTTCATTTGACACTAAAGATAGGGCTTTGCTGTGTTCTTTTAAGTCAGCAATTGGAGGGTGGAGAGCAAAGAGGGAGTTAAGCTTTATTATGCTGCCTTGTCAAAAGGATACAACATTATGCAAAAGGAATGATGTGGAACAAAAAATTGCTTTCTTTTCCATGCACTCTCTCTCCCTGGCATACAGATTTCCAACAATATTCTGCCTTCACTTTGCCCAGTAGATTGGATTTCAGATGGCTGTGTCAATTAAATGGCAAGCTCTCTGTGTACCTTGCTGCCTCAGTCATTTAGGAAGCAGCCATCAGTTTCTTGTTGCCCTCAAAATTTCCAAATTGCTGGGGCAGGAGGGTGGTGCTGTTTGCCTAGTTTTAAATCTGTCTTAAATATCCATTAGATCTCTTCAGTGGTGAAGGACCCTGTGGTCTGGAATGAACAGTGTTCCCTCAGAGTAAAGACGGGCAGAGTTACATCCAGAGAATGTTAAGTGAGGCACAGAGGCACTTACTGATTTTCCTGAGGTCACACTGAGATTCCATGGAGAAGCAGGGATTTAGCCTTACAGCTTCCCTGTCTTTCAACTAGAGACAAACACAGAGGAACTCTGAGGTCTACCAAGAGAAAAGAGGACAGCCAAATGCTTTTCTTTGTGGCTTCACAGGATAAATCAGAAAACACTGAGTGATGCCTCTCCTGATTTGTTTTCCTAACAGTGTGTCCCTAACTCCCAGCAGTTCTCCTCGCTGAAGCATGTTGTGCAGCAGGATCATTTTATAGCCAATAAAGTGTTTCTTGGCATGTGTTTATCATCCCTGAAAGTGGAATCCCTCATGGCTGAACGAAGCTCGCACAGTGCGCGGTGGGGAATGCGTGGCAGACTCCTGGCGAATTCCAGCGTGGAATGTGATTAGCTTCCCTCTACCTCTGAGGAATAGTACCAGCAAATTGCTAACACTGTAAATTGTCTCAAATATGCACTTAGTAAAGCCTTTAAAGAGCAATTACTGTATGTTAACTGAACACCAATCAACTGTAAAAACAGCAGTTATGGGGGTTTAATAGGTATATAAAGGAGAAAATCTCACCACCCTGCAATTAATTCTAAAGCATATAAAAAGTATAACTTGTACACTTACTACTTATTAATACCTTAAACATGTATGACATGTTAAAACATTTAATTAGCACTTACATAACAGGCTAAAAGTTAAGTATCAAATTATCACTAAAATACTGTTGAGCTCTTCATTAACCGTGTGAATCAAACCCCAACATGCAGTGCTCAGGTCATTCTAGCAATTAGATGCTTTCAGCTACCATTCAGTGATTTTATATCAGCGTGTCCCATGATCTGTTGGGAACAATGATATATTGTCCAGTTTCACTGTCTCCAGAATCACCTTTCTTACAGTACAGGAAGTTCAGCATGGGCTGAGAAAGCCAGAAGACAAAGAAGGGACATCAGGAAGAGATGCTCCTGGGCAAGCTCTCATGTGTATGTAGCTTTTTGGAAAAATCCAGTAAAAGATAGCTTAATAGTAATTCACAATGTGGGGGAGAGAGAGAGGAGAGTAAAACTGCAGTGAAAGTCCACTTTTGGAAGAAGGGAAGATTAGTGTTAAATGACAGCAGCTGGAGGGCTTATGGCAGAGGCCAGAGAAGAGGGGAGTCTCCAGCATTGCCAGGAGGAGAGCAAGGGACTAGGTACAGCAACAGGAGTTTGAAAACATAGAAAGGGGAGCCCTGCACCTTAGACTTAACTTGCCGAGATGGATGCTTACTAGGGATCCCAGAGGGAAGGAAAATAATAGCCAATATATGCCATTAGGAACTTCATCCAATCACACAGTCTGTTGACAGAAGGAAACCACAACATAGAATTACCCTTTGTTTAGTCTAAATCAGCTGCCAGTATGCACATGCACCACATGAAAGGCGAAACCTGAACACGTTCCCAGAAAGTCTTCCTGAAAAAGCCATCTGCTGCCCAAGCTAATGTTACCATCCTCCCCATCACAATGAGTTTTGAAAGGATAAATTCCATTTTCCAGGCAAGATAACATCCCCACCTCAGCAACACAGCTTAAGGCTGCCAAGTGCAGTCAAGAAACTGGTTTCTTCACAGAGGTTCTCAACTATTGAGTTCAGACTCACATAAAAGGCAAAAGTGTAGAAGGGCTTTGCACTCAGCCAGCACAGCTCATCATTCTTGCAAGTTTGTGAAGAGCTGTGGACTTGGACCACAGGTTCAGAGAAAAGGAGAGATTGCTAATGGCCAGCACAGAGGAAGGCAGAGCCA
Organism: Chaetura pelagica; assembly: GCF_000747805.2. NCBI lineage: Eukaryota > Metazoa > Chordata > Aves > Apodiformes > Apodidae > Chaetura > Chaetura pelagica. The sequence goes on from NW_009953332.1 coordinate 1,911,390, forward strand.
CCAGCAAGCTGGACATGTTATTGGAGGGAGGGGGTGCTGTTGTGCTTCTCTGCTTGCAGAAGGAAAG
>NW_009953332.1:1911918-1922806 GCF_000747805.2 Chaetura pelagica
AGAGTGAAAGGACATCCAACCAGATCCCTGACTTCTGTGGGGCAGGTATGAAACAGTGCCTGGTCAAGGTGAAGATCCAACAAAAGAGGACCATCTCTTGGCTCTAGGTAAATGCTTGGTTGCTTCTCACCAGAGTGGGTAGAAAAGCCTCCTTTTCCTGAGTAGCATCATTTAACAGACCTCAATGAGGTGGGCAGACCTGTTCCCTCTCAGAAAAAGGGTGTCCACTCACTAATTTTGCCTAAATTCTTTGACTATATTTGGATTTCTTTTTACTCATCTCAATAGTAAACCTGAATTTATGGTCCCTCACCAGCTTTAAAGATATGCCATAAAAAGAAAAGAAAAAAATTGTGTGCCTTTCTTGCACAGACGTTAACTTAGAGCAAATACTTAAAGTATTTTCCTTCTTGTAACTATATCTGTGCACCTACCAGGAGAATAGACTTAAATGTGAGCAGTTGTGGGAGGAAGTGATGGGTAACTCCTGTGGTGGCTTGACTTTGGCTGGCTGCCAGGTGCCCACCAAGCCACTCCATCACAGAGGAACAAAATATTAGAAAAAGCTCACAGGTTGAGATAAGGACAAGGACATCACTCACCAACTACCATCAGGGACAAAACAGACTCAGCTTTGGACAATTAGTTTAACTTATTGCCAATCAAACAGAGTAGCACAATGACAGATAAGAATAAAACTAAAACCACCCTGCCCCCATCCATTCCTTCTTCCCAGGCTCCACATCACTACCAGTTTCTCCATCTCTTCCTCCCGTCAGTACAGGACGACAGGGAATGGGGATTGCTGTCAGCTCAGAACACTTTGTCTCTGCAGCTCCTTCCACCTCACACTCTTCTGCTCCAGTGTGGGTTCCTACTCATGGGAGACAGTCCTCCATGGACTTCTCCAATATGAGTCCTTCCCACAGGGTGCAGCACTTCAGGAACAAACTGCTTCAATGTGTGTCCCCCACAGGATCATAGATCCTGCCAGAAAACCTCCTCTCTACAGGCTGCAGATCCTGTCAGGAACCTTCTCCAGCATGGGCTCTCCATGGGCTGAAGCTTCTTTCAGGGCATAATCACCTGCTCAGGTATGGGGTCCACCATAGATTGCAAGGAGACAACATACATCACCATGGTCTTCACCAGTAATCTCTGCTCCGGCACCTGGAACACCTCCTTTCCCTCCTTCTTTGTTGCCCACCTTACTGTTTCTCACACATTTTCTCATTTTTCTCTCACAGCTGCTGCTGTGCAGCATTTCATGGCCTTTCTTAAACACAGTATCACAGAGGTGCTACTAAAATGGCTGATAGGTTCGGCTTTGGCCAGTTTAGGGTTTATCTTGGAGGTGGCTGGAGCTGTGTCTGTCCAACATGGGAACAGCTTCTGGCGTCTTATTGCAGAAGCCACCCCTGTAGCCCTCCCTTCTACCAAAACCTTGCCACATAAAACCGGTACAGTCCTAATCTCTGGAAACTGATTCTGCTCAATAACCATCATCAAGACTACCAGTAATCCTGCTATCAACTAACTTTTAAAGTAACTAATTCGTGATCTTACCAAGACTTTGAAAAACACAAAACTGCTGAAAGGAAACAAATATTTTGTGGGAGGAAAATATTTCTCCTGGACCTGAACATATCTTGAAACCTGTTGTAGACAAAAAAAAAATAATCTTTTTACTTTACAACATAGCATGTGCTGGTCTATAGTCTTTGTTCAGGGGATGTTATTCCTCATCTGGCATTTGTTGCCTTTTTCTGAGATGGATTTAATGTCCTTTTATGCACAGGAGCAGATGTTTAGTGCATTTCTCAGGGCTGAACCAGTTTTTTTTGTTAGCTTAGTTTGGCAGAACCCAGCTCCATGATGCAGGCAGTCCCTTCTGGTTTTACATTCCTATTCCAGTAAATGAGAAGGAAAGGTCTTCAGGAGAAGGCCATGGACAAGGACCCAACTGGCCAGAATTTCTTTTTCTGGTTATGACAGACTTCCCCAAGACAGCATGATTTCCTCTGCTTCTTATACCAGTTCTCCCTCTTGCAAACGGAGATATTAAAACCTCCTTCTTCTCCAGCAGTAAGCCATAACTTGTTTGTGCCTTAGATGGTAAGATTTTTTTGGTGAACGATTTGTGCCCTCTTCATACTACAGCATGCACTGCAGAGATACTTGTGTGACATGACTTCCTTATATTATTGCCATGTACAGAAAAATGTCTTGCTCAATTCTTTATTCCATCTTCTAACTATGATTTACTCTCTTTGAGAAAGCATTAGTGAAAAAAGATACTAGCATGGAATACTAACAGGCTTTTGGTCAAATTATGACTACCATTAGTAAAAAGAAACACAAAAATGAACGTAATTTAAATAGTGGAAGGAGGCTGCCAAAGGAGTAATACATTTGCTTGTTTTTACCACCATGTGTGCAAACCAGCATATTGCTTTGGAGACACTTAACCCTTAATTCCTCTCTTCCATCTCTCTCTATGGCTCTCCCAGGCTGCACAGTGTCCCTGGGACCAGCCCACTCTGTTATGGACAACACCCATTCAATGCAAATTAATGAGAAAAAAGCATCTCCATGTCAGCTTTCCAATTACATTACATGGAAAGAATTCTTAAGCTACAGCATGAATCCCTGCAGAATGAGGTCCTAATTGCTAAACATGTGCATTAAATGGATTTAATAACAACATGCAATTAATCTGATGATAGGAATATAATTATACTTTTATTGCTGCTGTTAGATGAGTTAATTACATGGGATATGATATCTACATCTGATCACCTGTCCCTGCTTTTGTTGAATAGGACAGAAGAACAACCAGTTGCTCAGACAAGGATCAGGCACCTTTAAATCTGTTCACCACAAAGAAACCCTTTTTCTGCATCTGAGGCGAAAAAGCACACCTCCTGTTTGCACTTCCCCTCCAGAACAGATCATAAGGATTCATGAAGGCAAACACCAAGATACTCTTTTGATCACCAGGCTTATTATGTCTGGTCCCAAGTGAAGCCTAGCAGACATCTCTAAAAGAGGTGCCTTGCTTTCTGCTCCTGCCTGTCAGGCAGGGACAGTGTCTGTATAGTCTCAGTCTTGCATGTACATGAGCCTGGGCTTCCTCTAGCACCAACAACCACGACGATGTTCTCAGTCTCCTAAAGAAAACAGCCCATCTCCTACAAGCTCCAGCATGGCCAGACTTTGTTGTCTGGTTACTAAGAGTAATCCTGCAAGGGAAAGTTGAAGAGCTGATTACAGGGGCAGCTGAAGAACAGGAGAAGAAAACCTCATTTTCTAACGTGTTTTCCAGGATAAGACTCCTATACTAATAGCAAGAAACATCTTGCACATGCAGCTAGGTGGCTCAAAGATCTTACTTCTTTCTACAGACATCAGGCTTTTAATGCTGTGTTTTTATTTACCTATGAGAAACCAAATCCTTTCTACTTCTGAATGACTGTTTTTACTTAAATCATGTGTTTTCAACAGTCACATACCTGAGGTCCTGAAGAGTCTAAGCAGAGCAAAACATTTTATCTGGATGTAACACATCAAAGACTCATTGCTTTACAGAGCTTGCCTTCCAATAATCAAATTATCTACTAATTCTAAAGGGCCAAAACTACCACTCCTTATACTGCAGCATCTCTGCTAAAAGTCTTTGGTGACTTCAGTCCGAGTCCACAAAGACCTGAAGCATTATTTGGCCCAGTAGCTTAATATGATTTCCTTCAGTAGTTTTGAAAAGTTAAAATTTCAGCCAAACATTTTCAATTCAAGCTAAACTAATTTGAGGCATAGCCAATAAATATATTTCTCTCTTTAAACACTACTCAGAGCACAACAAAACAGCTGCAGAGAGACATATTTTGCTTAGATTTGGAAGCCATGCATGTACATTTGGTGAGACTGAGTTAAGGTCTTCATTAATAGAAGTGTAAACTCAACAGAGAATTCAAGAATCAAGATGAGGCGTATTTGCTTTTACACCAACTATTCAAAGAGTCAGAGTATTTGAGAAGCAGAGAAGCATGTCTCTTCTCATTCCAGCAGCTGATTTCATTTTGTCCTAAGCATCCTAGCTGAAATGAATCAATTGGAATTCTTGACAAATTATTTTAAGCACATGAAAAATGCATTTTATGAACAACATAAGAACAAGTGAGATCACACAAATAAATCTAGGGAGCATTTATTTGGGGGATAATAAAATAACAATTATTTTTCTACCACAAAAATATCTTCCCTCAGTTCTTATCAGAGAAAACAAGAGATGAGTAGAATTTAAAATAACGAAAGTAGCAAAAGTACTGTAACTTACATTACTATAACATAAAATGAATGTAAAAGAGGTAGAACTCCTTCAGCTTTATGCATAAAGCTGTCATCAAAACAGATTAAGATCAGACTTTCTTTAGGGACAGATTATTATTCCTTTCCTGCTTCCCATGTGATTTCCTGCTTTCTTCTTTCAGGAGTCAAGGCACTGAACTGGACAGGGAACAGACCTGTTCTGATACATTCCCACATTCTGCTAGTACAAAATAGATCTCAAATGCAGTAAAAGAAAAGCCAATAATGCTACCGGACACTTAGCTGCACACTCCATCTGTTGCTCCACAATGGAGTGCATTGCATGAGAAGTTACTTTGTTTTTTCATGCAGTTTTCCTCATATTTTTTCCAAGCCGACAAAACTTTGGATTGGATTCTTCCAGTTGTAAGAAGTGAGAATACTGGCTCACAAAACAAAAGCAAAAAAAACAACTCACCACATGGACACTACTTTTTTGGGTATTTCACTTGATTTGTAGCATATTTTGGGAGTGTTGGAGAAAGGGAACTGCAGAATCCAAGTCTGAACCAATGAAGTAGTTTGGGCCAAGATGAAAAGCAGAAATATAGATCCATATCTTTTCCTAAATAATAGCAATTTCCTGTGGCTAAGAGCTGTTCATTGCTGCCCCTGCTAATGATGCATGTAAAAGCATAGAGAAAGTCTGCTAGAGACTTGCTTTGATCCTGCTAAGAGACCATTGCCCTAGGTACATTACATGTCACTAAGCATACATCTCCATGGAAAGCATGCCTTCTGGTAAACAATGTCTGGGCATAGGACAGACAGACATTCTGGTCAGAGAAGAGTCTGTGATTCAGTGAGCATGTCCTTGAGGTAGATCACACCTCACCAAAAATGTGGCCTTGCAAAAAGTCAGCCAAGCTGGAGAAATCAAAGATTAAGAGAACACCCAAGAAACAGGGAAACATGAAATTCAAATAGGAAATGGCCTGGCAGTGAGTTCTGGAGGTCTCTTATCCAACCTGTTGCCAAAAGCAGGGTTATTGCCAACACTAGACCAGGTCATTCATGGCTTTGTCTGCATTACTCCATAAAACAGTGAAGACAGCACATGCTCATGGGGTGACCTGCACCAGTGCTGCACCACTCTCCCAATAGGAAAAGTATCCTGTTGTCCAACGGGAATGTCTTTTCCTTTTATAGCCACCCATGCATGAGTCCCACATGTCTGGTGAATCCAGGTTTCTTGTCTGTCTCTGCTCTTGCAAAACACGCTGTACTCCCACACACAGGTAAGTAACTGCAAACACAGCAGGAAAGATAATGCTTTCAGCTAGGATCTCTGAACAGCATTTGAGCCAAACAAGTGTCACATTTTTTACCTAGACTGAGGGTCTCCCTGCCCAACTCTCCAACCTATCTAAGTCTCTCTGAATGGCAGCACAGCCTTCTGGTGTGTCAGCCACTCCTCCCAGCTTAGCGTCATCAGCAAACTTGCTGAGGGTACATTCTATACCCTCATCCAGGTCATTGATGAAGATGTTGAACAACACCGGTCCCAGTACCGACCCCTGAGGGACTCCACTAGTCACACACCTCCAACCAGATTCTGCCCCATTGACTACAACTCTCTGACTCCTTCCTTTCAACCAGTTCCTGATCCACCTCACTACCTGATCACCAAACCCATACTTGATCAACTTATCTACAAGGATGCTGTGGGAGACCATGTCAAATGCCTTACTGAAATCAAGATAAACCACATCTACCATCATCTATCCACCTAGTAATTTCCTCATAGAAGGCTATGAGGTTAGTCAAATATGATTTACCCTTGATAAAACCATGCTGCCTGCTCTTGATGGCCCCCATGTCCTTGATATGCCTAAAGACAGTGACAAGAACAAGTTGTTCCATCACCTTTCCAGGGATGGAGGTGAGGCTGACCAGTTTCTCTAATATCTTAAGCCTATCTTGGGCTAAAATATTCCCTTTTCCAAAATTTTCTTACCCAGAAGCAATTTTGTTATCTTGCAACTTTGGAGACAGACAGCTGGCTTTCAAGGTAAAATAGTCCTGTGCTATCAGAAGAGTATTGAAGAAAGATTTCAGTGTGAGGAAGAGTGGAGAAACTTGGAGCAGTTTCCACTGAAATGTACTGAACGTCTGCAATTGTATTTAGATGTTTTCTTGAAGCCAGGAGACTGACTTTTGCTGTCTAAATTCACATGAAGTCTTCTGCGTGGCACTGTTTTCCAAGATAACTGGGCCACAAGTATCAACTTTTCACACAGTCCTTCTCATGTTGTGAGAAGTGGGCTTTCTTCTGGAAAACCTACAGCTCTGGGCCTATAATCCTTACTTTATGTGTTCCTGCCAGTCCTGTGTTGTTCCTGAGTCACAGGGTAACCTTAACTGTTCAACTCTTCTCCAGGGGGGCTGTGTGTTTGCAAGGGAGGCAGATAGCAGGGTCCCTCCCCATAGCAACTCCCGCAGTGCCTTTGCACCAGTGTGAATATGAAGGCAAGATCTTTGCATAGAAGGCATTCAGGCACTCTAGATCAAAAGGAAATGCCAGCAGTCATCTAGTAATAACATGGCAAACATTTACCCAGACTTCTTAAGAAAAAGAAGGACAATGAGCCTGGGAATACAGTGTGTGCAGAACACCAGTTGTCCCACAGTAGAAATGCTCCCTATGAAGTCCAGGGCTCCCAGTTATGAGAAAGGGAATTATCCTGCAAGGCAGAGAGGTAATGTGAGTAAAGGGTCATGTTATAAACTATTTCCTTTGCCTCTTCCCTCTAACCCACTTGTATTTCAGTTCAGCACAGGAATGTCAAAGCAGGTGAACCAGGCACATTCAGTCAGAAACGTAACATGGGAAAACCAAGGGCTTTGTTTTAAACTCACACAACCCTGCCACAGAGGCAAATGGGACAGATAATGCAACTGTAATACTCTGGAAATCATCTCAGGGTCTTTCACTACTTAAGTTGTGAATTCTTGCTAAATGATGTGCCACTGAGCAACCCTTTATCTTTTTTAATTGGTGGAAGTGCAGGTTAGCTCTGGGCTAGAACATACAGCGTGCAAATTACTTGTAAGTCTCCCTCATGAAAAAATATTTCCAAAGACCCCTGGAAAAAGGCAATATCTAACAGCCTAAAACACAGGGGGTTTTCTATTTGTTTTTTTTGTGTGTGTGTTTTTGTTTGGTTTTGTGCTTTTTTTTCTTTTCTTTAAACATAGGATATGGAATTAAGCACTTCAATAGAGATGTATTTTCATTCCTAGGAAGAAAGGTGGAAGCATCTAAGCTACCAAGCAATCAAAGCTTTCATACTGTTTAACATATACATTCAGTTGAGATCCAATTGCAACACAATCTAAAAGCTACTTCAACTGGAAACAGGATCTGATTAAAACATAGCCAAGAAACCCTTCTGACATCTTCTGAATTTGCATTTAAAAATCTGCATTTAGTGAAGAATGATTCCAAAACAATGCCACAAGCATAATTTTAAACTTTCAATGGAAAAAGGGGGAAAAATAGCACCTCCTACTCCATCTTACTGGTCGTATATTCAACTCCAGTTAAGCACAGCGTCAATAATGGATCTAGAAGGTCTTCACATATTTGAGAGTACAGTTTCCCAACTCATGAAGAGACTGAGTTGATATTTAACAGCCTGTCCCCACTTACTTTGATCTTTCAAGACAGCCTGCAAAATGTCTTCATGTCTATGTTTAGGTTCAGGGGGAGTCAGCAGACCTTGGTAGTGTGCCCTTGACCTCTAACAGATGTTGGGCTGTGGATATTCAAGGCATTCTTAAGGCATGTGGTAGACCTTAGCCTTCTGTAAGCTAGGGGAAGTCACCCCTCCCCCCAAAACCCCCCCAAGATCCCCCTGTCCATAAACATAAAATCCCCTGTGCAACAGGGGAGCAAAGGGGGAAAAGGTTGCTTTGCTCCCTCCCAGAGCTGCCAACTGCAGAAACAGTAACTTGTGCAGACCCACCATCAGAGTAGCAAATAAAAACCACACACACATGAGCACACACTCTTAAAAAGTTTTTATTAAGTTTCATTGTTTTTTTTTTTAAAAAAAACAAACCCGTCAGTGCAACAGTTCAGTATCCCCTTCCTATCCCCCATCAGTAAGCAGTAATTTTAAAATGAGGAAATACCGAGTGCTGAAGCCAATGGGTTAGCATTTTGCTATTATCTCCTTCTGTCAAACTCTGAAAAAGTCCTCTGTATAAATTAAACAATGAAAAAAATGTTATTTTTCAATTCTATGCCATTACAGTCAACAGAATCATAATAATGCATCTAAAATGTGTGACCACAATATAGCAGGTATACATTTTTGAGAAAAGAAAAAAAGGAAAAAAAAATATGACATTCTAGGCTTGTTAAAAGGATAATGGTCCCGTATTTTTTATTAACAGGTTAGCAAAACAAAATCCAATGGATTACAATATTTACATGTTATTTGAAAAATAAAGTAGTGATAAAAGCATGTCACAATCTTTTTTTTTTTTTTTTTTTTTTTTCTTTTTCATTTTTGGTAACCATTACAAACACCCAATCCAGGTATTTTTCTGTTTAAATACATTTGAAATGAGGCCAATTAAAAAACAAATACAGACACAAAATGTGTATTTATACTTGTCCCTCCAATGTGTGTTTCCATGACATTCCCTCCCTACTTCAAAAAACAAAACAAAAATAAGAAAACAAAAAAATTCAAAAGAATCCCCCTAACACACAACTGATGAATCCCCAAAAAAGCAAAACACCATGCTTCTCAAGTAGCACTTATTCCACAAATGCAACATTTTTGCCATCAATTTAATGTGAAGCTCTCTAGGACACCGTTTCCCCAGCAGCTTCCTATTTTCCCCCCTCCCCCTCCCACAAATCCCCCCACAAAACAAAAAAAACAAACAAAGACACATGCATTTCTAAAACTAGGTTTCAGTCAAGTACTTTCTACTTTTTGGAAAGAAACTTTTTTTTTTCTTTTTTTTTCTTTTTTTTTTTTTAATTTTTATTTTTGTTCACAATCAGAACATACCACGGGCACCAGATCCTGTATTCGTTGCTTAGGCAAAATTCCCATTAAGTTTGGTAGGCTTTCCACCCAAAAAGTAGTGCAGGATCAGCCACTTAGGTATGCAGGTTCCTATTCACTCTACACTGCTCCCCTCACGCTAAAAGCTAAGGAGGAGGGGAAAAACTCCATCTGGAATCGAGTAAAAGTAGTTCTCCAGGCTCAATGTCGTATGTAACTATTTCACCTCCGCTTGCAAAAAGATGTGTTAACAGACACCCCTCCCTCCCACCACACCAAAACAAAAAAGAAAACACGCACACCACAGACAGAAGAAAAAAGGCAGCCAATCTTAATGAAAAGTTACTGGTGTGAGACTGATAGATGTTAATATGACAAGCAACAGAACGGTTATGAGGACCTATGTGTTTGGCCCGCGAGCTGCATAGCTGTGCCGTAAGTTTGGTTCTTTAGTTTTTTTAAAAAAAAAAGTTAAAACTTCTTTGTTATATCCACATGTTTAAAATTAACAACAACGACAACAACAACAACAAAAAGTTCTATTCACAAGATCTAGTCTCCTTTCCCTGTCCTCCCCTTGAAAAGAAATACTCATTTTACATGAGAAACTTAATTGTGCTGTATTTGTAACACCTCAGGTTGATAGAAAATAAACATGTGGCAAACAAAACTGCACAATAAGTCACATGAAATCTATCAAATCCTAAAATTATAACTGAATACTAACAAACAGCTTACCTGGAATAAAGGATGACAATTCACAAACAGTTATCTAGGAATTAAAGTCTCTGTCTTTTTTTTGTTTTTTTTTTTACTAAAATAATTAAAAAAATCACAGTATCTTAAGAAATAAAACCCACACTGGGATTTTAAGCACAATTTGTTTTCCTTTCTTTAAAACTTTTTTTTTCTTTCTCTGTTCACCACCTTGCTCAGCAGTCTCTCTACATTTTAACCACAATGACAACAGGTAGTACTGACAAATGCAGAGATCTCCCTTGGTTAATTCTGAGGTACTAGGAAACAGGTGACTGTTTCAAGCAAAGCAGTTTCTGTTTTGTTTTTGTTTTCTTTTTTTTTTTCCTTTTTTTTTTTTTTTTTTCTCTTTTTTTTTCTTTTCTAAAGCAGTTGCATTCAGTCTGGAAAAGCATTAGGTATTAAAACTATAAAAACGCACCCAAATTTGTGCGTTGAAAAGTTGTCCCCCCCCACTTCTTCCATGCTCACGATGCATCCACTCACAAACAATCCAAGTCTCCACTGCAAAGCACGATGTGTAATGTAGGAATACAGGGAGTTGCTTCATTAGTCCAAGATGAATGTAACTTCCCATTGTCAAGATCCAGAAGAAAAGATGCAGTGATGTAATGGAGCCACTTATTCCATCACTTAAATAATTTTAATATACACACACTCACACGGGTACCAGTGCTTTGAAAATAGATCATTCAGTCCTAAAAGCAGCTTTAATTCTTCCTTCTGCCCACCCCACC
>NW_009953332.1:1932381-1938952 GCF_000747805.2 Chaetura pelagica
CACCCACCCCACCCCATTCGTTACGTTCAAGTACGTTGATTAGAATCACACCAAATGCTTATTCGTTTTTGGCCTCCGAGTCGTCTTGGAGAGGATTGTCAGCAGCTACCATGCTGACTGATGTTTCACTGTTGTGGGAATAGTCGACCACCACTTCAATGTCTTCTTTTTCTTCTGGCAGTGTGCTAACTGTTTCTTCTATATCCTCCTTTGGCTGACTGTCCTCACTGGTCCTGTGCTTGCTTTCATTGAGTGCCCTGGAAAGCCAAGCAGCAGAAACACAGTCAATACAGAGAACAGCAAAGCCAATCTGCTTGTATCGCATCAGGGAGAAAAACAGATCACTTTCTGAAAAGGCAGACACAAGCCGCCACACCACTGCCACCTCATGCTCAAGAGGAAAGGCAGTGGTGTAAAGTTACCAGTGGGACCCATGACATTCTAGCTTTGAAGCAAAATCTTTATTTGCTCTACACTGGACAGATATGAGATGAGAGGGAAGAACTCCAATTCTCATGTTTAAAAGTTTATTGCCATTTCCCCAGTCCCTTGTAAACAAGACTTACAGGGCACCAAACAAAGGTGCAGGAAAAGAGTACTTCTCCAACAGTTAACAACCCAATAAAACTTTTTATAGGTTGCAACATTTCAAGCACTCCTACTTAGGCAGAGAAGACAAAGGGTAAGAGAAGTAGTACTTCTCATCCTGTTAACCTACAATATTGTATTCAAAAGTCTTCTACATGTCAGCAATCTTGAATGAAATCTACTCTTGGAAGAAACTCTGGTTAGCAAAGGTATCTCTGCTACTGATGAGATCTTGATCAACAGAAGAAAAATTACTGTTCAGGAGATACATCCTGTGTATCTGTGATGCGTGTCACCCCACAGTGTGCAAACTGCTATAGATACACAAAGATCTTCACTGGGAAGATGAACTACTGAGCTTCACTATGCATTTTTTGGCAGTAGTTCATTCAGATTGATTTTACTCCTCTTGAAGGTCTTGACATTTCTCTGCACATAACTCTTTGCACTGTTATGAAAGTTTAGCTGCAAGCATGCAAAGGATTTATAGCAATAAAGGGGGGGGGGGAAGAGGAAACCCAGTTCCTTCCTAGAACATTGTGTATAATTTTCCTTCATTTTTATGCTTCTTTGATGGCAAGCAAAAGCAACAGTACAGTCAGTAAAAGTTAATACAGGGCCAAGTGGTATTCGCCTTGGGACAATCTTAAATTCAGAATCACAGTTAAACCCTGCAGTCTACAGCCACCCTGGGCAGCAGAGTTGCAAAGGATGAACTGGAAGTTCCCATGCAGAGGTACCTTACAACGCTATCCACACTTGAGACAGACAGAACTGCTCTTCACAGAACTGTTTGCCTTCACCACTTTAGCTTTTTGGGAGGCAAAGAACGTGGTGGGGGAACACACATACTGTTACCTCTGGCTGTTTGGCAAAGGAGTGTAAATCAACTTACATGCCGTGTCTCAGCACATGTCGCTCCCACTCTGAGCCTTCTGTAAATGAGCGGCCACAGAATTCACACGGGAAGCGTTTCTCTGGAGCGCCGCTGTCAGAAAACATCATGGCATCTGGAAAAAAGACAGAACAGCCCATGAATTCAGAAGTGAGAGGGCAAGAAGATCCACTGTGATCCTACTCTGATCCCTTCTGCTGCACCTTCTTGTTCTTGAGAAGCAAAATCCTATCAAATAATCGTATTTGTGAAAATGCAACTCCCCCAAAGCAAAGTGATACTGAAAGTGACAAACCTTGTCCTAAGTCTTAAAGCATCTCTGAAAATAAGGGTAATGCATTTCTACTCCCTGTTCCTGTATTTCAACAAGTGAAGAGACTGTGGAGCTTTAATTCAAAACTGAAACTGAGAAGTTGAGGGCTGAAATGGCTTCAAAGCAAAACAAATTAAAAAAAAAAAACAAAACACACTAAAAGCCCTTCTCTAATTTCTGTATTGGTAGTACAAATTTTAGGAAACAAAGGTCTGTTACATTTAACTTGTGATCCTCATAATAAACAGATATCCCTCCCTCATGAAGTCTCACGGGTAAAGTCCTGCATCTTATTGCATAGGTGTGTCATCCCATCCTAATCTTTTATATTAAGTGCTTGGGGCCTCATTTGCAGAAGTGTCAACCATCTAGTAATACGAGTGAAGTCACTGGCAGCTCAGGGAGTGGTATTTCTGAAAGCCAAGCTCCATGTGAACACAGTCAGCTTTAACAAAAGATGAAACATTTTCTCACAAATTAAGAAGATCACCACACAAGCCATTAAAAATAATTGCATGGACTATCTCACTTGCTTCTTTTGCTGGAAATGAGACAGCACCATCTGCTCAGAGGATTAATTCCTTAGCAGGGATCGTTTGAAGAGAGAAATCAACAGAATGTCTTTCTTACTCCTCCCAAACTACACAATGAAAGAAAAGGGATTTTTCTTCATTTTAGTTCTGCTCACTTGATGTCTTCACTCTCAGATTTAGTCTGTTCAAGATCAGCCTATGAACTTAAAATTGCCCACACATTCCCTATTACCCTTATTTTAGTCCTGTAAATGTTTTTTGTGACACATTTCTCACCAGTTAGCCTTTTTCTAAAGTTCCATAAGGAGTAGTTCTTAACACTACATTTTTGCCTTTTCCCCCAAAAGAAAAAAAACCTCACTTCGTATTTCTTACTATCAGTGACTTATTATGTGGTTAAATATCACAAAGCAAGGTGCTGTGTCAAAAGGAATGCCAGGGCACGAGGAAGTCAGTGCCATTTGTTCAGTTTATATCTGGATTTTAGTATCTTGTGTGTGGTACAAATTTATAAACACAATGCAACATGCAGATTAGTCATGCCATGGAGACAAATATTTATGGAGGGTTTTGGAAGCAAACTCTGTTGTTCTGTACAAGAACACACCTGCCATATAGTACACAACAGGAAGTTTATTCTGGGCCTCTGCAGAGAGGAGACAGGCAAGACAGACACTGTTTTGCTCAAAGAGGGAGGAGCTGAGGTTGTTCAGCCTGGAGAAGATTCTGGGGAGACCTTATTGCAGCCTTTCAATACTGGAGAGAGGCTTGTAAGAAAGATGGAGAGGCTTTTTACCAGGTATTATAGTGAAGGTCAAAGGGTAATGGTTTTAAGCTAAAAGAGGGTAAGTTTAGATTGGATATAAGGCAAAACTTTTTAAGATTAGGGTACTGAGACACTGGAAGCAGGCTGTGCAGAGGAGTTGTGGCTGCCCCCTCTCTTCAAGTGTTCAATGCCCAGCTAGATAGATCTTGGAGGAATCTGGTCTAGTGGGAACTGTGCCTGCTCATGGCAAGGGAGTTGGACTTTAAGGTCTTTTAAGGACCCTTCCAACCCAAACCAGTTTATGACTTATACTTGCAACTGCTGTTAAGATTAGCAAGTGCTATTCTAGTATATCCATCACCTCTTCAGAAAATACTATCTTGTTCACCCTACTTCCTGATCAGTTTAGCTTCTAGGGTTGGGAATTTGGATTGCTTCCCTGGAGGAGCACCAGAAGCTACTCTCCTCTGGGGCCTGCACGAGAGAGGTAACAGACTGCACAGACACCTGACCTCTCTGCAGTTTTCCTGTATCACACACATATGAGCACTCATGGACATTTATTTTTGTTTACTGTGGAAAAATATCACTTGATTCCAGTTTCTGTTAAGATCAAGACAAAAAGGTTGGTGAAGACAGATAAACCGTGCAGGATGCAGTCCCTACCAGTGGCAGCTGTTCTGTCCATGGTGTATGGAAAGACATTCTCTTCTCCCTCCCTCATCTTCTCCCTGGGTCAATATATTTCTACTATCCTTCAGCAGCAGCCAACCACTTCATTTCCCATCCAAGACAGCAGTTAGCTCTGCTGCCCAGCTCTGTTCTCACAGGCAATAACCCTTATTTGGACCACTGTCCAACAGCCCACTGGAAGCAACACACTCTTCTTTCCCCTTCCGTACTGCACATACCAGCCTGAAATCAAAGTGGCCAATCTAGGCAGTCTGACTCCCAGGAAGAAATCCTGGTTCTGCCAAAGTCTCACACTTCAGTAGGTTCAGACAGCATTTGCTTCCAGCTACTCAGAGGCACTCTCAGCAAACCCCACTTCCTGCTAAGACCACAAAAGCTAGAATTGTCAAAGGCACCTGAGTTGCACACAGGATTACACAGTTTGATGTGGTTTGAGTGCTGTGACAGCATTAGCCCCTGTGACAGGCTATATTTAAAACCATAGGTCTAGCCCTCTGCTAACAGGGCAAACCATTTCTGTATTAGAACTGTCTTCTGAAAATCCACAGGGACATGTCAGCATGCATCTCAGCATCCAACCACACCTTCAGTTCCAGTCGCACCAGGCTATTTTTCAACAGTGCACCTTATATCTTGCACAGTCATAATCCACAATTTGTCTGGAAAAATATTGTCAATACAACTGGATCTTTTCTAAATGCCCTTGCTGTAGCAGGTGTACGGGTTTTATGCATTTTCTATCTATTTTACTAAAATATATTACAAATGATAAAAGATTAAAAGGGAAAAAAACAATGGTGAAACACCGGCCCTACAGGCCAGTCAGAAAAGAATAGCTGCAAAACAAACTTGGATATATGCATGGCATTTTTTTAGATTGGTCATCTGAATGATCACGCTAAGCATTTTAGCCATTCACAGATTAAAAAAACACAGATACAGATGAAAAAAATGACAAAAGAAAAAAAAAAACAAATTACTAAGACACTGTCCTTTGCTCAACTTTTGAACACAGGAAACAGGGGGATAACACTTCCCTATTAGCCCTGCTAATTTTTATCTCCAGTACAGAAGGTGTTGTTTTTCCAGTGTAACCTAAAGCCAGTTTTAACCATGAACTTCACCTTGTGCTGTTCCCCTCCTCATGGTGCATTTACAGAGATTTTTAAAGCCTGGCAAATAGCATTTTCTTCTCCTTGGTCTAGATACCATGGCTTCCAAGGTCACTTCAGCACCTGTGCTTGTATGTAATGCTAAGGTAATCCTCACAAGGACAGTATGACTCTTCATATCCTGCTAGCTGTGGTCTCTATGAAACATTAATCAGTTTGCAACATCTGCAACTAAGATGAACTGGTCCTTTAGACAAACCGTATCGCAAGTAATTGTTCCAGCCATAATGCTCTGAGGGTCAAAGCTGTCCCTGAACAAACACTCAAGTACATTTCCAAATGAGTTACTGAAGTTGAACTTTGAAATTCGTTATTGTCAGCTATTAATTGAAATAAGTAGAACAACTTTGGTTGAAAATCACATAAAAGAGAACAAAGAAACATACAGAATAAAAGCAGAGCTTACATAACACTGAAATAGGAAGAATTAAAGAAAAACACATCCCAAGTCGTCAAGAAACCATCCTTGAGACATAAGCCTGCAAGATAGAAGAAAGGGATAGAAGGGAGTACTTCCCACAACTTAGCTTGGCCATAGCCTTGAGCACGAGGTGGAAAACACTGACTAATTGGACTTAACCGTATCAGCGTCTCATCAGTATATTGATGTACTGTTAGCACATGAAAATACCCACCCGTAGGCTAGAGGGACTCCTGCTAACAAAAAGCCCCCAAATCTGAGTGTGGGTGGTGAAATTTTTAAGCACTGTCACTTCAAAGTGAAGAACTAGTTAACCAATCCTGTATACAAGTGATAAAATATAATTAAGAGATAATTTTACACATTTCTGTGTATAAAAATGGCCCTGATGTTTCAGGAAGATGAGCTTACTTTGTGGAACATCATCCTGTTCTGCAGAGAACTGGACATTAAGGCAAATATCTTGACTCTATGTGGATCAGCTTATTGTACACCCAGTGATTGACTCTGCTTTTGGGACAACATTATGGAACAAAGATCCCTTTAGGTCCTCCTCTGATTTTTCTGTTGCTCTACTGAAGATCTTGTGAAGGATATTTTTCATTAAAACATAAATGGTTTCCTATCCATCTGGCTTCCTTTCTCATTTAAACAAAAAGTAACCAAACTTGAAATGATGTGCTAGTGATAAGCACGAGCTGAATTTATGCAGGGTCATTAAACAAAAGGCAAGATGCTAAGGTCTTATTATTAAAATGTAGAAAAGCATGATCTGAGCCCCTACTGTTCTGTAAACAACCTGTGAATCCAGAAGTTGAAATTTTTCAAGGCCTGGAAAGATGTAGGAAGACACATCTTATTTTGCAAACAACTCCTGAGTGAGTTAGAAAGCTGAAAATTCAGGAGAAAAAAGGTAAACATGCTGGCACACCTCCTGTTAAATGTAACTAGAACTTGGCTAACTGCAGTTGTCAACATCAGGAGAGTGGGTGACCCCTGGAACATTGACATTCAGACATCACAGGGCTTAAAACATTAAAAAACTGTGAACATACTGCATTTGACTGATTAACTGTGCACCAGAGGCAACCAGACAACACACAGTCTACAACAGATACTGCAATAACCCAGTTTTAATAGGGAAGGCTGTTGCAAGGGAAGGTCAAGAAACCCATAGTTTAATTTACAGA
>NW_009953332.1:1939097-1941852 GCF_000747805.2 Chaetura pelagica
TGATCTAACTTTGACCAAAACAAAACCTCATTAGCAAGCATGCGGCCTAGTCTTGCTGGTCAGTCAGATTAGTCTTAGATACAAAATCAGACAAATACAAATAAATTTAATAAACTTATGTAATTAATTAATGAAACATATCTCAAATAAATTTAGAGATACAAATCTCTAAATATGCAATGGTACAGGTGGGGCATGGACCTACCCTGGTTCCAGAGTCACCTACTGCAACAACTGCAACAGGACTAACTGCAACAGGACTGACTCCCTCTGATAAGGAATGCTGGGCACAGAGCTAATAACAGCACATAGAAAAGTTTGGCCATGACCCCATCATCCCCCAACTGAACAACACCGAATGAAAAGTTGAAAACTGGTCACCAAAACAGAAAATCTGACAGACCACTAAAGTACTCCACTCACTTAGTTTTCCAAGCCCTTATAGATGTTATCTGTATGGGCATATAAGTCACAGATGCTATCTGTGTTTTCTCATAGTACGTATTTTCCTAACAGACAGAAAACTTGTAACAGGGATTAGAAACACGAGACTCCCCCAGGAGCAGTGTCTTCACAAAAGCCCCATTCTGCTCCTGCTGGCATGTTTGCGTGGCTCTACAGGAATGTGCTGTAGAGTCAACAGCTGACCTTGGTGGGACTGGTGGGGCATGCTGCAATGCCAAAAACAAAATTAAAAAAATAAATGTAAGAAAAAAAAAGCTGCACTGACCTCTCTCTTCAGTATTGGGGCTTAACTCTTCTTCTTTTTCTTCTTCATCACTGCTGGAGGTCTCTGTTTTCCCCTTCATTTGTTCCAACTGGTCCAAGTTAACCCTTCCAACCAGCTCAAAATTACGACTCACCTTTGAAAGAAACACTTTTATCAGCAATTAGCAAAATCATCAGCTAATCAGAAAAATCACCACTATGCAAAACAAAATCCACCACACCCTACTCAGCTTTAGGTGACATGCAGTCACCTAAACAAATTAACATTAGTTTCATTTCAATTAGTGAATCTTCTTTTGCTGTGTATTCTGCATTTTTCACCTTTGGTTTTCAAAAATTAATGACATTCAGTAAAACTTCTTCCTTATTTTCATGTATGGAAAAAAAAATAATTCAAGAAATTCAAACCACTAAATTGTATCCCCTTTTTATCGGACTACTCAACCACTGTAATCAAATGCTGCTGTTGCACATCGACATGGAAGAAAAATTCTTTGTGACTGGTTCATTCAACTTCATGCATGAAAGGATGAGTCCCTCACTAAGCACATGGCTGCTGTGTGGCCCCTACACTTTCACTCATTAATAACAGATTAATTTTCATTACCAAAGGCTGCAAAGTGCTTTGCAAACTGATATACAGACTATAATGGGAACACTTCACCCAGCCGTCAAATTCAGCTAGCCCTAGGGAGAAATGTACCAGCTACTTAACTGCTCACAGCAACAGCACCAAAGCAGCCGCTCAGGGCACACAAGTCAGGAACTCCACCACATCCAACAGAAACAGCAGATGAGCAGCCCAGATTTACAGTAGAGGCACAGAGCATGAGCATGACCAGGACTAAGGCTAAAACTCGTTGTATGACAAGCACCCTCTGAGCTCATTGATCACTGCTGGGAAGGATTCTGGATTCATCTTTCATGCAAAGAGACAGCCCGCCAGGAGCACAAGCACTGAGCCACAACAGAGGCACAGAGAGAATGGAGGCAGGGGCATCTCTTGCAAGATGCTGAATGAAATATCAACATCCATTGGCTATTTTTTTTATCCCTGTGCAGAAAAGGAAACATGAATGAACATAAAGAGCTTGTAAGTTTGACTGCAGTGTATCTCCAAACAGCATACTATCCTAAATATGGTGGTGTGCAGATTCCTAGCACTGCTCCACAGAGACAGCTGTGATCAGGTTCTCTGCCTTGCTACCCACTGAGATTTAAAGAAACAAGATCATATGCAAAGCACTTAATTCAACTCAGCTCATGGCACAGGAACTCTTTAAGGTGCAATATATCACTTGGGTGTCTGCACCCAGGTGACAGAACACCAATTAGCAAAACATAAATTACCAAAGAGATATGGGGAAAAGATACCCTAAACCATCACTGCAGGTCTGGTATGGAAGGGAGAGCTTATTAAAGGAATAATCTTCCCAGCCTAATGCACTGTGTCAAAAGAATCTCCTGGATATGCTAGGCACCTTGCTCTGGTGACTAGAAGGGGTGTGGAGTATCTCACATGCAGTGTGAATTGCAGAAGACTCTTCAGAAGTAAAAAAGAAGAGGGTAGTTAAGCACAGCAGGCAAACGTAAGTTTACAGCATTTGTTTTTATAAGACTGTCAAATATTTTTAAGTTTTGTCTGTACTTCTACTGCTAATGCTGTCGGTACAAATGTACCAGGCTGCAAGAAAAGTGGTGTTCAGCCAGTGAATCAGGAGTGGGTTGTTAGTAAAGACCCGGGCAGCTGAGCTCCAGCAGGTGGAGACATGTAGCTGCCCTCTCCCCCCGCCCCGGAAACCTGAAGGAAGTACTCTTAACAAATACTCCAAAACACATCTCAGTTCTAGAACTTAAATGCCTCTCAGCTACATAGTTCACAAGTACGAAATTAAAAAAAAACTAACACTCGGTGGAAAGCCTGTAATGACTTCTCAAAGATCTGATCGGGTCTGCATTCAGGCACTCCACAAAAACTCAAAGCAGTCTTAACGTAGGATCTGGCTATACTTGCTGTTTCTCTTTC
>NW_009953332.1:1941886-1966998 GCF_000747805.2 Chaetura pelagica
TTTCCCTTGAAAAATGTAAACAGCAATGTACCAATGTACTGCCCTCTTTGTTAATAAAATATGCACGGCATGTCATGCTGCCAGAGCAATCTTATGTTTGCAATCTCCTGCCTTTTAGAGAGCCTGAATAACACAGCCTTAATATTGTCTCACAACTCTTCCCCCCCCCTTTAAATAAACTTAGCAACATGAGTGTCTGTTCCAGATAATTGTACTCTGCATAAAACAGTCTGTCAATTCTGGTCAATCTGAACAGCTTTAGAAACCCTCAATTTTAAGTTTTAAAGAAAAAAAAAAAATTAAAACAGAGAAAGTGAAGTCCAACACAGGAGAGATTAGTTTCCAGATTTAGGGAGGGAGAGAAAAAACCAAACAAAACAACCTATGGCAAGTTGGCTACTCAGAATTTATATGCAAACAAACTAATACAGCATTTACAGAGATCAGATTGCTACAAATTAGAACTATTAGGAACTTACCTTGTGCTCATCTCGAAGGTGAGCATCCAGCTCCTCTGTATGTTTGGTCTCATAGTAGCAGAGTTGGCATTTGTAAGGTTTCAGTTCATTGTGCTTCTCTATGTGCTGCTGCAAGCTCTCATCACTGGAGCAGGTAAAGGTACACTTATCACAGCGGAAAACAACTCCCTGCAAGTACTTTGACAGTTTGGAACGGCAGACTTCAATGGGAACGACCCGCTCTTCTGTAGGGACAGGACAACATTCACTTAACAAATTTAATGAAATACGAGGCCCACTTGGGCACTAACGCCCACACAAAGAATAGGATCTGCTATAGGGGAAGGCAGTCCATCTACAAAAGGAGTAAGAGCTAAGCTGAACAGAAAAAAAACACCACAAGACAAAAATTCTTCCTGCTATGACAGGGTTAATCCTTCAAGGCTACAAATGCAGGTGTCCTCACAAATGTAACTTGCCTATTGGGTGAAGAGAATGGGAATGGAAGTTTGGAGGCAAATTAAACTCCACCTGTAAGACAGAGAGGTAGAGCCTGGAAATACAAAACCATCCAAAAAAGTCAGCCAGACCAGAAGTCCATTTTGGTTCAACACTTAATAGGAGGCAGGAACGACTGATAGAAATGTAATTAACAGGGGCACTTCCCAGTGCATCACCTTGCTGGCTCTATAAAAACTGGAGCTGGTATCCTCATCATCACATCTAAAGGTACTCTCTTGGGACTAAGGGGTCAGAAGAAGATCATCATCATGGGCTTTTGCTACTCAACTGGCCTTTTGAACTAGAACAATGAACTTTAGTATTGTCACTTTTTACAGACTGCAGATGAAAGGAGGAGTTTGATCTTCTTTACTGAAGTTAGTGGCAGATTAAAACAAAAGAATAAAAAACGCAGGCCTGAATCTCAGATGGTAGATTTGAAGGCCAGAGGAATCTGAGATGTGGCAATCCACAAATGGATCTGAACCAATGCCCCCTTTTCTATAGTGAGGATGATAATATCACATCCAAAGACAACTATAGAAATACAGCTCTTAGGGCTTCTGGAAGGTGGCAAAAGCTCCACTGTTCATTCGCTTCTGCTGTATCCACATGCCACTACTGCTCACAACATTTTCTTCACAGCCCAACAAAATACTTCATCCTTCTTGGCTACTCCCTGAACACAAAATTATCCTACCTTAGAACTTCCCCTCTGACCATTTAAAAAGTGGAAGTTTTCCCTAAAGCTATACTTTTTTTAAAAAGCTGCAGACTTGTAATTCTTTTCTACACCAACAACTGCTTCTCTAACTATAAAGACAGCAAGTTGCAGACATTCAGGGTAGGTAAAGGGGTGTGTGGGGGAGAATAGGGTCTAGGAGACAACAGAATTTAAACTGCTATTCTGAGGTCATAGGACTTCTTACAAAGTTGTTGCAGCTGTGTGATTTGAGCTCACTGAAATAAGTGATGCAGCTCATTTCAAAAGTAAGTCAAGTAAAGTTTTCAAAAACAGAACTACTAATTACATTATTTGAAAATTCACTTTACCTGTAGCAGCTGGCACAGATCAAAACAGCTAAAATATAGGATGATGCAAATTTTTTAACCTACCAGTGTGGAGTAATGCAGCATTCCCCATTTCACATTAGCAAAATCTATTCTCCCACAATCACACACACACCATCCCAAATGAAAGGCAGTACAACAGTATGAGGAGAGCAACATAAATATTAATTCTAGCCTAAAGCATTTTACTTTCAAGGGATGATTTAAAACTCTTCAATGGTGTATTCCAGTCAGTGAACTTCTTCCAAGCAATGAATTTGTAACTTCAAGGGTTATTCAGATCCACAACCCCACATTTTATAAGGTGATGCTCTCATCTCCAGCCTGCCCCTACAAAGCTCTATTTACTTAATTACTCATTTAGAATGCACTTACATATCTGACAACTCATAAAATTACAGCAAACCATAAAGCCCCATACACAAATTGGAAGAGGTAGCTTCTTTATCCATGTTCAAGTCCAGCTATATCTAAACAAATACTACTGTATATCCCTTCCAAAAAGGTGTCCTGAATTGTGGAACAATTTAGCAAGAGGAGCAATTAAAAAACCACAACAAAATACACACCTAAAAAGTATCATCTCATTTTAAGAAATCAAATCCTTCCATTAGACTGAAATATTCAGGCTAAATGTAATGCAGATCAGAGGTTAAACTAAAAGGCCATTAATGCACTAGGCATTTACAGTACAGTAACTCAAAGCAGATATACATTATTTTGCTCAAGGCATAAAAAAGCCCATGACTCTTATCAGTCCTTAGCTGTAAGGAAAAATCTTTACTCAGCAACACAACATAGCATATAGAAGTTATTTTCTTCCCTTAAACGTAAACCAAGTACGAACAAAACAGGCCTACTATCTAGACACAGACCAATTATCTGGTCATGTTGAGTGTCTGAAAACATGCATTTTTGCCTGCAAATCCAAGCTACAGTCAAAGAACATGCTGAAATTGCAATCCAGTAACTAAAAGCAAGCACAGCACAAAGGGGTCTGCACGTATCAATGAAGCTGTGTGTACAAGGAATAATTCTAGAAACAGCCATGTGCAAGAAATCAGTATATGTAGCAATGAAGCCTTTAGTGAGGTATTAATTAATTAATTTGAAAATGTGACTTTCTTAAAAAATCTTAAACTTATTCAAGAGAAATAGGTATGCTTTCTATTCTCTATCAGGAAAAGAATAAAATTATCACTAAAAGAAGAAAAGATAATGCTGCAAGGATTTTGAAGTAGACCAAATGCTGATCTTTTTAAGTTTATTTAGCCCTGGAAAACATATGTACCGATGTGTTTCAACATGTGTGATAGGAATGCCACTGGAAGGGATAATGAAAACTAATTTAATTGTTTCAGACTAAATTAAAGATCAACACCTCTTCTAGTCACAGAGCAAGAGTTCACCACCTCCTCTGTCTCTCCTCTCCCTAGGCTTGCCTGTCACAACGGTTAGGAAGAACTCAAAAGCCAAACTTCTTTTCACCTACCTGCACAGCAGCTTCTAGCCATGTCAGTCCCCTGCTACAAGCTACCTGTAAGGAGTTTGTGCTCCATCTGTGCCTGGTGAACTGCTTTTACACTGATGAGGTATAAGTGATAACATGGAAGAAGGCTCTGGGAGGCTTCCTGTTTGCCAAAATTCTCAATAGGAAACAAATTTCTTGCTTTATTTTTTCTAACTAGGCATTCAGCCTTCTTGCTGATAATGCTTTAGTCCTATAAAACTTAGCTTCTGTAGCCACTTGTTAAGAGGCAAATACACTCTTCATTTCAAACACATAGTGTTTCACCAAAGATTAGGGGTGCAGCAACTTGGACGTAATGTTAAAAGTCACACAACTGTAAACGTATCATTTTACACAGGGGGAACATTAACTATGAAATGGATCAAATCCTTCACTCTTGATTTTACACACTGCAGCACTCCATCTACCTCAAAACTAACTTTCTTGGGCCACAGCTGAGGGTGCCCTTGTTTCACCAGTGCCATGTCTATAAAAAAGGAAGGCCATCTCAGACTACACTCGCAACAGCTCAGTCTGTCTTTCAGTACATGCTAACTATTGTCAACACTGTCTGCTTCAGTTGCAGCACAATTCAACATAAGAGTATTTTTTAGCTGGATAAAAGTTCCAGAAAGAACTTTAAGGACCTTACTTCCTCTCTTCTGTGGATGCTTGATGCTACAGAAAATCCTCATCCTTTCCTCAGTGGCTTCTGAGCTTCTTTATGAGCTAAAACTCTATCTGCATTAAAACTTCTTTTACTCTGTTTTACCTCTCCCAGCGCTCTAGCAGATGCATCATTATGTCCTTTGCTATCAGCTTTGTTTCAGCAGCACAAAGGCTCTAGGATGGTTTGGGCAACTGAAGCAACAGCTCTACAAAAGAACTAAGTAAGTGACTAAGTGTCCCTTACTCAGGAGGTAACCACCTCCCTGCAATTGGTCAGAAACAGCTCTGTATGGACAGCACAGCTGTTGAGCTCAAGAAGTACTCTTCTGACTTCTGCAACTGGATATTCCCAGTGTCAAGTTGGAATGGTGGAAAAGTATCCTAACTAAGCCCGTCAAGTTCTCCCTCAGCCTGTCTGTGTTTTAAAGGTCTGGCAGTGTGCACTGGAGCCCTGGCACAGCCACAAACCCGAGCACACTTCAGCAGCACTTGGAACTGCATGGTCCCCTGCTCAGGGTTAACTAAACCCTCCTCTGCTCTAAGTGAGGCAATTCAGGATTATGCCCTGAAGCTGAGCAACATCCACACAGTAACACCTTCAAAGACAGGAAGTAAAAGCTAAAGCATCTGCCAAACTCTTACAAACAAATAAAGCAGCTTTGTAACATGCTTTCTGCATGACTGACAGGTCATTTTTCCCAGATGTTCCCTCAGAATACCCCTGCTAGGAGAGAGAAATTTGTATTAACTCTGCTGACCTCACTGCTTTGGTACAAGAAGGACTTTAAGCTACTAACACTGAAAAGTGATATGTTACAAGGAATTATGATAGTGCTTGTCACACCAGGATCTCCTCCAGGAAAAAGATGGCATGCAAAACTTGTGTTTGCTCACCACCAATACCGTACAGTGAAATTCTGCCCAACCTGCAAGCAGGCAGAGTGCCATCCCAACACATGGGTTTGGATTTCGGCAGCCAACAGACCATCTACAAGCATCAAGTGTGATAGCTATGGGCAGGAGTCCCAGCCCAGAGAGCCCAAACAGCTGTCTCTTCTGAGCTAGCAAGCCTGCAGTTAATGGAATACAGAAATCCCTAATCCCACTTTTAGCTGGCTTTAAAAAAAGAACGGAGAGGTGAAGATAGAAAAGGAGTCTTTGAGAAAAACAAAAAGATCATAATTCATTTTTGATCCTAAGAATGCTCAAGAGAAAAAATTCAAGTGAGTAATCAAGGGGTATTTTGGCAACTCTATGGTTAGTTGGTACACCCTGTCACAGAGTTTATTATACCAAGGACTTTATGATAACAAGGACATAAGCAGAAAACAACTCTGGCCTAAATTAGGGCAAGTCTTACTAAACAGGTGTTTGATGACTGTTAACCTCTCTAGAGGAAAAGCTTAAAACCAATTTTAAATCTGCCCTCTTTCAGCACTGGCTAACTGAATTTTACAGGAAATAAATAAGATGCCTCATTTAGAAATTAGACCCAAGATACTCAAGGGCTGATGACTTATTCAACATACTTGTCCTCATGTACAGTGAGGAGAAAATTTAATGATGTACACAGATGGAAAATTTTAATGAAACCAGACTGAAAGACAAGGACATTGTTCAGCATTCCCCTCATCAGATACAGACACATACAGGGATATTGTTACCTCTGTGCAGAACTATATGGTCAATCATGTTGCGTTTATATTTGGTGTGATATAGGCAAAGAGGACAGCGAAGGTCTTTGGGTCCTTCCTCAGGAACTGCCGAATGCCCAGCTTCCACGTGCATAGTAAAAGCAGATCTGTGGAATGGGAGGGAGAGATGGAAGCAGTTAGAAGAAGGTGAGCAGGGAATGATGAAGTGTCATAGCTCTATAAGGGACGTGTTGTGTAAAATGGCACAGATACCACTCAGCCTTGTCTTCACAGTGCTGCATGGCATTTCAGCGGGGCTACTCACATGAGGAACATGTGAGCAGAGATATTTGCAGACTTGTATCCTCAAGTAACAAACATTCATTCTAGCAAGATACTACTTTGCATGGGTTGCTCTACAGTCATATTGCTATAGTTAAGATAGCAAAAGAACTCCCATCTTCCAAGTTCATTATTTGTCTTCAGGCTGAAATATTCAGTGCACTTTCTCTGGCAAAGATTAAAATTTTATCAAGTTGAACAAAACCTGTCAATTGTTCTGGACTTGAAGAAGTGAGGACAGACTTATTTCTGGAGGCAGAAAACACCCTTAACCACCTCTGCCTTTCTAGGACAAGCCCAAAACCAGCTAAAACATTTAGATTCAGGAGTCAAAACAGTCTTGTGTTCACAGGGAGTTTGCACCAAGTTGTTAAGTTTTAAAACATCAGCTATCAGGAATTGAAAACCTAAGACTAGGAATACTTACTAATGCAGAGCAATTAATGAATACTCTACAGTATTTTTAAACAAACAAAAAGAATAAAATCATGCTGTCTTTACAATGTCTGCATATATAAAAGTTGCAAAAGACATGCATACAGAGAAAATTAGCTACACACTTATCTAATCAAAAGCTCAACTACTGAAATTAGAGGCATCTGTAAACTTGGGAAACTTGGTAATTTTTTTCCTAAAGCAGTGGTAAATCTTGCAAAAGCTAAGGAGCTTGCCACACTGAATTAGAGTAAGAAGTATTTCTTGAAGCTCTTCAAGACTGTTACCTTGAACACAAAACAACTTACTAACACAACTGGCTTTGGGCCTAACCCAGTGACCATTCATTCTACAGTTACACTTCCATCAAACTCAGGGAGTACTTTCATACATTTAATTTTCTCTAGTGAGTTGAAGAGGGAGGAGTTTCCCAACCCCCTGTTGTTCTGCTGTGCTTCTAAAAGATGCAAGACTTACTAATCCCTGAATGTCTGACACACCACACGAAAGAACAGTACACCCCCTTATGCAACTATGAAGGTGTTTAAAGCTGCTTGATTTAAGATTATTTCACTGCATTCAGGTAGAAGAAAATGGCACTCACGAGACATGGACTGACTGAATGGACCTGGCAATTGCTGGTATTCCTTAAGACATATAGTAATCAGGATATAAAGCACAAGCAGCAAATTACACCACAGTGGCATCAAGGGGCTGAAGAAACAGCAGCTAGTGACATGTAACTAGACATTGCTCATGTAGATTCTCTCAGTTTTGTGCTCCACATTTGCTTCAACAGAACTCCTCCCCTTTATCCAGTCATACTGGTTATTGTCACCAGACTCCTAAGTAGAATTTAGCAAGCTTTGAGACGTGAAAATGTCAGCTGAGAGCGTTATGCTCAAGGGTCCAGCATATCAGGAAGAAATGCTGAACAGCACAGGTGCACAGGCCTTTATTTTTCCCCTCATGGAACAGCAACTAAAATCACATAGAAGCACTCAGAGCACCAAGTTTTTAAATTTTGCACATCTAATGGCATTTTCTGCAATGTCTCTATATGCTATCAGATATGCTAAAGAATGCTTTGCTTTTCAGCTAAAGAATGGTGGGAGAAATAAAAGCACATGAAAGAGGTTTCTTCATGAGGCAAATTTTCCTGCCTCCCTAGGACACCTGATTGTCTCATGCATGCTTCATGCTGGTTGCACTAGGAAATGACCTTTTGTAAAGAATATTTTCACATAAAGATAGCCCTCTGATTGCCTAGGTTGAGGACAATCTACTACCTGTACCATTTCCTCCAGCAAATAAAACCTACTATAAGGTCTTACTGTGCTTTTGCCTGCAGCAGATGGTACTGGCTGTTGCAGGAGAGAGGAAAATGGATTACATGGATGCTGCTGTGATCTGGCTTGGCTTTTCCTACATTCCTACCCCTGGTCAGCAGTAGCCATGTTTCTATTAGCTACAGCCAGCTCTCAGAGATCTCAGAAGTCTTTTCAAGTGCCAAAAAACCCTTTGGGAGTTCAGTTTATCTGTTTTGCACTGTACTTACTTAAAGCCTGTATAAAAGGAACAGTCTTTGCACTTGAAGAGCTTTTTCCCTCCATGCTTGTCACGGTAATGACGACGAATGCTCTGTATGTAACCCGAGGAGAATTCACAAAATTCACAGTTAAGGATGGCTTCTGTTTTTTCCAGTCCTGCAGCATTCCCAGAAAGTGGGATTGGGCTGATGTTGTTGTTTTTCCTGGCCAAAGCTGCAGACTGGTAGTGGTTCAACTGCTGCTGAACATCAGGTGGCTCAGAGTATGAAGAGTCTGTAGAGAAACAAAGGGAAGTTGTTATTCCAGGTGAATTGACAAATCTTAAAAAGGTCTGAGGCCTGCTCCAGCAGCTGTTGGCATTTTGAAGTAGTTGATCAGGATGTTAGTTTTGAAATTTACTGACAGCTTTCTAAAGGGATTAAGAAAGGAGTGGTGTACCACTTCTTAACCTAATCTAATCTAATCTAATCTAATGTGCATTCTACAATTTAAAAGGTGATTAGTATAAATGATGCTTCTTAGATCTCATTTGGGAGGCAAGAACTGAGAGATTTAAAGTAAAAGTAGTCTAAAAAGAAGTCTGGTTTTAAGGCATTTTTCATTTGTGAAGGTAAAGCACATTAATCATACTGCCAAGTGTTATGTGTTTTGTGCATAAATCAGAGTAGATCCTCCCAAATGTCTCATGCCAGTTTACATTAGATGAAGATCTGGCACAGGATACATGTAAACAGCATATCTAAAAGAGGGTGGGTTATAATAAAAATTCTTCCCTTCCCTGCTTGTTCATGGAATTATTTAAGAAACCCATATCAAAAGTTAACTTTAGCAAAATGATACAATTTTGTCATATTTGAAGCAGTCTTCACAAAAGGTAACCTGAAGATCTCCTCAATGATGACGTTCAAAATTAAGTCATCATTGGAAGAAAAGATATTGAATCATAAATTCCAGTAAAGCAACTTCTAAATCATATTTCCTTAGAAGATGCTAACTTTTGCTCTACTGAGAAAAAGATCTCATTATAAAGATTAATCTGTATAGATGCATCCCTTCTCTAACCCAGGAGAACTTTCTCACATCATTTTAATGGCATGTGAAGAAACAGTCTAGAGATGTCTCAGCACTTAAATGGAAAAATGTAATACTTCAGTTTGATGTCTCATAAAAGGAGGAGGGCAGGGGGGTGGTACTGAACCTCTCCCAACACATTGCTTGAATGTGGAGGTTAGGAATTTATCTGCTTTGTCCGATGTAACCCACAGCTGCCCATGAATGGGACAAATTAAAGCACATTAATAAAGCCCAGATGAATTTCAGTGTAACTTTTCAGGAAAGAGGACAAAAGGCTATCCTCTTAAACCTTCTGGAAGAAGGAAAAAACATCCAAGGGGTGGGGGGAGGGAGGGAAGTCATGATACAAACTGTACCAGTTTTCCAAAGGTAATTCCCTAAGGCTGAGGATATGCAGGAATTCTTTAACACACATACTTGTGGGAACTTAACAGCAACCATTCTAACCAATTAGTACTGAGAAACAAAATGCAAACAAGTCTATTCAGCAATCAATGTGGGGACTTCTTCACCTGTCTTGGAAAGTGCAAAATGCTTTCTTTTCTTACTACCACATTAAGGGGTTATACATGCCCATGAAGTGAAAAACAAACTAACAAAACCAAAAAACCCAAACACACAACAAAACCCAAGGAGAGAAATGTCTCCAGGCTTCCCTGGCTTCAACACCAGGTTTACAGCAAAGACAAAGGTAAAGACATGAAAGATTCTAGTAAAATGAACGAAATAGTTTTTGTGTTTCCTTTCTAAGCCTCCTGAACTCAGGCTGGATTATAATGCACCATTTATCTCGCAGCATTTATCTCTTGTTTCCAGCATTTCTATGGGGGCTGACAAGTGTGTTCCACTGGTCAAATGTCAAAGCCTTCTTTTCCTTGTGTTTGAAACTGGCTGCCCACTTCCTCTACTTTGGCACAGGACAGGCTAGAGGAGCTGCAAACCTCTGCAGAAGCCTCTTCTCCCTCAAAGGCAGCAACTGTGTGCTTGCCCTCTTCTGGAACAGGACTTTTGAGGTCCAAAAGGATGCATAGTTCAGAGCAGATTTTCTGACTTGCATATCTGCAGCCTGACGCCTGGACTAGCGGGTTGAACGTTTCTAAAAGCTCTAAGCACAATTAAGACAGATTTCCTGACATTACAGCCTGAAAAAAGTTCATAGCACTGGAAACAGGTATTTTTGTATGTGTACTAGTCGGGTTACTTGTAGGGCACTGATTAAAGTTTATTTTGTAGCTTACTCTTCACTTTCTCAGGAAGAAAGGATGAAAAATTTCCATCACATCTTTAAGGCTCCTAACCAAAGCCTCAGTGATACCCACTGCAGAGAAAGTTACAGGTTTAAAAACTATTATTTTCATAACAAGGAATTTTTGTTGTTGCTTGGAAGATACACTATAATTCATGAGTTTTTACTTCCTCTATCATCTGGTGTCTATTATTTCAGCTTTCAAACTTTCAGTCAGATATTTATATGCTTCTGTGGAATCTGGTAGGAGAAAACTACCACAGTAGATAGCCACATGTCTGTTTCTACAGAAAAAAACCAACCCAACAACAACCTACAGAGTAGCTTTCCTTGTCATCAGCTATAGCCAAAAGCAGATTCTACTTTTAATATCCGAATTCTTATTTTCTTTCAAACAGGATTCATGTTGGCCACCTTACAATTTTTAGTATATTGCTCCATTACCATCAAGATTGTTATGGTTTTTACAGAAAGAAAAAAAAAAAAGCCACATGAAGAGCTTATACAGTCTTACAATTAAACAATGGTTGCATTCATGTCCCTACCATCCAGTTGTTGCAGCAAAACTGCCAAAAGGTGTCCAGCTCTTTGGCACATGGATGCTCAAGGCTTGCTGGGCACCTTTTGGCAGTGTTGCTGCAACAACTGGATGCTTGGATGTACAAGTGGAGAATGAAGGGGGAGGAGAGCAGAGCTTTTCCTCAGAACTGACCAACAGTTGAGCTATGGCTGTACACAACACACATTCCACCTCAGTCTTGTTTCCTGCACTCAACGCACAAAGGGTTGAGAGCATTCCAGGAAAATGTTAACAAGGTTGGCCTAGAGGATGAAGAGGGTCTAGCCATCCATGTCTGAAAATAGTAAATGGCCTGAGAAGCCTATGTCAAAGTCAGAAAAGAGACGAAAGACCTAAGGAAAGGGAAGAGTTAGAGAACTTGTATTAAGTAATGTAAAACAAGAGGGCAAATAGAAAACAGGAAGGGGGAGAAAATGAAGAAAAGTGGAACATCAGGAAGTACCACTTACATATTAAGCAAAAAAATGTCATTTTTTTCTTTGAACAGCTTTGAGGCAGCACAAGTAAATAAGGATGTTGATAAATGCAATGCAACAAAAGAAACTGAATACTGATTTAAAACAATTGGATAAACAAAAAATAAAGCCCACTCCAAAAACAATGAGATCCATTTTTTAAAGTAAATTTATCAAAAATGAATGGAGGGACTTCACCATGCACTCCAAAAGCAAGGCATGGGATGATCTGACATAAAAGGAAGGACACCAATAGTCATGCCAAGAGGCAAAAATTAAAGAGTAATTGATGTAGTCAAAAACAGAAGAACAGCAGCAATGAGGGAGATTTCAATTTTCAGATTTCATGTATCACATCTACCTACAGACTACCTGTGTAGGAAAAATAACAAGGTTAGTAAGTAGTGTAATCCCTGGCAGCACCTATAGATCTAAAAGACCACAGAATCTACACTCAGTATACAACAGCATTCTCATATGCAAATGCAAAAATGAAAGCAGTGGTTATGACTGTCCACATGGTGCCCCATCCACATGGTCATATCTAAATTACTACTGCATGCTGTTAATAATCCTTAAGTAAGTCTCATAGTGTCTCTGTGTGAGGTAAAGAAAGACAGTATTTCCAGAGTGCCTAAACCACATAAATACCTTGTAAGTGATGTTGCCATCCCAAAAATTTTATTCAGAGTATGGACACAAAGATTGGCACAGTAAGTCTATCAGTACTACAAGTTGCTACCTCATCCAGAAGACCATTCACAGTCTCTACTACAACACAATGCATTAGTGAAAATGCAGTTTAATACACACCTGCATAACCTGGGATCATGCACTAGGGAAAAAAATACACAGTGGAAACCCACCACAAAAGCAAAATAAAGATCCAAGTTTTAATTCATCTTCTGCAGCATGTAGTATATGTTTCAGGTACCTTAAAAGACAACAGCAAAATACACTAAAACAAGCCATCTAAACCAAACACCAACAGACCAGAAAACCATCTGAACATGTCTAAGCAAGAGCTGCTGGGCAGCAGTTGAGAAACCAAAGGAAAAATATCTATTAAAGGAAAGAAGTTAGACCACTGCTTCACCCTTTGAGGGTGAACAGAACCAAACATATAAAATACAAGTATTTGTATGCCTGCACAGTGAGTGATAGGGATGGAGGGAGAAACACTGTTCAGGAAAAGCAACTGTTTGAGTACACTGTAAAGCAAGCTTATTGTATTTACAAACCAGTAATAATTGAGTAGCTCAATGACCAGAAGGAGACAGTAGAAGACAAAAATGAAGACACAACAATTTCCTGGTATATCCACACAAAAAAACCAATTCAAGTCAGAAGAGATCAGCGTTTGCATGACAATGAAACTGTGGAAGGGCATGTTTGGCTCCTGAGATTTAAAAATAAATAGTATAAAGAGCAAAAAGAGCTTGAAACAGTTTTGAGGAAAAAAATCTAATGTAGCAACAGTGTAGGCCTAGGACATTATGGACTAAAAGGAAAATACTTGGAATGTTTTTTGATTTTCTCTGAATTTCTTCACATAAAGAGAGTATTTCTATGAAGAATGACACAGAAATTCCAAGGAATTAAGAAAAGCAGCAGACAAATTGTTTCCTCTGGATGTCACATATTTGTGAAATTAAATCAAGATGCAATACTACGTTTAAAAATGTATGACCAAAAGCATGTAGGATATAAATAATGAGGAGAATTGTTATTATTTTAAAAGACATCAGATAAGGCTTAGAGTCAAACCTATGGCATTTACGAACACAGTCCCTTCTGAAATCCTATGAAACTCAAAATTACTGTCTCACTGAATGGTAGGATAACATATAGTCTTGAATGGCAACAGCTTGAAAAGTGGGAAGGTGGCAAAGCAGGGTGTCATACAAAGACTACACACATTTGTTCATTTTATGCCATGCAGCATTGACCTGGAAGGAAGAGTATGTGGGAGGGTGAAATGTTCTGGCAGTAAATTAAACTGAGGGGAGGGGCAGATAGAAGAAACTGAGATTCAGGGGGATGCAGCAGAACATTCACAAAGAAGCTGAGAAAACCATACAGGATAAGGAAGTTTTACTCACTGCATGTTTAAAAACAGAGTGTGAACCTACTCTTCTATATAAATTCTGAATTCCCATAAAGAACTCTGACATTGCTAGGATGTTGTTAACAAGATGAAACAGAAGCAAACTTTTGCATACTCTGAAAGACCGAAGAATAGAGTAATCACAGAGTAATAAAATTGCCATTTAAAGGACTTCCACCCAAAAAATACCCCAGAAAACCTTGTGGGAGGAATTTATTTCAGCATCATCCATAAAGCCCAATTTTTTTATCATTTTGGGCCAGATTTTGTGAGAAAGATATTACATACATGTCTAAGGCTCAGAAGAGGGCAACTAGAAAGACAGATGGACTGTGAAATCTTGCTTATTTATAAGAGATGAGATTCTATATCCGTATTCCTTTATACCTTTTAATTTCCTTCTGAGTTATGTGCATACCTATCTCTGAATGGAACTGAAAAAGAATATATGCTATGCAGCTTGCTGTGCTAATAGGAAAATAATCTCAAAGGGACATAAATGTCATTTAAGAAGAAAATAATAAATAATTTTATCATCTACATTCCTTTACACGGAGAGTCTTCACACTGCTTCCTATTGAAGAATCTTTTGAGTTTCATAGTTGAGATAAAGGAGAGAATGGCTATAATACTCTTTTATAAGATGATGCAAAGGAAAGCAGTAAGCATTGTATAATTCTTTAGAAGAAAAACTCATTAGGAAAGAATAAGGTAATTGGTAAAATAAGTTATATCATATTATTTCCATCATAGAGAAGGATCATTCCGAGAGCTTCCCATGCCGTCCTGTTTTTTATCCAGTGCTTCTAGGAAGATTTCAAGACAGGCACAACATGGTCATGACCACTGCCTGCTTCTTTACCCTGCTCTGCTAGTGCTGTGATTTGCAAGGATCAGTTTTAGAGGTCAGGAAAAACATCATCCTATACTCATTTAATTTCTAGTTATCCCTTCTTTTCATCCATCCTCTTTACAACAAATATTCTTTCCTGGCTTCAACTTTATTTAACTTTTCTATGGTTTTTTAGGTGACTTGGCCTCTTACTAGTCACATTCAGACTGCACACAGCCCTCTCAGTATAAACTGGACTCTCAGTACTGCTCTACCACTTGCAAGCTTTGGAACACCAGTGCCAAGCCACTACAGCTTTTCAGCCCCACCAGTTGCTTTGTCCATTGCTATTTTCACTTACAACACAGAGATTATGCCATGAGGAGCACATAGTGTTTCTCTTCCTCTGGCATTCATGTTATCTCACCTCTGTTTATCCACTGCCTTCTGATTAAAAAATGCTGCAGGCTACGAATCTGTTGCCACTGGCTTATACTAGGTGAACAGTTCAAACGGTCGTGTTTCAACCCTATGTTTTTACCATTTGTTATTCAATGAATAGATTTCTATTGTCTAAAACCCAAGACTTTTGTTACATGTCGAAACACTGGGATCTCCATGTGCTTATCTGTTTCTATAAAATGCATACAATAAAAGTTCTCTAGCTACTTCTTAGCCTGTTGAGCTAAACTCAAACCACATGAATGGAAGTGCACTTACAGAAAAGATGAACACAACAGATCTGTAAATAGCTGTAGCAAGATGATGACTTAACCAATCTGTCAAAAGGCCTTACTGGTAACATGTTCTTTTCTGAATTTACAAAGATTTCCTACCTTGATTGATTCTTCACTCAGACAATAACACACTGACCAATTTAAATTTTTTTGGCACTGGTAACAGAATCATCCTCATGCTACTATGCTCCATGATTTCCTTCTTGTTTTTAAGGGCAGTTCATAAGGTACTTCCCAGAGCACTCCACATTTCCTTCCCTATTGCTATGGTCCTTTTAAGTATTTGCATTAATGCAAACACATAGCCACAAATTCACATGATGCTATTGCCTAAATGCTCACTTGCCTCTAAGCTTGAAAGGACAAGGGGAAAGAAGTCCAGCTTTATAAAGTGTTGCATTTTTGCATTTTGCTTTAAAACTGGCCCTAAAATTACAGTGATGATACATGGGTACCAAGGATCCATTCTAATCTTAGAGGTCAGGAACGTGTAATTTGTTTTGGTGACCTCCAGCATACACCTTGACATTATTATTATTACGGCCAACAAAAAAACCTCATCTCTACCACCAGTTACAAGTGATCTCAGATCACTTCAGGTAGTATTTTCAAACATTGGTACCCTGATTATTTTTTTTTTTACATTGGCAGTAACAATGCCCCTTAAAAATGAAATAAAACCAGCTGCTTAAATGTCAAACTTTGATCTGTCAACTATGATGATGGAATACGCCCATTTCGACAGAGCTAAAATGGGCAAAGGAGTTTTACCTCTCTGTGAAGCAGCAAATCCCTCTAGCAGGTTTTCGATCAACAGAAAGTAACTGGAGTCTCAGGGGACAGGGACAACATCAGTTAGTGTACACAAGAAGGCTACTAGCATGTGGGAATGATAGCCTTAAGAAATACTGTCTTGCACAGCACTGGTCAAGTCATACCATGTACTCCTTCACAGCAATAGCATTGTTTTTATGCTGTATAGAGTGATCACAAATTCAACAGACAGCAGCAGTATGTAAGAGCTGAGAGCATTACCTATCACTTTGACCCCTAATCTGAACATAAAAATCAGACCCAAAAGAAAGCAAAAACCTCAGGGGAAAAAACCCCCACATATATATATAAAAACCAGCAGGATACCCTTCTTTCTTTCCCACATGAGTGGAATTGGGTCATTTCTGTCTGTCTGGAAGAAATCCAGAAGATGTTTCTTCCTTCATTTATTACTTGATCCACCCAAACAACTATTTCTGTCTTCTCTCTACCCTCGGCAATTCTTTCAGTATCACATCAATTCTGTCTTAGCAAGCTGGCCAAATCTATACAAAGACTGGCAGCAACCTTCTCCCAGCTGCATGAGTTCCTGTCTCCATCCTGTTGAATCTCCATTTTTTGCTTTACCCATTCAGTTCAAGCACAAAAAGCTCAGGATCAGAAAAGAGCACAACGAACAGCAAGTTGACACCCCCCTGAGCACAGCCAGTAGCAGAATAAACATATCCCTCTGTTCCACTAGCCACAAAACTCTTCTCAACACACTGTAGGAAAAGGCCAAAAGCCAAATAACTATGCACCAGTGGAAGTGAGCTGCAGAGAACAAGGTCATCCCCAGTGCTCTAGGTCCTTGAAACAGTGAGGAGTTTGTTCAGTAAACTTGGGACGTGAACAAGCCCTGCACTTGTTTCACCAGTCCGTGACAATTTGATGCAGTAGGGAAGTTCCCATCTGATCCAATATCTGATAATTACTTTAACACTGACCAGAAGAAGTAAGACACCAACAAGTACCAGAGAGTTTTAACAAGCACTGGCAGGCATTGTGGCCACTGGCAGCACCTCTGGGACAGAAAGACAGACAAAGTCTGAGGGTAAAGCACAGAGTTGCTCTAGGTTACAGAAGGAAGAAACATGGCTAGGGGGAGAAAAAGCAGCCTGCAAAGAATAAGGGTTAATCTCATACTTAAAGAGTGAGAAGATGCAGCACCACAAAAGCAGGCAGAACAAGTAGACAACTCTTTGCAGCCTGACAGTAACTAGAAAAGCACTAGAGGCATCTTCTGTTCTGCAGTATGCAGATCACCATCTTGCATCCTTAGCATAGATGCTATCCTTCCTACTCACCTTACAATTAAAGCAATCAGGTATTCAAGCTTTGCCTGAATTTGCCCTGTAGTCATGACTAGCTCTCTGCCTACCCAGTCAAACAACAATGAAATAAAAGGTTCCTCAAACCTCAAAAGAGTGGGGTCCCAGCCCTTCCTCCTGGAAAAATACAAACTCCAAACTGAAAGCAAAGAAAAGGGTCTTATTCTGCCCTGATACAAGGTTTATGGGCTGTGAGGACTTTGACCATTGTGGTCTGCCCCAAAGCTGCAGCAGCTGTAAAACACTAAGACACAGTAGCAACAATGAGAGCAACAATGAGAGAGAAATGGCACCAAAGGTGAAGAGTGACCATCTTAGAAACTTTCTAACTAGATTGGAAGGTTAGAAAATATCCCTTACCAAGAGAAACTGTGCACATGACTAGAAATAAACAAGTCAGCCAAAAACTATGGGGCAGATAAAAAAAAAAAAATAAAAAAAAATCAGAGGTAGTACATCTAAGCATATGGAAAGCACACCTCTTTTCTCAAAGGTGGGAGGAAGAGGAAGGGAGACCTATGGCTCTGGGGCAGAGTGGATCACTTTAACAATCCTGTCTCATTGGCACCGGCTGAGATAATTTTGCTGGAAAGGCTTCTTGCTTCCCACTGTTCTCCTCTCCTTCTGGTAGTACCTGAAACTGCTTTAGCAAACCTGCTGAAGGTTCTCTGTATCCTTCAGGATTTCATCTGTCAAATGACATAGAAGACTGTCCTGGTTTGAGCCAGGAAAGAACCAGCACTCTTTTAGTAATTTAACTTTTCAGTTAAGTCTCTTCCAAGTAACTGCACTAGCTGAAGTTAGTGTGTCATGTTTCTCAGTCACTGCCTGCTTCTACGACTGATAACACTCTATGTTTATAGTTACTCCTGGAGAATGGTATGCAGAACCAAGGCCACTACTTGGTTCTGACAAACATACTATGCTCCAGAAACAAAAGGGAGTAATGGGGGTCACACCTGCAACCCTCCTTTGGGGAGGAGCAGACCAGACAGGTGACCAAAACTGGCCAAATAAAGTATTCCATGCCATTATGGGTCATACTGAGTATAAAACTGAGATATCACAAAGGTCAAGCTCCCTCTTCGGCCATCTGCCTTCAATCCCAATATGTGCACTCCTGGATCCATGTGTTTCTGCATCCAGCACCCGACTGCTGCTGACACGAGGAGACCAGTGCAGGACTTTCCCAGGGCTGTCCCTGCAGCCTTGGTGGTGATGTGAGAATTACTGGGGGAGAGCGTGATAGTGGGTTTTGTATGTATTTGTATACATTCCATTTTTCTTTTGCATCATTGCAATTTTATTAAAGCTATGTAGCTTAGTTTCAAACTCGTAAGTCTCCCTCCCTTATTCTCTTTCCTTTCCCCTTCTGGGAAGTGAGAGGGGTAGATAGAGAGTATCTGTCATTTGTTCAATTACCAGCCCAGTATTGACACAGATTGTGATAATGTATTATCTACTTTGAAAAAGTCTACAGAAGTGGGAAGGCACTCACAATTCTTAGCAGTCCCAGGAACAAAACTCAGGCAGTTTTGTACCCAGCCTAGCTCTGGCAAAGCAAGCCAGATGTATTTATACTTCAGTCTCTAAATGAGGCAAAGTTCTTTTCCACTGGCAAAGGCTAAAGTTCAGAAAAAACTGGAACAGGGCACTGGGTGTTGCACTTAGTTTTCAACGCATTTCCTGCTGCAAGTAATTAAATTTAATGAAGATGTTGACATACCTAGTACTGACATAATCTAGTTCTGACCCTGCATGTGTTTTGTGATCTGTGCTGGTATTACTGATAGATCCTGTTTGGCTTGCACGACAATGTAAAACATAATTATTGAGTTTCAAGGACACACATCAAGTGTGCTGCTTTCTACATTTCAAGAACTGGTTACTACTAAAAAGGAATGATCTTGTACAATAGCAGCATGACTGAGAAGACGTTTGAAGCCACATTCAGATCTGTCTAGTTTATCACCTGACTTTACTGTTTAACAATTCTATTTTCTTATCAGTAAAATTTAAAAACTATTATTTTGAATTACTGCACACAGTCATGATCCAAAAAAACCTGAGGTTCCAAATCTGCCAATCCTATAAATAGAGTAGCACTCTGCTCTACAAAGAGCAGAAGAGCCAAAGGCGTTATTTTCACAAAAATAAAGATCTACTCAAAAAAACAGTAGTACTAGCCAGGGCAATTTAGGACAAGTATTTTACATGTTCCCAAGAATCTTCTGCTGAGGGTGAGGTAGTAACAAAAATTATAATTTATCAATCTATTGAGACATTCTGCTTTATGGGCTTTATGACAATAGGTTGCACTCCCAGATTTATCTAGTTTATAAAAAGGATGCAGTCCACTACTTCCATAGCCCTTGAATACAAGCAAACATGCATAGCACCAGTAGTTACACAGGTAGTATTTGTTGCCACACGCTTGCTCCTTAGCTGATCATCACTTTGCAAGTAACATGTTGCTAATATTCCTATTCATATTTTCTGGTGTTCTGTCACCAATTTTTGTGTCTCTGCGCTGCTTCCAACTCTTCCTCACTGAAATAAGACAGTAGCCTTTTAATGTTATGCTTTGAAAATGTAGGTTGTGGTATTGCATTGCTGTGCACCCAAGTCAAAAGGGAT
Source organism: Chaetura pelagica (assembly GCF_000747805.2). NCBI lineage: Eukaryota > Metazoa > Chordata > Aves > Apodiformes > Apodidae > Chaetura > Chaetura pelagica. The sequence goes on from NW_009953332.1 coordinate 1,961,869, forward strand.
GGAGCTGGCCCTACACAGTGCAACACTGGAAACACTTCTCTGTGACACACACTGCACCACAGGATGCTGGTATCATCCATACAACCCTTCTCGATAGAGATTAACATGAATTTAACTATCAGTTCTCACAAATACTGTGAAAGATCACAGAAACAGATCTTGTTAGGGATTCACCCAATCCACACAGCAGTTGTAGTATTTCAATTTACACTGTATTTTTACTGTGTAAATGCTCTGGTGTGTTCAGTCACATTTCAGTGTAAAGGGCAAGTAAGTAAGTAAATTCAAACACACAAAACCCCCAACTACACTAATGCAAATAAATACTCAAACACTACGATTTCTTTCTTGCAAGAGGAAACGGCGATCAGGTGTGAGTAGAAGGCTGAGGTACTTACTGTCGTCTTTGCCTCAATTTTTAGTAGTAGAACCAGTTGTTTGCCTGGGTACCCAGTCCCCTAAGCTGGAAGACAGGGATGGGAGCTGAATGAAGATCCCATTACCCAAGAGGAGATGGTTAGTGGCCTGTTGCACAACTTAGTTACACAGAAGTCTATAGGGCTGGATGGGATCCACTCAAGAGTATTGAAGGAGCTGGCAGAAATGCTCACCAAACCACTTTCCCTCAGTTACCAGCAGTCCTGGCTAACCACAGAGGTCCCAGTAGACTGGAGACTGGCAATGTGACACAGATCTACCCAAAGAGCTAGAAGGAGGATCCAAAGAATTACAGGCCTATCAGTCTGAACCTGGTGCCAGGAAAGGCTATGGAGCAGATAATTTTGAGTGCCATTATGCAGCACATGGAGGACAACCAGGTGATCAGGTCCAGTCAGAATGGGTTCATGAAGGCCAAGTAGGTCATGCTTGATAAATCTAATCTTCTATGACAGGGTGACCTGCTTAGTGGATGAAGGAAAGGCTGTGGATGTTGTTTCCCTGGACTTGAGTAAAGCCTTTGACACTCCCACAGCATTGTCCTGGAGAAACTGGCTGCTCATTGCTTGGACAGCTGCACTCTTCACTGGCCCAAAGAGTTGTGATGAATGGTTAAATCCAGCTGCTGGCTGGTCACAAGTGGTGTGTGGTTTTATCCAGGCCTCAGTGTTGAGGCCAGTTCTCTTTAATCTCTTCATTAGTGATCTGGACAAGGGGATTGAGTGCACCCTCAGTACATCTGTACCAGACTGGGTGGGAGTGTTGATCTACCTGAGGGCAGGAAGGCTCTACCGAGGGAAGTGGACAGGCTGGATCAATGGGCTAATGCCAATTATGTGAGGTTCAACAAGGCCAAGTGCTGAATCCTGCACTTTGTTTCACAACAACCCCATGCCTGGGGCAGGGTAGCTGGAAAGCTGCCCTGTGGAAGAGGACCTCAAGGTGCTGAATGAAAGGTGGCTGAATATGAGGCAGCAGTGTGCGCAGGTGGCCAAGAAGGCCAACGGCACCCTGGCTTGTATTAGAAATAGTGTGGCCAGCACGACCAGGGAAGTGATCATCCCCCTGTACTCAGCACTGGTGAAGACACACCTTGAGTTCTGTATTCAGTTCTGGGCCCCTCGCTACAGGAAAGACATGGAGTTGTTGGAGAGTCCAGAAAAGAGCCATGAAGCCGGAGAAAGGTCTAGAGAACAAGTCTTATCAGGAGCATCTGAAAGAACTGGGGTTATTTGGTCTGGAGGAAAGGAAGCTGAGGGGAGACCTTATCAGTCTCTACAACTACCTGAAAGGAGGTTGCAGCAAGGTAAGGGTTGGTTTATCTTCCCTAGTAATAATCAACAAGTCAAGAGGAAAGGGGCTGAATTTCTGCCAGGGGAGGTTTAGATTGGATCTTAGAATAAACTTCTTCACTGAAAGGGTAATTAAACACTGGAACAGGCTGCCAAGGGAGGTGATTGAATCACCTGGAGGTGTTCAAAAGATGTGTAGATTTGGTGCTTAGGAATATGGTTTAGCACTGGACTTGTTAGAGTTAGATTAATGGTTGGACTCAAAGATCTTAAAGGTCTTTTCCAACCAGAACAATTCCGTGATTCTGTGAAAAACAGCAGTAAACTATCAGGAGAGCAAAAGAACGTCTTACCACGATGGCAATTGTGTAATTTCAACAAGAATTGGAAAGCACAAACCATTCAGTGCCCCTGTGCTAGAAAAGCTGCACTGGCGATAAACATTTGCCATTTTTCTGTGGCTGTTAGAAAAAACACTCCCAAAACAGAAGTCAGATTGGGATAAAATTAAATCAGGTTCCTTACTTATCAAGATAGGCTGACAGCACTGAGGTTGTTCAGCCTGGAGAAGAGAAGACTCTAGGGAGACCTCATAGCAGCTTTTCAGTAGCTGAAGGGGGTCTACAGGGAACCTGGAGAGAGACTTTTTACAAGGGCAGTTAGCAAAAGGACAAGCAGTAATGGCCTTAAACAAGCAGACGGTAGATTTTGGCTAGACATCAGGAAGAAATTCTTCACTATGTAGGGTAGTGAGACACTGGTACACGTTGTCCAGGGAAGTTCTGCCTGCCCCCTATCTGGACGTGTTCAAGGCCAGGTTGGTTTGAAGCTTGTTTTTTTTATTTATTCCCTTCTAAAAAAAGAAAAATAAATGGTGTCATAAGAGCAGCCATCATTAACTTGACTGTTAATATGATTATTATAACACCTGTACTTGTCTGACTAGTGGTGGGGGCTTCTATTACTGTCCAAGTAACTTAAACATTATCTGTTTAAAGATGATAAAACTAATTGAGACAAATTCTGCGTTGATTTCAGACTGCAGTATAGATCTAGGTAACGGAGTCAACCTCATGAAATGTGTTAACACAGTCATCATTTTATGCATTTTTGGGAAAAGTTCCTAAAGGCTAAAAACTATCTTCTACTGGGAGTCTAAGCTCTACTTTAACTTCACCAATCATGACTTTGAGCTCCTTGGACAAGAAAAAAAAGGAGTAAAGGAATGATAATTCCCAAATTAAAACATTGTCCTTCTGTATCTCTCAACATACCATTGCTACAAAAAAATTTCAAACACACAGGGAAGACAGCCACTGAAAATTATTCTCCATTTCTTATTCAGTAATGCAACATTTTTTAAAAAAACAATTAAAAAACCCAGAAGAATACATCACAAGGTGTACACTACATGTTGAATTAGTTTAAGCTAGCATTAGCAAAAATAAAAGCTCATTTACTAGGTCTTCATTGCACTGTTCCAGACAGCCCTTTGACAAAAGGTAGTCTGAGAGCAGCTGGTCAAAATCTTTTAATCTGATCCCAGAAGTGACATGGTGAACCACAAAAATACTAGTCCTATCTCTTTCTTCAATAAGGTATTTCTGTGATTATTACTTTTTTTCTTTAAATTCCTTTCTGCCATTTTCTGAGCTTATTTCTTATCTTTCACTCCTTTTCACTTCACATTTTCTTCAGGTGTGGAAGGAAAGAAGGGAAGATGTGAGGACAAAAATGCTGCAAAATGATTACCGATAATATTTACAGCCCATCCTTAGTTTGCCAGCAATCCAAGCAATACAGCAACAACAACAACTCCTAAGAATGTCTCAAACTTCTGGAGAAATAGGTATTTTTTGCCCTTTTCTAATACACCCTCCATTCATCCCAGTTCCTTGAACATCTGCAGGTCTCAAGCTTTCATTTATAGTCATCTACATTCTCCTCCTCTCAATGCAACTCATCCAGGAATCAAACATTTTTCTCCAAGACCATCTCTTCTCTTAATTGGCAGGAAGTGACGCCCAAAACATGCCTCATAAGCTACCACCTAAAAAGCTTCAACTTTTGCTATGATACCACACAGCACCTCTTCTATGAATCTGCAATTTCTCTGTTAACAGTGTCCCTTCCTCTGCTGCTTTCCAAGTATCTTCTGCATACTCTTCCAGTACAAGGGGATTAACAGCTTTCAAACAAAGCATGGAAAATAAAACCATTCTCAGAGTCTCCTTTCTGTAGATGCAGCTTAATATCTGAAGGTACTTTTGGTGTCCTCTGTAGCAAGGACAAGAAGAATAATTACTTTTTTTCTATTATTACAGGTTCACATTTTAAGCTTAATCATGTGGTTTCACTAAGTCCTCTACTAACAAGATAGAAGGGTATTTTTCAGGAGCATGGATGGAATTAGATGATCTGTTTCCCACTTGCTATCAACAGAAGCTCTGCCTTGGAAATTTTTGTACAATTTAAATCTCTGCTAAGAAGTTAAGCCAGCACTGACATATTCCAAAGTCTACTGGTGACAGGACAAGCTAATGTAGAATGAACTGGCGAGGATCTAGAGCAGGCCACTTCCTATAGCACTGTGTTTACTCTTGGTCTTGATGCAACTTCTGTTTTTTCTTAATGATCAAATGAATCTGCTTTTTGGGCAAGCTGCCTGCTCTATTTATTTTAAAAAAATTTTTGTAATAGAAATATTAAGTGGCACCTTAGACAATTAAATTAAACAGGAGTGTGGTTCTTGGAGGTGTGGTGGGCGTATGAGGCTGCAAGGTTGACAATGCGGGGTCTTGGTAGTGTCAGTGCTTTCCCATGCACTTTCAAGGAGTGCTCTTTCAGCTGGCTGATTGTCATGGTGGAAAATGAGCAGGAGGAACATTTGTAGGCATGTTCACCTGGGTGAGCGAAATACAGGCAAGTCATCAGCTCACAAAAGAAACAAAATGGGGCCCCCATACTTCTCTTACTGAACTCAGCAGTAAAATTCCCGTGGACTCTTCAGCGAAAGTCTGATCCCAAAGAAAACAAGCTATGCATGTCTCCTTGTTGAAGCAGTCGAGAGTCTGTAGGTCTAGACACCTGCTTTGGACCAAAAAATCACTTTCTTACAACTGCAGATCCTTGTAAAGTGACCAATGTTTAAAAATCAGAGACCAGACTCTTAGCATGCCTGTGTTGCATGGTATGAGAAGAAAACAGACTCTGGAATGAAAATGGAGTCACTTAACTATAGCACTTCCAAATTTTTTTGGGAGCACAGCAACTAGAGAGGGTGAAGCAATCTGTTTCTGCATGCAGCACATCCAGAGGCCATTATTAATGAAGAAAGGACACTACAAAATGCTAAAAAAGGTCCCTCTAGAAAAACAGAAAAAAAAATGTGGAGGGAAAG
>NW_009953332.1:1967123-1979172 GCF_000747805.2 Chaetura pelagica
AGAGAAGGGGAAAAACATTTACGTTTGGGGAAGGTCACATCTTCCTTATGAAAAATCTGCCATTATATGGGAATAGTCTTCAAAGAACCAGCAACGAAGTCAAGGCTGATTTACTAAAAGAAGTGAATATGGCAATACCAAGAACAGTGCATTTCTGTAAGGCTACATGAAGTGTGTTACAAAAAAGCACTAAAAGAAGCGAGAGAACAGAAATAATGAACAGCAGTGCATTTAATTTTTAATACATTCCAAGCCACAGAGACAGCAAACAAGGGAAAACAAATCCGCAGACAAGATTTGTTTTGCTTTAAGCATGGAGGCAATCGGAACACAAAGTGAAACTGTCCCATTACAATGTGCTATTATACAGGTTCTAAGTTATTGTTTTGGAAGCGCCACTTCCATGTATAAGAGCAACACTGGCCACATATGAATTGTACATGAAGTGCCAAAACTAACGTAGGAGTGAAATATTCATGAATAATAAAAGGAGGACAAGAGTTCTGGTAATGAACGAAGCAGAACATGTTTTCCATCTCTCAACAAATTTAGCAAACAAGGTTTTCAAAATGCATTGTTTCCAACACCAGAAATAAGTGAACCAAAAGAGAATGGGAAAACACACGTATTGCAGCAAGTCAGAGTAAATACATATGAAAAGATAGCAACCATCCTTCATAAAAATAACTCCCATCCCTCTCTTCCAGGAAAACTATCCTAATCATGAGGACAAAATACAAACTTTTAAAAATCCTCTTTTAGCACCTCTGTAAAAGAACAGATCACTTAAGAGTCTGAAATGGTGAAATAAGAAATTGTCCCACATGCTTTTTCAAATTACATTCCTCACCTGTATTTTATATCAGTTATAGATTACCATTTTACAAATAGAAAGAAAACATTTTTGTATAGTACATACAACAAGTTGCTCAATGGAACAGTATAAGGTAAGGACAAAAGAAACTCCATGGTGTAAGACAGCAGTGAGATGCTGATATAGAACTTCACAGTTTGTCAGTATAAGAGATTCCTGAACCACAGTAGGCACCAACCGTTAACTTAAAAGCACCACAAAACGTTTAAGCAAATAGAGGATGATTACAAATTAAGCAGTCTAGACACAACTAATAAAAATAGCCACTATTCAGCCATAACAGTTCAGGTAAACATCAGCATGAAAGGATGTGTCTAAATGCAGAGGAAAGGCTATAGTTTGGCTAACAGAAGCCTCCTGCACTTTTTGGACATCTAGTTTTGCATTTCATAAAACCATTCTATTAATACGCACACAAATAAATTCATCTAAAAATTTATGTGGTAGGTCTCAACACCCAGGAGACACTCAAAGCATTATGTTCTAGATTTCATAGAAACTGAGAAGAGCCAATACTCCTACAATCATCCATTTGTGCATGCAGCACATTCCGTGTCATGACTAATGAAGCAAGGACACAAGAAAATTCTAACAAAGGCCCATCAAAAAACATAAGGAAAAAAACAAACCAAAACAAAAAACTCCACAGGTGAAAAAGTTAATATGAAAACAACAGACACCCCATGTAGAGATACTGTAAACTGCTCTGCTTAGTGCCAAAGGAGATGGCACATAATAATGGATGAAAAAACAATTGCCAGAAACTCAGACTAGTACCAGCTGTTAGGCAAGAACACATTTTATAGCCTCATGAATTTTGACCCATCCCCAGAAAATGAGGGAGAGGCCATTTAAGTAAAAGACTTCAGGATTTTACTGAATTTTAAAGATCTCTGGGAAACTTCAGAAAAATTCAGGAGAACTGAAGTTTCCACTTCTGAACAAACTAATAATGAGATGACTGACAAGACAAAAAAAACCAAAACAAACAAACAAAAAAAAAATAACATTCAGAGAACCACTGTGTTATTGAAAAACTGGGGAGTCTGAGGAAAAGTCTTTATAACATGTTTATTCAGTAGTATTTATTTCTGAAGGTCTGACTCAAAACACAACAAAGAAAAGCTTTGACTGAAAAACATACAAGCAATTTTTCTGCAATGTGAATATTCATTTGGTAGAAATGGACAGAGGCAGAAAAAGATCATAAGCATTTGGAAACTACACAAGACATTGTGCAAGCACTATCTAGGCAACCATGACATTGTGTTCTTGTATGATGCAAAACATGGTCCTTTTCAATGACTGTCCACTGATTAAGTCTGAGAGCATGAATTCATAAAAAATAAATCAATGACTATTATGAAGAGAATTGTGAAATACTATCAGAAATATCAGTTGCATGCTAACTTTGGCTCTAAAGATCTGGCAACTTCAAACAACGTAACACAAACTAGCCCAACTGTACCATAGCATAAAAAAACCATTGTTTTATGGTTTGTGAAGATAAAGAACCATGTCACCTCCACACAGGATGTGGGACTCTGTAAACTGGAACTGCTGCATACAGTTGTATTTCCTAGGAGGGAGAGAATGCCATAGTTCCATGCAACAGGAGACTGGCAAAAGTTAAGCTAAAGTACAATATCAATCCAAGAACAGAAAAGGGTCCTGGTACAAGCTCTGTGAAATCCAAAATCAATTAAGGAAATTAAATATAAGTGATCATCAATCCCTTCTTTTTATTATATATATATATATATATATACATATATATATATACACACATACATATACATTTATTTTTTTTTAATTTTAATTTTTTTAGGCTAAAAATGCCCTGGATCAATTATGTCAATTACTTAAAAAATAAAAAATAAAAAAATCAGACAGTTATAAACTCTGTTTGTCTTTCCCCCTCATTTTCCCATCTTCCTCCTCCACCCCAACCTGAGTGTTAGACACAGAGGAAAGAAATAATAAAGAAAGGAACATACTTCTATCCCTTTCGTAGTCTGTGACAGGAGTTTCTACTCTTTATCAATGAGTTTTAACAACTGGGCTAGTTTGCAGTTTTTTTCAGGTTGGTCAACATTCTGTTATTTGCATCAGAATACACATTTGGAGTGTGGTTTGAGGGTTTATTTTTTTTGTGTGTGTGTCTTTTTAATGACCAAGATGCAACTGTAGCCAATGGAACAAATGTTTTTTTACTCCAATCTTATAGCATATCAATGCATGATGGTGCCAATATTTTTTGGGCCAAAGAATAAACATGAGGAAATTCTGAGTCTTATACTTTTTAATAATCAAAGGTGCAACACTTCAACGTGACCTATCCTGTATGACGCATCACCTTTCCAATTCCTGTTAATCAGAAGTATGCCTGATTGCTTGCGTGTATGGATTCTGTACTGCAATACAGAATTTGCAAGACAAATTGCCATGTAAAATAATGGAATCATGCTACTCTCAGTCTGCTGCACAGAGATCTGACTCCCAAGGTTTGCTATTTTTGGTTTAAACATAAAAGCCAGCATAAGACTGTACCAAAACCAAGGTGCAATCCACAATCCTTTCCCCAGAGTCACCTGAAGCACAAAAGTAAATACAAACATAGTGGAGCAAAGCTCACTGTCAACCTGTTAAGACACCAATGGTATAAGAGGACTGATTTCCAAATTCTCTCAGAAAAAAAAGCAGAAATAATTGAAAAAAATATTTAATGGGAAAGAAAAGTAAGAAGTTCTTGAAGAACTCATCACTGTTTTAAATTCTTGTCCTTCCAAAAACATCCAGACTCCCATTGATTACAACAGATGCGTAAGCTGGCCAATCCTGATTTGCCCTTGAAAATCTTACCCAGAACTTGGTGACAAATCACATGATTCAAATCAGCATCTCTGATCAGCAACAAGAATACATAGGCCATTTCAGCAGCTGCACTGCAAAACTGAGAGAGGTAACTTACCAGCATGAGCCTTGAGTATATGGGTTTTCAGACGGCTGTTATAAGAGGACTTGAAAGGGCACAGTTTGCAACGGAATGGCTTGTGGTGTCCATGATGGGTCTGCATATGACGATCCAGACTTAAAAAGAGAAAGACAGAAAAGGGAAGCACAGAAGAGTTAATAATTTCAACTGCTTTTTGAGATGCGAAGCAAAACATTTAACAGCATTAATAAGTTAGGTTTGCTTGCAGAATAAAATAATGTCTAATTGAAGGAAAAAGAGCAGAAGCTGACACCAATTCTGTAAGACAGAAAGCAAGACACTTCAAGAAACTTACAGGGGAAGATTAGTATAAATTAAATTATGCCTGATCCAGACTTAAAGGAGCAGTTGAAGAAACAAGAAACACACAAGAATAATAAAATTATTATTACAGAATTTTTCTCCTGGCAAATGTATTTGTGAAAATATGCCCCCTTTTGTCTTGTTGAGAAAGGAAAGGGGAGAGGGGGAAATTTGACCAGCTTTACTGAGGAAGCCTTCTCTTGGTTACAGCAGCAAAAGCAGATTAGAGATCCTGCTCTGAGGAGGGTGCCAGCAGGCTGAAGTTGATGAGTTCCAGGATTAAAAGGCAGCAGAGTTTCATTAACAGTGTGGCAGATTCTGCATGAAGCTCAACAAGAGAAGAAGGGATGGCAAACACCAGCCTCTGTTTTCTTCAGGGAAACTGGAAGTTACAGACAGTGTGAATAATGAGGGGTGCTCAGTACCCAGTCTCTCTCCAGTTTCTCATAACAACTCAGTGAAGTTTGAAAGGGGAAAAAGGAGGTTTTCCACATTTTCTAAAAGAAGATAAAAATCATTCTATCTCAGTGAGTCCTGCAGAGCTCTACAGTTCCTACACTGCCATTATAGTAATGAATTCACAATCTCCAGGTGGCAGGAGCATAGTTTCAGCTCAGGATGTATACATGTCCAGTACAGCCTCTTCTTTGGACACATTCATGCTTTGTGACCCAGTCTTAGTTTGAGTCATTTTATACATGGTGACAGAACAACAGGGCAGATACAGCACACTCACTGGAGGAGTGGCTATTTGCCAAAACTACCCCTCACCTGCCACCTTAATTATATATGTATTTCTGTCTTATTTCCTTTTATTTTTCCTAAATTGTCCGGTTCATTTGTTACTGAATATCAACACACAGATCAAGTGGACTATGTTCCAGCCCTCTCACACTACAGAACACTGTAATGGGATCTTAAGTCTCATACTGACAAGAGCTTGAGCCAGAGAATCCCTGTTCACGTGAGCTAACACTGAAGTCTATGTATTGAAAGATCTGATGACAGAAAAAACAAAACAAAACAAAACAAACAAAAAAACCCCTTATGTCTCCTCTCAGAGCCACTTCATACAAATACAATTTAATAGAAATCCAAGACAGAGTTTGTGGCAAGATAGAATGTACAGCTTCTTCAAATAAATGGGATAAACATCTCTTAAATAAGACATTGAACACTTTCAGTGCATACTTCACAGAACAAAACTTGTTTTAAGTAGCTGACAGGGACTGAGCTTACTTCATAATTAGAGCAGACTGCCAAAGGTGTATATAATACATATAGGTGGTATAAATATATACCTTAAAGTATTCTCCATAGTAATATTTAAAACTTTATTTACAACCATATACTTTGCAACATTCGTCCAAAGGCAGGTTTTAAAGTTTTGGTCAGATTTGGGAGAACAGTGGGCTGCTTAAATGTTTGGTTTAGTTTCTTTCACAGACATCATCTCCCAGGAGAGTAATTCCATCAGAAAGAAAAGTAAGATGAAGCAGACTACTTCAACAACAGCAACACCTACTATCAAGTTAGGTGATAACTGTAGAGTTTGCCTTTGCCATCCACCACTTTCTAACTTACCTGTCCTACTGGGAGGACACAAATTTATTCATTTCCTAGGTAGGGAATAGAGTGACTAGAGACCAAACTCAACACAACTCTGATTTTGGAAGCAAACCAGTTTACTAGACAAACAGCAGGTTGTATAAGCTACATGATATTGGGTTGTCCCCCCACTGTCAACCTTGCCAAAGCAGGGTGGTATATCCCCAGTAGTACCCATCCTTCTCCCAGTCCCTTTCTTACTGTTGGCTGGTCAATCCCATAGACCTTTACAACAACTGTGGCATCAATTTGCAACACTGTGACATTAGCAGAAATCTTGGTTTTTAACATAAAGAGTTTAAAAATGCTTTTTATCATCCTTTCTCTCCCACATGCAAAATATGTGGCATGCATTTGATTGCAAAGCAGAGAATCTTCACAAGTTTTAAGAGTGCTACTGACAATGCCATGAATTGCCTACATCAAAAGAGCACCTGAACATCTCCTGTTTTGTTAAAATAATAAATAAGCATCTCTCTCCCCAGAAATTAGAGAAAAACATGTACTTGAGAGTGAGTCCAAGATGCCAGTGGAAAGTATCCCACAAACCCCATTTTTTGGTGGCATGACTTATATAGATATAGATATTATTAAAATTAAAGTATATTTTTAAATTACCAAGCTCAAAGAGAAACCAACCTTATGAAAAAAAAGCATGAGAAAAGTGGCTATTAATGATAACTATGTAGTGTTCACATGCTACATCAGACAAGGAAACAGGTGGAGGCAGTCACTAGTATACCACACTGGTGCGATCTTGGAATATTTATAGATTGAAATAGCGTAACATAATTAAGAAAAAAAATAAGGCAACTTTATGATAGTTATTTTAACACTAGACTTGAAAACTCAATCATCAAAGAGTTGTAATAATTATAAACAAGGTAGTTATATGCAGCAGAAATTCCTTATATATGAATTATTAACAACGAAAATACTTCCCGCCTTCTTGACTTGTTAAGTCTCATGCATTCCACAAGGCTGCATAAGTGGTAGGCTTCACTGCCTACTGAAATTTTTTAATTCTTTTCCTTGCATGCTTTTCCCCTACATGTAAAAAAATTAAAGACTTAAATAAATTCAAGAAGATACAATGACATGAACTTTTATAGACAGCCACTCATAATGGCCAAGGATTTTTGCAGCACAGAAAACATCTACATGCTGTGAAAAGTGTTGCTTAAGATCAAGTTTGAGGATGGATGCTCTTCTTCAGTGTCAACCTACAAAACAGTAGTGCTAGTTTATGCTTCTTTTGAAAACAAAAATAGAAGCCATAACTTACTTGTGCCTGAAAGCAGAGACAAAGGAGCAATACTGGCAGCTGTACTTGTCTTCCCGGGCAAACATAGCCAGAGCCAAGTGACTCCTCTCGTGAGATCGCAGACCCTGCATAGACATCAAAACCCGGTCACACTGGCTGCAGTGGTAGCCCCAAGGCCTGGTTTCATCTTCCAAGGATGCTCCAAAATCAGCTTCTGTAAATTCCACAATGCCAAGGTACTGGGCTCCCTCAAAACTCTTCGTGAAAGTTGTGTTTGAAGAATCTTCAGCTTCCTGCTAGAAAACACATACCCTCCCCCCCCACCTCCAAGCCATCAATTCTCTCTCCCTTCTGCCTCTCAATCTTTCCCATGTGTCCATTATAGTGCCTAGGTTTCCCACTGCATTACTTTTCTAAATGTATCCCTACATGAACTCCTCATCATTGACTTTCTGAAAAAAGGGCCTACTCTTGGGTGGGGAAAACATAATTATATCTGAATTCTGTTCTGAAGTATATTCCATACATACATGTGTATGTAAAAATAAGCTCACTTCTTGATTCCCCTTTTTGTCAGATAATGCAAAAAGAGAAGAAACTCAATTAACTACCTTTCCATAGTCTGGATATAAATCTCTTCGATTTGATCAGGAAGTGAGGTGGATTAGGAACTGGTTGAAAGGAAGGAGTCAGAGAGTTGTAGTCAATGGGGCAGAATCTGGTTGGAGGTGTGTGACTAGTGGAGTCCCACAGGGGTCGGTACTGGGACCGGTGTTGTTCAACATCTTCATCAACGACCTGGATGAGGGTATAGAATGTACCCTCAGCAAGTTTGCTGATGACACTAAGCTGGGAGGAGTGGCTGACACACCAGAAGGCTGTGCTGCCATTCAGAGAGACTTAGATAGGTTGGAGAATTGGGCGGGGAGAAACATGATGAAATTCAACAAGGGGAAGTGCAGAGTTTTACATTTGGGGAAGAACAACACCATGTCCCAGTACAGGTTGGGGGCTGACCTGCTGGAGAGTAGTGTAGGTGAAAGAGACCTGGGGGTCCTGGTAGACAGGAGGATGACCATGAGCCAGCAATGTGCCCTTGTGGCCAAGAAGGCCAATGGCATCCTGGGGTGCATTAGAAAGGGTGTGGTTAGTAGGCCAAGAGAGGTTCTCCTCCCCCTCTATTCTGCATTGGTGAGGCCACATCTGGAGTATTGTGTCCAGTTCTGGGCCCCTCAGTTCAAGAAGGACAGGGAACTGCTTGAAAGAGTCCAGCGCAGAGCTACGAAGATGATTAAGGGAGTGGAACATCTCCCTTATGAGGAAAGGCTGAGGGAGCTGGGTCTCTTTAGCTTGGAGAAAAGGAGACTGAGGGGTGACCTCATCAATGTTTACAAATATGTAAGGGGTGAGTGTCAGGGGGACGGAGTTAGGCTTTTCTCAGTGATGACCAGTGATAGGACAAGGGGTAATGGGTGTAAATTGGAGCATAGGAAGTTCAAGGTGAATATCCGAAAAAATTTTTTTACTGTGAGAGTGACAGAGCACTGGAACAGACTGCCCAGGGAGGTTGTGGAGTCTCCCTCACTGGAGACATTCAAAACCCACCTGGATGAGTTCCTGTGTGATGTACTCTAGGTGACCCTGCTCTGGCAGGGGGGTTGGACTAGATGATCTCTCGAGGTCCCTTCCAGCCCCTAAGATTCTATGATTCTATGATTCCATGCAGCACAGACACTGCTCTGCTCATCACACTCAACTGAAGAAACATAACATGTTCCAAAGGGCATAAGTTACACCCAGCTCAGTCAGACTCTGTGCTCATCAGTATCACCTCAAGGACACCATCATGCACATGGGCAATTTGGGAGCTGCAGGACTCTGCAATCACTGATTTAATGTTTCTGTCTAAGCCAAATAACCCCCATCCCCAGGAAAGGCTGTATCCACCTTGGCAGGGCATAAAATGAGAAACTGCCTCACACATACTTCAAATAACAGGCCCCACACCCAGAAATTCTAAGACACCCTCCTACCCTCTCTGGTAGACAGGAGGATGACCATGAGCCAGCAATGTGCCCTTGTGGCCAAGAAGGCCAATGGCATCCTGGGGTGCATTAGAAAGGGTGTGGTTAGTAGGCCAAGAGAGGTTCTCCTCCCCCTCTATTCTGCATTGGTGAGGCCACATCTGGAGTATTGTGTCCAGTTCTGGGCCCCTCAGTTCAAGAAGGACAGGGAACTGCTTGAAAGAGTCCAGCGCAGAGCTACGAAGATGATTAAGGGAGTGGAACATCTCCCTTATGAGGAAAGGCTGAGGGAGCTGGGTCTCTTTAGCTTGGAGAAAAGGAGACTGAGGGGTGACCTCATCAATGTTTACAAATATGTAAGGGGTGAGTGTCAGGGGGACGGAGTTAGGCTTTTCTCGGTGATGACCAGTGATAGGACAAGGGGTAATGGGTGTAAATTGGAGCATAGGAAGTTCAAGGTGAATATCCGAAAAAAATTTTTTACTGTGAGAGTGACAGAGCACTGGAACAGACTGCCCAGGGAGGTTGTGGAGTCTCCCTCACTGGAGACATTCAAAACCCACCTGGATGAGTTCCTGTGTGATGTACTCTAGGTGACCCTGCTCTGGCAGGGGGGTTGGACCAGATGATCTCTCGAGGTCCCTTCCAGCCCCTAAGATTCTATGATTCTATGATTCTATGATCAGGTAAGTAAGGTATAGAGCAAGTTCATTTTAGTTTACTGTGCTCTACCTTATAGTGTACCTACTCTTCAGACTAATCAGTAGTCTAGTCTAGACTTGTCCATCAGTGTCAAAAAGACAAGAAAGAAGTTGGTACACTAAGACCATAGAATCCTCTTTAAAACTAAAAAGCAAACACAAAAGGTCTTTTATTTCCCCTATCCTAACTTTTCTTTCCTTTACCTTTTCTAACCAGAGCATGTTTTTTTGCAGCAACTTTAACAAGCTCCTAAGATTATTTCCATCACATCTTTTTGGCCACAGATTTCAGCTTTTGTTCCCTGCTGCAAAAATTTTATTTACTCCAAGCTTTGACCCTACACAAACTTCACTCAAGAAGCCTGGAGAAGAGGAAATGGCCCATTAGGAGGGAAGCATCTGAATTAGTCAGTAGTAATAGGTAAGGTAAAGGAAGGTCAGTGGTAGGGCAATGAAAGCTCCCCCAGGAATCATGAGTTAGGCAATGAAGGACTCAGCTTCCTCACAGCAAGCAGACAATGTCTAGAGACCTGCAGCAGGAAGGAGTCCTTGCTGACAGTTCACTGCAGAACAAGGAGGAATACACATTCCATAGCCTTTTTGCACTTACACTGCCCTTGCTGATACCCTGGAAATTAAGCTGTGGAGCATCACCTATCCCTGGACATGTCCTAGAAGGCATCCCTTTTCACACAGTTACACCTAATCACCTGAACGGGACCATTGGCTCAATTGGCCATTGAATGTTTTGTTTGGAGCCAGTGTGCAAATTTCACGTGGAAAGGTGTACCACAAGCAACTTTGCACATTTGCACGTGCACACTTCTCTTCTTAAAAAAAAAAAAGAAAAAAAAATAATAATTATCAAGCAGCTCTTTTAGGGTTTAACTAAGCAGAAAAGCAGCCCAGAATAGCTGAGAGAAAGCCTCCTGCTCATAAACCAAGTCTTTCAGTCATCAATGCCATCAGCTCCTTTGTGTCTGAGAAGAAATTAATTAGTCTTCATGCCCCTGGAGTGGAAAGAAGTTAAAACATCTTAAAATACATCAAACACAGTTCTGAAACTTAGTGTTATAATAAAACATAATGCTGAACTGGAGTACCCAGTTCAAAACCGATTCAACTTCACAAGAGACTTCCACAGGTTTTCAGTAAGTTCTTTATTTTAAACAATGCAAGAAGTCACAGTCACCTTCAGTCACCTTTTAAAATTCTTACCTTTACTGTAGCTGACACAGAAGAGACATTCCCATACTGGACATGCTTGCGGAGGTGATTACAGATTGCTCGAAGTGTTGGATGGACTTCCACGCAAAATTTGCATTTGTAGCCAACCACCTTCCTCTCCTTAAGTTTTGAAACATCTTCCAAGTGTCCAAAAGCCTGTTCAAGTACACAAACATAAATCACTGAAGTATGCTTTGTTACCTCAGTTTTAGGGACAGAGACCAGATTTTACGCCTAAATGCTTGACGCACACATACCCTGTTTTGCAGAACTGCAAGGTGAAATTTTGTTGATGTCTATTAATAAGTGGATAAGAATAAGTGGATAAGACATCCATGCAGGAGAAACCTTCAGTTTCTGCAGAACAGCAGGCCTCTGGAAGACCACTCAGTTTGGCCTCCAACTATGCTCTTTAATGACACCACAACTTCCCCAACAGCTGCATGAACCTTTTCCACTGCAAGTATGTTTCAAACTGAAGCAGAAGGAAGCAGGTAAGTGGACATGAAGAACAACACAATTTGGTCTTCTGCTTATGAGACACCTGCTCAAAGCTTCAGTCACCGGATAGATTCTTGTCATGTTAATATTGAGTGTTTAATCAGAAAAAGCGCTTAGAGAGAGAGTTTGAGAAGGACACATTTGTTATTCAGAGGTACGCTGAGGAGGGGGGTGGGACATTTTGTAAAGAATATGCAACAAAGTACATGACAGCCTTGACACAAAACAACAAGGAACTGTCAGATACAGATGGCTTTCCAGAAGGAAGAGAGGAAGGAAAGAAGATAAAAAAAATACTGAAGGAAGCAGTGAGAAGAAGCAGGGCTTCCTACAAAACCTAAGGGGAGTGGAGAATGGATGAGGAAATTAAAGCAGAATGTGTAATTGACTTATGGAGCTCACTGGCAGGCCAAGTCATTCATTAGCCTGTGATCATTTGGCTGTCAAAGAGAACATGCAAGTGGGCATTAGTAACAGGCAGCCTCTCAGGGTGTGGAGAGAAGGTAGTGGTTTTGGTTCTCTCCCCTGGCAGGGAGCGGGGAGCAGGGAAAG
>NW_009953332.1:1979183-2007488 GCF_000747805.2 Chaetura pelagica
GGGAAAGAGACCAGACACACAAATCCTTACCCTTTCTTGTTTGAAATCTGCAAAAGCACCATCTGCATATTTCTGCTTGCTCAAAAGCTGCTTCCTCCTCTCCTGACGTTTGGCACGCTTCTGGAATTCCTCGTTGTGACCATTCAAGTGTGCAGTCAGCTCTGCCGTGCTATGCAATTTCATGTCACAGTGCTTGCACTGGTAGACAGGGCTCTGAGACCGAGTGCCACTTCCCAGTATGGCAAAGTCCCTCTTCAAATCCTTGCTGTGGTGGTCGGTGTAATGCATGCACAGCAGCTCTGCTGTGCTGAAGGACAGCTTGAAACACTTTATGCACCTGAAAGGAAGCCACTCAATCTCCTGAGCCTCAGTCTCCACCTCAGGCTTTTCAAAGTCATTCCTTTCCTCAACTGGAGCTGGCTTTTCATGCTCATCAGCATACACGGCAGTGAAGTAACCCCCCAGCTTGCTAGCATGCTGCTTTTTAGGGAAGACACCAGGGTGACGCTTCATGTAGTGGGACACAATCCCCTTTTTGCTAAAGGACTGGAAGGAACAAAGTGAGCATTTCTTCTTCTCTACAGCCCTCCTCAGCTCCTCACTTAACTGAGGAGTGTCATCCTTGGGAGGAGATGGAATGATCACTTTATTGGGTTTGTCACTCACTGTCCTGGAGGCTGCTAAGCAGTGAGTGTAGTAAGCATCAATGTCATGCCTTTTCTGGTAGTGTGCTGCAAGCCCTTTGCGGATAGGGTTGGTGTATGAACACAAAGCACATTTGAAGAGGTTGTTCTTGCCCTCTGGCTGTGCCCGAACATTGTTATGCTTGATGCGGTAGTGCCTCGCTATCCCCTTCCGGGTTGAGCAAAAGTATTTACAGAGCTGACACCGGAAAACTGTGTGAGACACTAAGTGAGAACTGGAGAAATGAGGTGCTGGCAGAGAGACTTCTCCAATATCCTCAGCAACAAGTTCTGGCGACGCCTTGATTTCAGTCACCAGGTCTGGCTCCACTGAGGCAGAAACCTTTGGTGGTGACTGGGCAAAAACATCAAATTCAGGTTGATTGTGATACTTCTCATAGTGAATTTTCAGCTTCTCAAGTGTTCCATGGGTGTAAGGGCAGAGTTTACACCGATAAGCACCATAGCCTTGCTTGAAAATCCTACTTGTCTCTTCCACATCGTTCTGAGCAATATCATTTGACTGCTCCACATCATGCACAAAGTCTTCAGCAGTGACCTTTACTGATGGATGCCGTTTCTGGTAGTGTGTAAGAACGCCATGAATACGTGTATTAATGTATGGGCAATGTCTGCACTTATATACAGCCCCTGGGTTAATATCTATATCCTGAGCAAAGTCCGCAGCTTTCACTTTCATGCCAGGATGCTTTTTTCCATAATGTGTCAGAAGGCCATGCAAGTTATTGTATTCAGACTGGCAAACTGTACACTGATAAGGAGTGGAAGAGATAGCAGGATTTGCAGAAGAGAGCTGGACAGTTTTTTCCTGGGAAAGGGTGGGATCGTCTCCACACTCTGCATCCTGATCCATGTGTGATGTTGTTATCTGGTCTTCAGAATCCATCCTGGCCCCAACTTCATCAGGCTGTGGGATGGCTTTATCAACAGTATCCTTCTCCTTAATTATATCTACCAGCACAGATTCATCCCCATTCATGGCCCAAGGGTGAAATGCCTGATAGTGATTAGTAATATCCCAAATGGAAGATGCTTCAAAAATGCAGTCTCTGCACCTATAGGTCTTTATCTCTGTTGGCATCACTAGGGCAGGAGGGGAAGGATCAGGACCTGCCCAGAGTTTAGTTGCCATATATGTATAGTCAACATAATGCTCAGGATGTCTCCTTTGGTAATGCACAAGCAAACCACTTGGCTCTGTGTGTGAATAAATGCACCATTCACAGTGATAACCTGCTTCTATCATGCCATCCAGAAATGCCCATCTCAGAATGGATGTGACTGTGGCCTTCAGATTTGGGTGGTCTTTCTTAATATGCTTCCTCAATGCATAGAAGTAAGGTGATGTATAGCTGCACTGCCTGCATTTGAGGGCTCTCAGCTTTGACTTGTCCCGTTCAGTGCCAGAGGTGTGTCCAGGCATGCTGCCAGACAATTTCTTCTGGCTGCGATCACAAAGGCTTCTAATGGTGGCTGTATGCTGCCTTATCACATCTGCATTAGCTTTGAAGTCACGATGCTTCTTCTGATAATGAATGAGCACACCCTTCACAGTCCGATTTCCATAATCACAGTGTTGGCAGAAGAACATTTCATTCTCCGAAGGATTCATAGAGGTTTCAGATCCAGCCCGGCTCAACGGTTGCATTGACACTGGTGGCCTCTGAATACCAGGTGGCAACTCACTGGCTCTCATCATTGCTGCGGTGGGGGGTGCCTGTCTGATGTATTTGGCAGTGACCTTTATTTCTGGGTGCCTTTTCTGGTAGTGGACAAGCACTCCCACAACTGATCGGTTGCTGTATGAACAGTGTTTGCAATAGTAGAGTTCGGTAGAAAGGTCTGGAGGGGGTGGTGGGACATGTGGGGGTTGAGAAGCCAAGCTGGACAATTTTGGGGAGACTGGTGTCCCCAGCTCAAAAGACATCTGAGCCAGGGCAGAGCCCCTCTCTACAGAGACTACACGCATGGTCTTCTGAATTCTGAAATATGATGCTTTTTCTTCGGGGTGCTTTTTCTGGTAATGCACCAGAACTGAATGCATGTTAGGGCTTGCAAATGAACACACATCACAGTCATAAACAACCACAGAACTGACTGAAGGTTCCTTCTGATTTTCACATTCAGGACTAAAACTCTTGGCGGCACTTTTGTTAAAACCAGCTGGCACACCAGCCCCGCGAGCCACGGGGGTGGAGGTTGCCATAGTTTTTGGAGCAGAATTCAAGATCTCTCTCAGTGTCTGAGACTCTGTGTTCAGCCCTTCTTGCTGCTCAACAACATAGCTTGAAAATATCATTGCATTGTTAATTTTCACTGTGGGATGCATTCTTTGGTAATGTGGCATCAGGCTTCTAACATTCGGGCTTGTATAAGAGCAGAAACGGCAGCGGTAAATCAGATCAGAATGATCAAAGTTCAGTACATTCATAGCTTCAGGGTGATGCTCTCCATAATGCTGCTGTAGGTCTTCAAAGTTTGTGTAGTCAATATAGCACTCAAGACACCGGTATACTGCACTGTGGTCATTTGGATCCAGGATATACCTAAAACTGAATTTAATATATGGATGCATTCGCTGGTAGTGGGTGCTAACACTTCTGGCAGATTTGTTGCTGAAATCACAGTGTTTACAATAGTAAAGCCTGCCAGAATCGTTAAACTCTGAATTTTCATTGTTCTGATCAGTACCATACATGTTGGTCTGGGTCCCCAGAACAGAGGCATTAGGGCTCTGATGGTCCTTCATGCTGACAGAAGAATAATAGTCTTCCTCATCTTCAGATAAAGTGAGCTCAATTTCTGCTCCATTTGTGGAATTGTAGTCATGCTGCATGCTTCTAAAGTTTGTCTCCTTCTGGGAATCATTAGCATCTCTGCCCCACATTTGCTGGGGTGTGTAAGAACTGGAAACCTCTATCATTGGCTCTGCTTGCTCTTCTTCTCTGTCTAACTCCACTTCTATCTCCACCTCATTGTCCTCCTCCTCTTCCTCGTCATCCTCTACATTAATCACAGCATCTTCTTGCTGTTTGTTTTGGTTGATTTTGCTCTGCAGGTTGCTCGCTATTTCATCAATTCTAGTTCTCTTTTTCACTGGAGAGAGATCTAAAGGGAAGTCATTTGACACCTTTCGAGGGGCCTTCGCAACAAAGTTATTTTTAGATGACAGTCCCAGGATGGAGGTCTGGCTCTTCTTCACTGTGCTGGCAGAGGGGTGAGCATCTGCCTCACTCTCTTGTGGTGCGTTTGATGGCGGACCATCGTATTTTGGCAAATTGTCACAGAATGAATGCTTGTGCTGCTGATGAACTCTGAGGCCTTTTAAAGTTGTGGTGGAATAGGTGCACATTGTGCACTTGTAGGGATGCTGTGAATGGGGCTGGGGTGACTGTTGTTGTGGCTGCTGTGGCTGTACTGGTTCCATCATCCCAGCTGACTTCCTGCCATTTATATTTCCACTCTCGTAAGACACTGTGCTGTCATTCAAGGAAGAGGCAATGCTTTCAGTCTGAGAGTTCATAGCGTCCCAGTCTGATGTTGTTCCTGTGTGACACTGCTTGTGGGCACCAAGCTTTAATGAACTCTTGCAGGTGAAAGGGCATTCATCACACTTATACACAGCTGTCTTTCCAGACAGGTGGATGTTCTCAATGTGACGAGAAATGCTTCGGCGGTGCATTGTCAGGAAAGGGCAAAAAGGACACTGGAACCTGTTCATATACCTTCTAAAGGGAATCCCCTTTGTTTCCAATAGTTTGTTGCCATCAGATCCCATCAGCTGCTCTGCAGACATTCCAGAGGTCTGGTGATCCATGGAGTTCAAACCATTCTCGCTGTCCACTTCATTTAGCTCTTCATCTGAGCTGGAGTCATTTAGCATACTGCTTGTTTCCAGGTCAGCAGAAGAATTCGTCATATCAGCAATTCCATAGCGGGATCTGTCAGACAAATTAACCATGCCCGAGTTGTGAGGTGACTTAGGCTTTATTTGAGGGTAAGACACAGAAGAAAACTTGGAAGATGTAGAAGAGTTGGGCCTGATAAGGGAATTGCCCATAGAGCTCCTGAAGTTTGAGACATTAGCGTTCGACATCTCACGTCCTGTTGTATTCATGGAGATATAATTAGAGTTTGGAGAGGCACTCTGGGCACTCTTACTCTGTACATCGGGTGCACCACTTCCATCTTGTTGCTGCCTCAGGCTTGACAGTATTTTCACCATGCTGCGGTGCTTCTTCATCATGTGGTCACACCAACGCTCCCTTCGAGGTGTCTGGTAGCTGCACCATTCACAGCAAAAGTTGCCTCTAGACTTTGTCAGTGGCTTGACCATGGATTCCAAAATGCTCCGCTCCACCACCTCTGCAGGCAGCTCCTTGCAGGCCTCCTGAACTGGCATGGAAACAGATGTTGATTCAGACATAGCAGAAGCAGCAGGAGGAGTTGAACTCTCTTTAAGGTTGCTTTTGTGATACATTTTCTGGTGTTTAATAATCCTTGCGCGCCTGGGTGACTTGTAGGTGCAGAATTGGCAACTGAAAACTTTGCCAAACCCTTCGTGCATCATCACGTTGTAATTAAGGGAACTAGCAGTTGGTGGCCCCACCGAGCTCCCCCCAGCCTGTGCTCCATGAACCTTGCGTGTATGCTCTATCAGGAGGTTTTTGGAACGGAAGTAACGCACACAGAACTTGCACTGGAAAAACTTGTTGGTTGGTTTAGGATTTGGAGCCATGTGCTGACCATAGAAAGTCTGGCTCTGGCTATAGTAACTTCCAGTCCCCATCTGACTTGTTGCATTTTGCCCTAAAATGAGAATTAAGGTGTATATGTAAATAAGTAAAATCAAATTAGAGGCTTTTTCTCCACCCATCCTGTATGCATGAGAATGCAATCACATCCTGAAGAGATAAAAATCACACCAGGATTCCCCCGCTTACTTTTTGTGAGATCCACATATCTGACTATGGTTACAAACACAACCATTATGCATTGTGTTTATGTATGTATGACTGTGATGTATAGTCTGGGACAAACAGTTTAAAAAATAATCTTCTAATGGGAAAAAAGAAAGCTACCACAGTAATAAAGTTGAAAAATTTGAGATGGTTCATGGTAGTGAAGAAGACCCATGAAAATCTGAAAACCAAGCAGCAGTATGAAGAAATACATGAAAAGCAGCTGGGAAATAAAATCATCCGCCATGTTTGCATTTATAGAAAAAGACATGGTGTGAACCAATATGGCTGAAGCTAGACACCTGCTTAGCTGACACAGGAATAAAGATAATGCAAGTTTTTGAGATCACATTAAAAGCAGAAACTAAAACACACTGCGATAAGCCACATGTGAAATAGGGGGTTAGAGTTGAGATCTTAAGTTGAGATCAATCTTAGAGTTGAGATTTACCTGCTATTTCATCTGCAATAGTAAATTCATCCTTTACAGAAGAAAATTCAACCTCAGTCTGGTTGCTAGCATTCATAGAACCAGACCTTGGCTGGCTAGGGCTTTCTTCGGAGACATCAGTTGGCTGCAGAAAAGCAGTGTGAACATCCTGAATGTGAGCTTTTAGATCTTCATAAGATGGAGCTCGAAAATCGCAGCCATCACACTGCAGCACCTCCATGGTTCAGGGATGATCTTTTACATCAGTAAATTCTGCAAGAAAGTAAGGGGAAGGGAAGAGTTACGTTTTACAGCAATGTCATTGTAATGAACCTTGAAAATAGGTAATACCAAGCTTATGATGACTCAGTCATTTTCAGTGATTCTGCAAATACTGTGGTGTGAAACTCAAACCTTTGCTTATCATATTAAGGAGCATAAATTTTGATTCACATGAAGTCTTATCAAGATAGCTCACAAGTTGCTGATTCAACACTATGAACAGTCAACTTTCTGAAAAGTGAATAATGATACTTTGTCCTCTTGGCTTTTCCATTACACAGGATAGAGCTGTTGTTCAGAAATGGTTTTGTTCAAAGACCAAAACTCAGAAGAAAAGTACATTATCTCCAGTCAGACACTGGCATTTATAATCCAAAGACAGTGCTTCTGCCATGTGAGACCCACTCTAACCTTGGTGGAAGTTGCTACGTCCCACCTGTTTCACTACCATAGATCAAAAAGCCTTCACAGGAATAAGTTTGCTCTTCTATCAGTCCTGATTTTGGTGGAATACCTAGACATAACAGCAAGACAAGATGCAGCTACGTGAACCCAAGATAGAATGTTTTGCTCTGCTCTAATTCCACCAAGCCTTGTGAGGGTATCTCCATTCTTTGTTAAAATGTTTACAGTTTCATTTTAGTCTATTCTGGGGATGTGACCTTTCTGCATTAGGAGTCTGGGGAATGGAAACGGCTGGAGGAAGAGAGAGACAGCAATGGGAATAGGAATACTGCAAAAAATGCAATGGAAACAAAAGCTGCAAGCAGTCAGAGGAATCATGACTTCCTTGATTTATCCAAAAGCCTTGCATACACTGAAGAACAAAGCAAGGTAAGACATGGTAATATGCATCATGTTGGTTCAGCTTGTGATCAATTACTCCTGCAACAAAGAGTTGTGTTTGCATGATGCCATGAGAGGAGACACAAAGCACAAGCAAGACAAAAGCCTTATACCCTCCTACTCTGTGCAGTACTTAGACACAAAAGCAACCTTTCTATGTTAATACAGGAATTACTTATTTAAGCTTCCATGTGCTGCACCGGGAAAGGGTGATAAACTGGGTGTTTCAGTGGTCCAAGACACAAGGGCAGCCCAAAGCACTGAAAATTCCTTGAGTTTATTGTATGTAGAGTATGAAGCTACTTCCACAGTGAGGAGAATGCTCCAAAATATTAGGACACAAAAATAAGAGAGACTACTGCATCAGGATCTTACATGAAGGAATGCTTCTTCTGATAGCCTACTAAAATAAACTTCTAGCAAGCCAAATTCTGGTCAGTTAGAGCTCTTCACATATTTACCTACATTACTCTGCAGGCTGGACTGTGTCCGTCCTCTCCCCCCACTCCCTCCCACCACCAAGAAAGAAAATGAACGCTGGACCAGCTTCTTTTCAGCTAACAAAGTTACAATAATCGAGATACTCAAGCTTTTATGTGCAAGCACCAGACCAAATTGTGTGGAAGAGGTTGCTATCTGCTCTGGATCAAATTACAGCAGTGAGTGAAGCCCCACCCCACGTCTCCTTTAGCACAGTCCATTAGACCTGAAAACAAATTTTTCCATGGAGCAGACGACTCCTGCATTTAGAGCACTTGACAGAAAAGCAGATCATCCAGTTTTCACTACCCATCCCCCAAGCTTAGTCCTTTCATCTCAGCCAAACAAGCCACAGCTCCGATGAATGTGTTTATCACACTTTCAAGAGATACGAGCCCCTGCGTCACTGAAGCTTTAAGACTCACTAAGCTGCCCTAGTCCTCTGAGCTTTGGGAGCAGCCATTTTAGCTCAGACAACTCCTGCTCTCAGAGGCTCAGAGCTTCTCGGCTGTGCACAACATGGCCTCACTTATCTCAGCTTCATCTCCAGCACACTAGGCTTTTCCTTTTTTTCCCTCCTCCTCCTCCTCCTCCTTGGGCGACGCTTGAAAAATCATCACCCCCAGGACGCATCTCCCCTTCTCCTGCATGACTTGCTTCCCAAGTCTTGTCCCTGCTCTCCCCCTGCACTGCCAAAGCAGCACCTTCCCTCCCTGAGCTGATTGCCGGCAACCATCTCCTAGGGTTGGTTCCCCTGGTCCATGGATGACAAATGCGACGGTTCGTTCCAGAAAGGGAGCATTACAGCATCAAGACACTGGTCCAAGCTGTCCTACAGGCAGAGGCAACAAACAGCTCAGCCTCGCAGAATGGGGGAATCGGGAGGGGGAGGGCAGGGGGGAGGCGGGCAGGGGGCCCCCAGCATGCCCTGTCCCTGGGGAGCCCTCCTGCTTGGCGGGGAAGACATACAACCCCACTCCCCTG
This sequence comes from Chaetura pelagica, assembly GCF_000747805.2. Classification (NCBI taxonomy): domain Eukaryota; kingdom Metazoa; phylum Chordata; class Aves; order Apodiformes; family Apodidae; genus Chaetura; species Chaetura pelagica. Next base: position 1,987,871 of record NW_009953332.1, read on the forward strand.
CCAGATTCCAAAGTCTAATGACCTTTGTTAATTACCAGCCAGCCTGTCTGCATCAGCAAACCCTGCCAGCAGACACACCCTTCACACAAAGGCGGTAGCTATGCCTTTTAAGAGAGGTTCTCTGAAAGCTCCATTGTATAGAACACAGGAAAAACAACGCACTCACAAAATCTCTCACTCTTCCCCGCTCACAGCAGCACCACCACCACCACTCTCCACGCCCCCCAGAAAACTTCAGACCCTTTAGAAACAGCACCACAAAGCGCTTTCAGCTTTCTTTTGGAAACTTCAGCTTGCAAGGTAGAAAACCAGAAGGGAGAGCAAACCTGAGGTTCTGAAAAAGGAGAATCCTGGCGGCTTCAGGAGGTAAAACCCACCACCATCCCCATCTCCTGCAGTCACTGTACATTGGTACTTGAAAGTATCTTCAAGGATGCTGGTGGCTGTCTAAACAGTCTTAAACCAACAGTACTCTTCTTATACAAATCAGAGGGAAAGGTTGAGAGATCATTAATAGCTGCTGATTGCAAAAACTGATGGAGACTTTCTAACGGGTTCCAGCTTGAATTTCAGCAGGGTCTATTTCACAAAGACACTACCAATTCAGAGAAGAGGTTAATCTTATTGCAACTATGAGGAACAAACATCAGGTACAGCTTGAATGGACTTAAATTTGATGTTTTCACCGTGCATCACTGAAAGCCGGGTGAAACATAACAAATTTTGCTCTACCATTTCCATATTTTTCTTTAAAATTCAAGCATTGCACAAAAGCGGAGACAAACACAAACTGCTAGTTCAAGCTCATATCAAAAGAAACTTACACACAATGTGTGTCTTTCATCATTTTTGTCTGCATATGATGTGGAACCGAGAGAGAGCCATCTACCCACCAGCAAAGAGAATTTTCAACTGCAGATGTTAATATACTGGCAAGACACACACCCCAAGCAAAGGAGACAAAGCAAGATTTGCACGTTTCCATCACAACCACCTAAGGCAACGCATTCCATAATCATTTACATTTTCAAACAGCACAATAATGGAGAGGGAGAGGGAGAAAAAGAGGGAGAGGAAGAGGGAGAGGGAGGGAGAGGAGTTACAAAATCCACTAACCTAAAACCAGAACAGGAAGTCTAGGAAAAAAAAAAAAAAAAACAACTGAACACAACCACCATGAAAAAAATCTGTAAATCCCACAGACCTTCTAACATATTCACAACCCATCTTGAGACCACATTGCCCACAGATAATGCAACTTCTAAAATACCCTTACTAATGTGATACTAACCTCAGCAAACAGATTATTAAAATGCCATTGTCTGACTAATTTGCATTTACAACCTCTTCTTAAAATACATGGCTTTAATGCTTAATATGGAGAAGAGGTATTATCATTTTTCTTACTAGTGGAAAGCTTCCAAACCAATGGTCAAAAGAGATTCTCATAGTTCTAAAAACCCAAGGTGAAGTCTCAAACACTCATAAATGTGTGAGAAGACCAGGGACACAGTTGCATTCGTTTTCTAGGTTTTTAAAAATCCAAACCAAAAGATAATTGTGCTTGTTGAACAACAGTCATTACAGAATTTGGCAGCAGCCAAAGTAGTACAACTCGTTATGTTTAACTTGGGTTTTAAAGCTTCAAAATACAAAATTAATTGTGAAGCCCAAGGCACTGACCTCAAAATTGAGCGTCTGTGGTTTGACTACCCATCCGTTATATTTTGAGATCGAGTCAGAAGAGCTTCTAGAAGTTAAGAATATGCACATGCATAACCACAACTGAAAAGGTCAGTCAGACCACACACTATGTGAACTTCCAGCTCAGTATTAGTAACTTCGCATGTGAAACAAAAAAAATCTCAAGTTCTCCAAGTCCTCCTCTAGTCAGATGATCAGAGGCATCTTCATCCCTACCTCATACATGCAGGCTGAGCACACAACTTTTATTTTACTCTGTGCCAAGGTGGGGATGAAAAGAGATTTCTTCACCAAAAGGCTTCTTGAGCATTGGCACAGGCTGCCCAGAGAAGTGATGGAGTCACCAACCCTCAAAGTATTTACTTAGGCACGGGGTTTAGTGGTGGACCTGGCTGGACTAGATGATCCTAAAGGTCTTTTCCAACCTAAATTATTCTATGTTTCCCACCCCATCTCTGGCAGAAATGGCACCAAACCCTTTCACCAGGACAAAGTCCCCCAAGAGAAGCAGTGTGTGTTGGGGCCCTGAGGGCACTACATGGGCCTCACACCCCTGAATAGCCCTCCAGTGGGTCCCCCACAGCCCAGGACTCCTTTTCACACACCCCCCTTTTACCCCCTGGCAACATCAGCCCCTGCCCCAGCGATGCCACAGCAGGGCCACCTCCAGGTGCCCAACACCGTACCTTGGATTCTGGTGAGCCAGGCACAGCTGCAAGCCCTGGGCTTGGCTGGAGCTGGGGGGTCAGCGGGGGGGGGTCGGCAGTGCCTGGGGCTGCCCCTCAGCCTGTTCCGCTCCCAGGGGCGGCGGGAACACAGGCCCTGGCTCCAGCTCTCCATGGGCATCCCCAGCGGCTCCAGTGCCAGTGCCTTGAGGCACAGCAGAACAACATCAACAAAGTGTCTTAGCAGAGGCAGGAACCATCCCTAGAGCCGTATTTTTTCCTTCAGAACATGCAGGAAGCTTCAGTGTTTTGCTAATCTCTTTGATAATTTTTTCTTGCCATTGGAGATCAACCTACCAGAAATCAACTACCAAATACTACGGCAATGCGATTCACAAGCAACTAATTACAGATATCACAACTTATCAAAATTCCCATGAGTAACACCACCTGCATTTTTCCCTGCTAGAGAAGCCTCAGTTCTATGAGGCACCAATGTCTTCTTCAGCTGAGGACCTTCCAGCTATGCTACTTGGGCTCCTAGCCAAGTTCTCCTCATGCACGATAGAACCGCTGCTCTGATGTCCTTGGGTTTGTGCTTGTTCTACCTTTCTTAAAAAATATATCTGTTTTTCTTTTTTCTTTTTTTTTTTGCGTAAGATCTCAACAGGGGAAAAGACAACTGAAAAAGTAAAATCGTCAGAGCAATGTAAAAATGTATACATTTCAGAAACTGGAAACCTAAGAGCTATTCCAACCGGAGAAAGCCAGCTTCATCTTTCATATATGGAAAATACCACCACAATTAATGAGGAATTCAAAGAATAAATTCAGCTCTCAACTATCGTCAGGCAAACCTACCCAACTCACAGGTCTTTTTCAATGACCAAACTCCAGTCAAGCTACTGTGATTCTTGGTCCTCCGAGGGGTTTTTTTGGTGGTTCTCCTCCAAGCAGTATCAAAATAATGAAGTTGAAATACCATTACTTTTGTCAAGTCTTTTTATTTGATAGAACTGGGTTTTGACAGAACCCCAACGGTTGGATTGCAAGTGTCCGTTGGATTGCAACTGTCCCTTGTATTACACTTACTCTGTGGTTCATCTTTTCAAGTAAAGGACTTAAGGTAAATTTTTCGCACCTGTTACACTTTTTATTACAAAAACTCCATACTGGTGTCCAGTTTTTGATAATTTATTACATTTTGAAAATCAATAGTTATACCTATGAAAGAAATATGTTAGCTGATACATGTCACCCTGTTGCCCATTTCTTCCAGTAAATACTTCTACAATACATTACAATGTAAGGTATTTTCAGGAAAGACCTTTGATTACAGATACATTACAACTCAAAAGTAAAAACAACTATCTAAATTAGGCAGAGATATATTAATTTCTTTCCTAAAATATACATATCCAGCCACCTGGAAGACTGAACTGAAGTGGACGCCAGGTCAGATTCCACAAAAGGAGGTCTTCCTACTACGTTCTTTGCAAATCATACTCCAGACTTTTCAGAAATCTCCCAGTCATGGAAAACAGGACAACCAACTTTGTTGATTCCTATACAGTTACTGTTTACTTGTTTGTGAATATGCACATTCACTTAACATACCTGATACCATAGCATGGATCACCATAAAGCTACCACATAGCTTGCAAAATCTTCCGCACATTTTGAAGGAAATGTAAACCACGTTACTCTCAAAGCTTGTGGAAGAGAGAGTACACAGTGGTAAGAGCTGCCAAAAGCATAAACGGGGTTTTCAGTTCAAGAAGAGAACAAGGATTCACAGAATCTCAGGTTATTTTTATTTTGGGGAACTCAATACATAAACACATGAATGACCTGAAACCCATCTAGATGTTGGCTACACGTTGCTGTCAGCTCAACCAGTTCTCCAAGACTCTGACTTCAAAAAACATTAAAAAACCCAACCAAAACAAATACAAAAAAAACCCAAAACATAAAACTACATTGCTCAGTTACTGAACACTACTGGGTATTAGCTATTTTACTGCAAGACCTTAGCAGAATAAAGGCACATCATAGATTTTTACAAGGAGGTATGAAAGAAAGCAGGATCACAGATAGGAACACAATGTCAGCTTCTGCAAGGTATCTTGAGGGAAAGACTGCAGCCTCCAGCCTCAAGCAGACACAGCAAACTGATAGTTATCTCACTGAGGAAAACACAGACTTCCCTAGTAAGGAAGACTAAAGTCCAAGATAGAATACTTGATGTTACACCCACGTATTACTTGCAAGGAAATAAAATCAACAAAGACAATTCACATAGTAGTAAATAAACTACAAAGAGCAACACATTGGGACTTGACTGATTCAAGCTACCTAAATTGCTGACCACTTATTTTCCATTTCTCACAAATAATGTCTCTTTTCCTTCTTTCTTTGGGCTCCTGGAGTATGTATATATATCTGTTATTTAAAAAAAAAAGAAAAAAAAAAAAGGCATGAAGAGTCCATCTAAATGTCTGAAGGATACTTTAAAACACCAAACCTCTAGACTAAAAGCAGATTCAAATAAAATGCTATGACTTAATTAAAAGACAGAGAACTATACAAAGTATGAGTCCAACATTTTTGTCTTCCCTTCTTGAAGGTAATCTGTGAGGCATTACATGGTATAGAGCATGCACTACTGAATTTTAGAATGAAGGCATTTGCCTATGAGGAGGCTCTCAAATATTAAATGCTTTTGCTCCAAGCAATACTATGATGGGCTTTTCTGATCTTTTGAATTACTTTTCATGGCACAGAAATCAAAAAGACTATATGTAAGAATCTGACCAGCTAAAGGGTCAGAATAGGACTTTTATTAAGTATGCCAGGTACTTAATTTACTGCACAAAAGTAGGTGAGAAGGTGCAAATACAGATACAGAAACAGCTTCCAGTGGTTCACAAGAGTCAATAAACAGACTAGTAGTTTGACCATGAGTTACAAGAAGATGCAAAACTATTTTATGAGGAAGGGGGGGAAATTTCGATCAGGTAAGCTCCTGGTTTTTTTTACAGAATAACTTTGCTTCCTTTCCTACCAAAAAGTGAAGATGAGGAAGAAAACAAAAACATGCTTACAAAAAAAAAGCATGAAACTAATTTCCCAGCCAAATAAAACTGTAAAGAAAGTACCTGTTTTAATGCTTTCAGGATTTAAGAGGAAGATGGAACAGCATAGGGCAAAGCTCTAGAGTAGAAACATGGTCTGCCACTTGGTTCCCATACTAAATGCTCACAGGAAATGAGCCAAGTCATCCAACTGACACAAGCCAACCTCTCCAGCACCCTTCTGCATAGACATACGTGTAAGAGGCAAGTGGGCTGGCCCAACCTAGGAAGACAGATACCAGAGCCAAGAAACTTGGCTTTTGTACCATGCTCCTTAGTGCTCCCCATATGGCATAATGCAACTGAAAGCTGTGGGTCTGGGGTTTCTAATTTATAGCCAAGAGTGTATCGTTAATCACCTCAAGAAATCTAGTTCTTGCAGGTTAAAAGTACACTCCCTCGTGTACATGGACTTGGGAGAGGAAGATGTCAATAGGTGGTGCTGAAGAACACGGCAGCACTCTGCCTGGCTATTCCAGAAACAACCTAATTCTTTCTCATGCATTGCAAATAACATCTTCTAGGGCTTTTTACACAAAGGATGCATTACCAACCTCACCCTGGAAGGAGCAGGGGGAGGAGCAGACTTCTCAGTCTGGCATAACCCCAGCAAAGATCTCTTTCTTGCCAAGAAGAGTCAGAGCTGTTATAAAGGGGGATCTGCCAGTTGCAAATCAGATATTACAAACTCAGCCATATACCCTGCTACACCATAAACTGAAGTGGGAAAGAGCAAAGCTGTGATTCAAGGCAGAAAGGATTATCTCCTGATGGCCATGTGCCCTTAAATGAACCCTAAAACAGATTTGCACAGCCTGTAGTGACTTTAAATGTAATCTTGCCATTCACCCCGAACTACATGCACCATTCTGTGGTCACTTATAGTGCTGCAGCTGGAGACTTGCAAGCACGCTTTAGAGAGGACCAATGTTAGTTTGCAGGGAGCCTGGTGGTTTTACAGAGGCTAAATACAGCTTATAAACTGGTGACAGAGCTAAACCATGGGAACACATGAACTGCTGGATTATTTTAGGGGCCACAGAATTTTAATCTTAGAGATCTGAGATTAGACCAGCCAACACAGCTGGTTCAAAACACAAGCAGGGACTCTTAATGTAGTCACAAAGGTGAAAATCCAGCACTCAGAAAACACAAATGCCACAGGCAAAGCTCTGCTTTGGTACTGCTATGGAAAAATGTCTTCAAGAAGGCAAAATAAAGAGAAAATGCCATGATCTTGAAAGACAGATATGAAAAGATGCTTTGCTGGACATGTGTTCCTTCTTTAAGTGCAGAGATTGGACCTGTGTCATAGCAGTGGTGACAGAGACTGAACTTGGTTGGTGAGAGGAGTAATCTTTCAGCCAGAGATCATCTCCATACCTAAGTGACCAGTTTGGTAGACACTCAAGACTCTTGAAGTAAGATAAAATCACAGGGCATTTGGGAATCAAAGAAATATTAGGTGGATCAGACCCAAGCAAGCGAAAGCCCACTGCTTACTTTTTATCACTGATACGAGCTCAACTTAGTAAGGACCCTGAGGATGATGCAGACCTCTCCCTCAGTCCATCCTGAGATCTTCCATGCTCCAGAGGTACTCCTTTAAGGGGTTAACCCCATGCAGAAAGCATTTGGAAGCAATGAAAAATGGCATTCAGATGAATGGGTTAAACCCTATAAAACCAAAGCACCAGAAGTCATGTTCTGTACCAGCAAACAAAGTGGAATAGATCAGTACATCAACTCATGCAGACCCAGACCCATTTCTTGCACGACTCTAATTATAAAGCAGGATCCATGGGTAAAACCTTACCAGAGGACAAGAAAATGCTAATTAATGAAGTCTAAAGATTGTTCTGTTTTCCCAGTTCACTCCTTAGAAACACTCACTTGAGGAGCTCCACTTATATCCTAGCTATTTTAACACCATCTTTGTCTCCAGCTATCCCTTCCCTCCCCCCAAGCTTCCTGCTATATTTGACATTTTCTGGGCAGCAAGTAGAAGCCTCTCTGTCAGCCAGTTCATTTCCTCAGGTAATACAAATCCATCACTGACCCATTTATAATGCCAGACAGAATACACAGTTTTATTTGCCCACTGACTCACCCACAGTATGGCAACCAGCATCTCAACACCAGCTAGAAGAATACATACTTTTCCAGTATTTGACAGATCTCAGATAGGTGACTACCACTAGGCTGCTACCCTTATACCAGCCACGCCATCCAAAAGATCTTTTCCAGTGAAGATCCTCTGGCTGTTTGGGATGGTGGCAGCAAGATGCCAGTTCCTATCACTGCTGGCTGAAAATTGACACTGCTAATATGGAGAAACAAGTTGCAACTAACATATATGTTGTCCAAAATACTTTGTCCCAAGTAACTTTATATAAGTTTATATAACTTTATATAAACTTCATATAATGTCATATAACATTGGATTACATGTTGGGATGGAATTTATATACACTAGAATGCAGTATCCTGGGTCCGAATGAGAACCTTGTTTCTTTTACTCTTCCTTCAAACTCCACCCACTTGGTCCTTCCAGGAAACAAGTTTTTGCAGTACAAGCTATTGCTTAAGTACAAACTATTTAGAATAGCCTACTGGCTCAGTCATCATCATTTATGGGATATGCAGGTAACAGTCCTGGGAGAAATTAAGTGGAGCATCTGCAGTGCACTTCAAGGGATGGAAGGGAGGGGAGGGGACAGGAAAGGAATTCAAAGTTATCTGAGCATCATGGATCGCAATATCTATGAACTGACCAAGGTTAATGAAAGTTCTCCCACCAGAAAGTGTTTCAATCCAACAGGCACTAGAAATTATTAAATTAAAAGTGGGGGAAAGCTGCTGTTCCCTCTTTACAAAAGAAACACAGGTTGTTATGTAGGCAATAATTAAGAACAATCTCCCTCACAAGAACAAGCAAACCAACCAACCAACAAAAAAACAAACCACCAAACCCAACCTGTTGTTAAACTTATCTCTCATCTTTCCAATAATGAACAGCCCTTTCCCCTGACTACTCTGGACACAGGCAAATTAAGGAGAAAACCTATGACTTTCGTCCAAAGTTGTAAGATGTTTAAGCTCCTAATGCAGTTCTTCTGTTCTGGTTTAATCATTTTTGTTTTAGATTAACTGTTTGAGAGTCAGCCATTAAGATCCAATTTCTCTTTCTTCCTCCCAAGAAATACCCAAACAGGAAATGGACCATAAAGAAGAAAAAAATAATTAAGTCTTTCTTTGTAATAATACCCATGGCTAAGAGGGACAAGGATTAGAACCAACTTCATCCTTCAAAAGCTACAATCCTTGTAAGTATGTAGACATTACAGAAACATTGCAGATTTTTTTCTATTCTGCAAGTCCATTACACAACACCTTGTTTTTTTCTGGAAGCATTACATTACTCTCATTTTGAAGAAAGTGGAACCACTCTTGCTTTACCCTAAAGATACAGAGCAAAAGCTGATAAAAGAGACACTAGTTGCCCAAAATTTTATCCCAGAATATGTAAACAATTGCAAAACGATATAAAAATAAATCAGTATCTCTTATAATAAGGAAAGTTCAGCTTAAGACTAGTTCAGGAAATTACAAGTATTTTTTTTTAAAAAACAAGATAAAAGGGAGACCTGCTCTTATGTTTTCAGCCATGTTTCACTCATTCCTTTTATTTAACCCAGTGAATTAAACTAACAACTTTTCGTAATTTACAAATAGTTCATTAAGAATTTTAGCTGCCTCAGGTCATCACTAATTTGAAACCTAATAGTCATATTTAATTATAACACTGTTGAAGATGGTATATCTTCATTATAGAAAAAAAAAAAAAAAGGTTAGGACAGTCCACTTCAGAGAAAGCTTAGGATAAATTACTTTCCCTAACCTTTGAAAATCTGTGCAACCTGGAAACTGAACCCAAATGCTTGATTTTTGTAAAAGGCAGGATGCAGATAACACAGGTCATGAAATCTCTTATTTCATTGCGAAGTCAGGTATGTTATTGAAAATTCATGGAACACAGGGTTTTCAGGACAGATACTTGGCTTTTGGCTACCAGAAGCCCATCCATGCTTGGCTCTAGAAAAGCAGCCTGGGCAAAAGTTCTCTCTGCCCATTGGCACACTTGTCATTACTTTAGCTGCAGAGGGAGTAACTGCTCCAGAGATACTCCTTCCCTGGAATGGAGAGAACAGAACACCTGGACAGCCAACAGCTCTACAACCAAGACAAAGAAATACAGTGAGGTCATGTATCTGCATGTGGAGCAGATCCATTTTGTACTGGAGGATCTTCTTAGTGATACTGTTTTCACTAGAAGTCCTCTGCAACTCACCTCAGTATGTCTTCCTACAAACACTTCCATCAAGCCTCCAGGTCATCCTGCGTGTCACAACAGGCCATGTGTGTGAGAAGAGCCAGAAGTGAGGTTGTACCCACACTTAGACATGCTGCAATAGCTCTTTCTAAATAACTCCATGGGTAGACAAACTTTGACATTTAGTCTGCATGCAAAACAGATGGAAGTGGATAACTTTTAAGCTAACAAAGATTGCAAAAAATCTTTTTTAAAATACCCAATAGAACCCAGAAGATTCAATCCCTGTGGTGGCTTAAAGCATCCAAAAAAACTTTCAACCTGATGAGATACAAACAAAATTACACAATATAATGTGCCTTTCAATGAATCTCAAAACTTCAGAAGTAATGTTCTGAAAGCAAACAAGGAGTAGTCTAGCTCACAATGTCTTCAAAAAAGGGAAAGAATATTCACCTATGGTAATGACAAAGACATGCTGTGATGTTCTACAGTTCCAAAGAAAAAGTGTACATAATTGAAATTGGTTTTATTGATGATAATACAACAACATAGAAAAGGAGCCAAAGCTTAATTTAAAGGGAACTTCCCAACTTACTGCTTTTTTAGGAGGTACACATAAATACGTTAGGTAGATCAAGTGTTACTGAATCCTCTAGCTCAAGAGGTTTTAAAATACAGCAGGGTTACTTCAAAGCAGAACCACATAAAAAAATTATTTTCGTCTCACTAAAGAACAGAAATGGGAGACAGGAAAGCAAGAAGCAAAAAAAAAAAAAAAAAAAAAAAAAAAAAAAAAAAAAAAAAAGGCAAAAAAATCCCAACCTAAACCACCACAAACCCAATTGTTATAAGATTGTATGTCCTCAGATTCATGCTGGTTGAAAGGGACAGGATGCATCTTTCCAACTACATATGGAGAAGAGACATGGACAGTCACAGAGATAAACAACACGTCTCTTTTCAGTAAGAGTCCAGCTAAGTGAACAGCCCCTTCAGACACAGAATTCAGCAACACCACTTGCCAGTCAGGTCAATCTCTCCCCCCTGTTTATTCATTCCAAAAGAGGCATACATGAACCGTATCACACAAAAATACATACATAATATTTTGAGGCACTTCATTTATGTTAGCTAACATCCTTTAACTCTATGGAAAAGAAAAAAACAAGAATGCAATGTGTTTTGTAGTCCTTTCCAGACTTTTTTTCCCTTTAAAATGCATTTAAAAGGCATTTGTACTTCTTTATTTGTTTCTTGCAACAAGCATTCATTCAAGCGTGGGTTCTTGTTTGCAGGAATGTATGCAGAGTGAAAGTTTCGCATTAATTTAGGTCTTCATTGTCAAAAGAGTCTATGCTAAAAGTATACAATCAATCCTACAGAAATTTTGTATCTCCTTCTTCTGTTTATGGAACACCAAAGCAAGACAAAAGACAATACTGTATGTTTCAGGTTTCCATTCATTTATCACGAACAAGTAATTTAAGTCACTTGCTAACAGAGGAAGAAAAGACTGAAGTATTCCCCTGGTTTTTAAACAGCTTCATGTTATTGAACAAAATCTGAATACTCACTAGTAGAAGGTAATATGTAAGGAACAAAAAGGTAAAATTAAATTTATCAAGTAGCAATAATGACACTCTATTCCTTGCAGTTACTACCTATTTGACTCACACAGCTTCAGGCCATGCTGTGGTAGGTTCTTTGTGTGTGAAAAGCAAGATGAGAAAGTCTGCACCATAGGGAACCTTATTGCTTTACCTGGTAATGGAGAAGCCCAGGGAAGTGAAGTAACCTGGCTCCAGGTCACACAGTTGGTCTGTCGCACAGCCAGCAGCAGAAAGTGGGTTTTCATACTTCAGCCCTTCCCTGTTAAACTCCACACTAGCTTTCTGTGCCACTGTGCCTAAAATCCCAGTGCTAACTTTTTACAAGAAGAAGTACAAATGAAAGCTTTTCCACCACAGTGGAAGTTAAAATTTCAGGAGCAGGGGTAAATCATACACACCAGACACAAGTATATTAACTAATGCTCTTTATTTATATTTGTATTTATAGAGTTGCCATTTCCAGATTTCTGCACAGAATCCATGCCTTTTGCTGAAAAATTTAGTTTAGCTCAGCAAAATGTCTGTAGAGCTCAGGAGAGTAATACCAGGGGAGGCAGAGTTCAGGGATGGCGAACGTGGTCTAACCCTTTTATTACTGGAAATCACAGTGGGAGGAGGAATATAGAAAAAAGGGTGGCCATACCAAAAGGGAGGTTCAGATGGGTGCAAGGAAGGATATTTGTTTTGCAGGTCTGATGGTTAGAAAAACCAAAATAATTATATGGTCCAAGAGGTCCTCCTACTTTTCCCCCAAAACTTTTCTAAATAATGGGCAACATATTAATCATTATTCTGTTCCAGAAAATGTATGAACAAGAAATCATCAAAGCTTACAATTCATCAAAGGTAATCTTTGTAGCACCTTTATAAAAGTATCTGTAAGAGGAACATTCTGGGTCTTCCTTGATGACTTCTGTACGCAGGAGATATTAATGACCAAAGAAGAGGAAGTTAGATTTAATCAGACTTCTCTTTCACACATGCTAGCTGGAGCCACAAAGTGTGTGCACACTTCCACTCCACCCTGGCTAGCTAAATTTATGAGAACAAACTAAGCCATTAGTTTTTCACACACTGACAGTTACACATACCTGTCACTGTTAGGACATCACCACAAACACCACCTAAATATTTTATGGTTTGTTGTTTTGTTGTGTTTGTTGTTTTTTTTTAATGTTCAGATTATAAGATAATCAAGTCCTACAAAACCTTTAGGCTACAGCATCACCTTCTATGTCTGTTCAAGTAGTATGTAAAGCTAGTATGTTTTTTCTGAAAAACTCCAAGAAAATAAGTGTTCCAATTTGAGAGTCTGGATGTCTGAGAAAGTACAAGTTTCCAAAAAAGGTGAATAGCCTGTGTAAGAGGCTACCAAGGACTCCTGCTCCTATTTAATGGGAACCCAAATTCTGCAGGAGCTCACAGGCTCAGAACAGTCTCTGCAGTAATCAAAAAAGCATTCCTGTAGAAGGAAGCATACTGAGCATGCTTTATCCTGTGTCTGCAGAGCAGAACCAGCCTGAGCTCTGCCAAAAGCCAAGGGTGTCATGGGCAGCTCTGACTGCTACTTTGCCTGGCCAAAGATACAAAGTGGTAACACCTCTTCTTTGGCTTTTTTTTTTTCCCCTGTAGCTGTCAACTGAGATACACAAACATGTTTGGTGCGGCTCGAAGAAGCACAACTAAAAAACCAGTTTGTCTTTACTATGAGGTGCATCTGAGGATTAGGGGTTTTTTTCTGGAAATTGCATCTGTCCACTCCATGCAGTTAAAAGTGGAGGCTCCAAACTTTTAGTGCACTAGCTTGAGGCAGCATTCAGGCAGATAAGACTGTGCACAGCTGCTACTTGCACCTAGTTTATGTCGTGTAACCTGAGAGAAGCACACTGTGCTGCTTCACACTGAGCCACTGGAGGAACCCTGACTTCCCACCCTTGTCAGCCCAGCTCACAATTATCAAAAAAGTGTGTAGGTTGACATGACATCAACCTTTTGGGGATGCAGGCAAAAAATGGTTAAATCTTTGACCTTCATCATCACTGTTTTCCAATATTCTTAGGACTGTCTGAGTAGTGTCACCTTTTATTTCAAAAGATCATTACTTTCTAACATAACTTCTCTCACCTTCCAAGCTCTATTCCTGGCATTAAACATTATGTTTCTGCTTTTCATCCATAAATAATTCTTTGTTGTCTATCTACTACCTCCTTATTTAGGCCTATACAGTCTCTCCTTTTCCAGGTGTTCTGCAAAGATACAAATTGATCATCTACTGTTTCCACAGCCGAAAAGAGAATGATGCTGGTGATGCGTATCTTTAAAGTAGCTCTGAAGTCAAAGGAGTTGGCCTTTAATTTCTTCTGAAGATGTCAGGTGTGCTGATCTCTCAGCACTCAGTATGAAATACAAGCCACTGCTTTTATGTCTTTAAGAAAGGCACATACCCTTAAGAAAGACTGATCTGTCCAGAACCATTACTCCTAAGTAGAACAGAGAAAATGAGGGAGAGAAAAGGGAGGGCTGAGAAGGGGCTACAGACACCACCAGAAATGACTGACAGTCATCTGGTCTTAGTGTCTCTTAACCCTGCTGGTGATGAGGGGCTTCTCATGCACTCCAGAAACTAGAATCTGAGGCTGCAGCACTGTTAGGCTTCTTCCTTTTTTTCTTTTTGAGGAACAAGATTCCCCTTTTGGTTGTCATTGTCTGTTGCTCTGAACTCAGTAACTGATACAACTGTGGTCAGTCAAGATACTGCATATGTGTGTGTGTGTATGCTATGTCTGGATCCTCAGGAAGGCAGCCTGGTATTTTATTTTTAAACTTTGGCTCCTGTTGCACAGCGCCACATATAATGGCTCCACTCCTGAAGGTTGGATAGTCTTCTGCTATTATTTTTCAAAGAAAAACAAAGCCATGCAAGCCAATACCACCAAGAGAACAGGAGCAAAGTTCTCTCCTGAAGTTTTCTTTCCTTCTTAAAAAACCAAGAGATCACAGAAAGATAAAGCCATCAGTGTAATTCCAACTTCCTGCTCCTGTATTCTTACAAGGTGCAGAATACTGTGCAAGTCCCTGCAACTGCTGTGCTTTTGGAAATTTCTCTAGTTTTGTATTTCTAGAAATTTGCTGGAGTTCTGCCAATTTTTTCCAGCTGAAGACCAGGCCTTTATGTGGATCAGTACTTACTAAAGCCTTTTATTATGTAGTGGGGGGTCAAAATAACTGTAAGTTTCTCCTGACCATGCAGAACCTGCAATGGATGTTCCAGTTCTCAGAAGCTGAAGGAGGCAGAACTAGACTTGTTAATCATACGACTTTTCTGAAAAGCCTGCCCTTCAGATGTGTTCCAAAGCTGACTAACTAACTTGTATCATATACCTCTAGCACCTGCAGTAGAAGATCATTTTGGCAGTAAAGCTTCACTGTCAAAAAAAAAAAAAAAAGAGTGGTTTCCTTTTCAGCTGAGCGTACAGGGCTCTATCTGTAGGCTTAATTACTAGAAGAAAGTAAACAGTCAAGTTAATGACAAGGCACCCTATTTGCACCCCTGCCTGGTAGAAAAGATATTACACAGAATATG
Organism: Chaetura pelagica; assembly: GCF_000747805.2. Classification (NCBI taxonomy): domain Eukaryota; kingdom Metazoa; phylum Chordata; class Aves; order Apodiformes; family Apodidae; genus Chaetura; species Chaetura pelagica. The sequence continues at coordinate 2,002,903 of NW_009953332.1, forward strand.
TAAGAGAAATGGAGAAGGTACTGTTTGCCAAGAGGAAGTTACCTTCTCATCTTAACTTCACTTGCATTTCATTATGAAAGACAGCCACGAATCTCAGCATTACATACAGGTTAAAATAGTTAAGTCAGAGTGCTGGAGCACCTCCCTGTGATGACATGACATGCAGAGCGCATTGGGGTTCTTCAGCCTGGGGAAGAGAAGGATCCAGAAGACCTCACAGCAGCCTTCCAGTACTTGAAGGGGCTACAGGAAAGCTGGGGTGGGGGGAGTGGGACAGGACTTTTTTCAAGGGTGTGTAGCAATAGGACAAGAGGTAATGGATCAAAACTGGAAGAGGATCTATTTAGGCTAGACATTGGGAAGAAACTGTTCATTGTGAGGGTAGTGAGACACTGGAACAGAATGTCCTGGGAAGCTATGGAAACCCCATCCCTGGAAGTGTTCAAGGCCAGGTTGGATGGGGCTTTGAGCAACACAGTCTAGTGGGAGGTGACCCTGCCCATGTAGGGGAGGGTGGAACTAGATGATTTTCGAGATCCCTTCCAACCCAAACCATTCTATGCTTCTATGATTCTGAAACCAAGAAACAGAGGAAACAGCTCAGACCTCTTTCTCCTTTTTCACTCCTGAACTCCTTTGTTCTCCCATTGCCTTCTAACAAGAATTGACAACAATCTGTCAACTAGGGAATCAAAACTCTCCTTCATTCTACTGTAGTAATTGGTTTATAAAATTAAGAAGGAAAGCATTGACACTGAGGCTTCTGCTGCAGCATGACCTTTGATACACCTACTAGACAAGCTGTCCACGTCCAACTCAATGGTAACAGCCTGCCTCCCACAACAGCATCTGAAGAGAAACTACACTTAGGCTTGGCACCTTAGGACTTTCTACAGAATCCACTAGTCTTTCCAACAGCTCTTAGTCTTTTTCCACTATTGAATTAGAAATTAAGAACTATTTATATATCAAACATGTTCTAGTCTTAGGTTTCAGCCACTGCATCTTTTACAGCTTAGTACAGATTCCGTATTCCTACGATCTTGAACACAACCTAGCAAATGAGCTGGTTTTAGTCCTTTAAATGTCACTTCTGAAAACCTCTGAAAGGCAGGAATGGGCTATCTTAAAGCTCTCACTGTGAAGCACGATTTTCCATACTTCAAATCATTACTACCCCCAGCATTTCCACAGTTGTTTTTACAGACATGCCAACTTCAGGAATGGCTTTAGTATTCCAAGAGCAGTACTTGCACAGATGAGCAGAGGGACAACAGTATCTCCTGTGTTTATAAAGCTAAATGTTGGATGACTGCTTGTCTTAGGTATTTTGACCATTACTCCTTTCCAGGACCACTGTTCTCTGATTTAAAAGGAAGACAGGACTCTTACAGTCCACATAGGCTACAAAGCCAAGACATTTCTTCAGTGAGTCACAGAGCATTTTCTGTTCCACATTTTCTATCTGTTACAGATGTAAGCTGAATAAGGAGCTCTTAGGTCTGATATATTTTTTAATATAAATTACTGGTGTAGAGAACTGAAGGAAAAAGGAAAAGTCTCCAAATCCTGTCAGATACCCTTCTTGTCTGACCTGTAGGATGCTTTTGTTTGTAGTGGAATAGGTCCAAAATAAAAAGGAAAAACCTTGCTTTTCTCTTTGGGATCAAGGGCTCTCAAAGGCACAACACTGGTGTTATTTGTTTGATCTATCAAAGCGAGGTCATTATTTATTTTGGTCATGGAAAGCCCCAAAAGTCTTTTCTGATACACATGGCTGATGAGACCTGTTTTTCCTATGCATTCTCTGTGTGGTGTTTTCTCATCCCACAGTGCTCTTATCCATAAGCTGGAAAAGCAAGGGACTCCATCTGGATGATCCCTGAGGAACTGACCCAATTCTCAATACCTTTGACTTGAGGAAGAAAAAAAAAGCACAAAAGGTGTTAGACTTAGGTCTAAATATTGCACAAATACATGTTTTGAGTATTTGCCTCCTTCAGTTCAACTCCTTTGTGAACATCTGATGACAGCCCAAAAATTTTATCTTGTCTTTGAAGTACAATAGGTAAATTCCAAAATTCATATTTGGCCATAGCAACTTCAGATATCCACCTTGCTTGACCTGATGGATGACTGAGCAAGCAAGCACATTGCTCTTGTTCAAAGTTTCATGCAAGCCAATCCTTCATGGTTCCTCTTATCTAGGCCACGATACAGCCTCTTTTTTTTTTTGTGGAAACATTATCAGCTTTATTATTGGTACAGTGCTCTGGCTTTTCAGAAAACTGTGATTGGTCCAAGTGTCTTGTATCTTAAGCAATTCTATTATTAAAAAAAATCATTTAAAACATCCAACAAAACAAAGACAGGATCTGCTTAATATAAAGTTGGGAAATACAAAAGCTTCAAAGGATGCTTTTCTGAAGATCTCCAAAACCAGCCAGGATCCTCTGTTGTGCCTTCTATTTCTTGAAGAGGTAATCAGAAGACAGTAAGAAATTCTTTTGCAGCCTTCACTGACAGACTTTTCATCTCTGCTTAGCACCAGGCTTAAACTGTTCTTTCAGAAAGTGCTTGCTTTCAGACCCAGATCTTTATCACTTGGGAGAATGCTTCTTGAGCATTTGTGAGATTTATGTCCACCCTGGAGATCTTCCCTCTTGTCTTCACACACTGGCATTGCTGGAATGCTCACCAAACTCTTTTTGAATAGACAGTTCTGGAATATATGCATTTTTTATTACCTTGTCCAAGTAACACTAATTTAGTGTAGACATGGGTGTAGCCTTTTAAGATTGTAAACAGCTGAAGAAAGAAGGCAAATCAGCCATAAGAGTTCAGCCATTGAGGAACCAGTATAATTATTTCCTCTCCCCAACAGTACTTCCTCTAAGTTGAAGCAGCTGGAAACTGAAGGTTCCATTGAGTCAAAACCAGCATGGCACATACTCTGGAATGGTTTTTAAACTTCTCCTAAGAATAAACAGAGGTAATTTCCACAACTGCTTCTTGATACTAAACATGTCAATTGTGGAAGGCCATTCATCGCACAATAAAAAGTTTCAACACAGGCTTCCACTCAAGGGGTGTGATGACTTTCTGATGTGCTTTTATAATCTGACTCCAAAAGCAGCATCTTCATCCCACTGTACACTAATGAGGGACTCTGACAGCATCTGTGGAACTGATTGCTGCTCTTTTGAATCGACATACCTTCTAGACAGTATGTGGGAGAACAAAGAATGGAAAGGATCTCATGGTTCACCAAGTCTGGCTATATTATCACAGACACAAATCTAATCTCCATTATAGAAAGAAAAATTGCATGGTTGCTAAAAAAAAATGACAGCTATGGGTCCCTGAGCCAAGAAAAGCTTGATTTTAAAGAAAACTGATTCCATATGAATGTATCTTGATCATAAGAGACCTGACTGCTAACAATTTTCAGTCCCAGTGACCATATAACCATAAATTGGTTTGGGTGGGAAGGGGCCTTAAAGATCATCTAGTTTCAACCCCCCTGCATGGGCAGGGACATCTCCCACTAGACCATGTTGCTCAAAGCACCATCCAACCTGTTCTTGAACATTTCCAGGGAGGGGGTAGTATTCAACCTCCCTGGGCTACCTGTTCCAGTGCTTCACCACCTCCACAGAGAACAGTTTCTTCCCAGTGTCTAGCCTAAATAGATCTTCTTCCAGTTTTGATCCATTACTGCTTGACCTATTGCTACATACCCTTGAAAAAAGTCCCTCCCCAGTTTTCCTGTAGGCCTCTTCAGGTCCTGGAAGGTGACTAAAATGTGTCACTGGAGCCTTCTCTTCCCCAGGCTGAACAACCCCAACTCTTTCAGCTTGTCTTCAGAGGAGAGGTGCTCCAGCTCTTTGATCATCTTCATGGCCCTCCTCTGGGAGCTCCATGTCCTTCTTATGTTGTGGGCTCAAGAGCTGGACATAGTACTACAGGTGGGTTCTCACAAAAGCAGAGTAGAGGGGAAGAATCACCTCCCTCAGTCTGCTGGCCACACTTCTTTTGATGCAGCCCAGGACACAGTTGGTTTTCTGGGCTGCAAGCACATGTTGACAGCTCAGGTTGAGCTTTTCATCAACCAGCTCCTCCATTCCCTTCTTCTCAGGGCTGTTCTCAGTCCGTGCTCCACCCAGCCTGTATTTATGCTTGGGATTGCCCCAATCCACGTGCACTTGGCCTTGCTGAGCTTCATGCAGGTTGCAGAGCCCATCTCTCAAGCCTGTCTAGAGCCCTCTGGATGGCACCCCTTCACTCCAGCACATCAGCAACACCACACAGCTTGGTGTCATCAGCAGACTAGCTGAGGGTGCACTCCACTTTCCATGTTGCTGACAAAGGTGTTAAACAGCACTGATCCCAGTACCAAACCCTGAGGAATACCACCTGTCACTGGTCATTACTTGGACATCGAGCCCTTGACAACAACTCTTGACTGTGACCATCCAGCTAATTCCTTATCCACCAAGTGGTCACAGAATCACGAAATTGTGGTTGGAGAGGACCCCTGAGATCACAGAGTCCAACCATCAAAGAAAAAAAACCCTCAAAATCAC
>NW_009953332.1:2007656-2015016 GCF_000747805.2 Chaetura pelagica
GAGAATGGTGACTCAACCGCCTCCTTGGGAAGGCGGTTCCAGTGCCTGAGCACTATTTCAGTATAGAAATTCTTCCTAATATCCAATCTGAACCTCCCCTGCCGCAACTTCAGGCCATTTCCTCTGGTCTTGTTATTTACCTGAGAGAAGAAGCCAACACCCACCTCACTACAACATCCTTTCAGGTAGCAGTAAAGGACAATGAGCCTCCTTTTCTTCACACTAAACAACTCCAGTTCCCTTAGCCACTCCTCATATGACTTGTTATCTAGACCATTCACCAGCTTCATAGCTTCCATCTGGACACGCTCCAGCACCTCAATGTTCTTCTTACAGTGAGAGACCCAGAACTGAACACAGCACTTGAGGTGCAGCCTCACCAGTGTTTAGGGACATGACCATTTCCCTACTCCTGTTGGCCATGCTACTCCCGATGCAGGCTAGGATGCTGTTTGCCTTCTTGGGCACATTGCTGGCTCATGTTAAGCCACCTGTTAAAAAGCCACCCCCAGGTCCTTTTCTTCTGGGCAGCTCTCCAGCTACTCTGCCCCAAGCCTGTAGCATTGTCGGGGGTTGTTGTGACCCAGGACTTGGCCTTATTGAACCTCACACAACTGGCCTGGGCCCATCAGTCCAGCCTGTCCAGGTCCCCCTGTAGAGCCTTCCCACCCTCAAGCAGATCAACACTCCATCCTGTTTGGTGTTGTCTGCAAACTTACTGAGGGTGCACTCGATTCCCTCATCCAGATCATTGATAAAGATATTGAACAAGGCTGGCCCCAAAACTGAGCCCAGAGGGACACCCCTGGTGACTGGCCACCAGCTCAATTTACCCCATTTACCACAACTCTCTGTGCCCAGTCATCCCGCCAGTTTTTTACCTGGTGAAGAGCAGACTTGTCTATGTCATGATTTGCCAGCTTCTCCAAAAGAATGCTGTGGGAGATGGTGTCAAAGGCCATCCATCACATCCATGTCTCTCCAACTGAGAGACAAGGAAGTCACACAGAACAATATTAAATGCTTTGCACATGCAAAGCCATGCAAGAAGGTAATGCACAAAGATCTAACTGGCTATGATACTGAAATAACTTACTGCTCCCTCTAAAGAATTCATTTCTTAGCTGAAATCCCCCTTGAGGCTGGAAGTCAAATATTATAGCTCTGAATGTGAAGTAGCCTTCAGTTCTGCCCAGCTTATCAAAAATCCATGTCCTGCTGTCTCTCACACTTCCTTGGCCTCATTATGCCTTTAAAATGAGAGCTTGCTACTAAAATCCCACTTTAGTTGGTTTGGCTATGACAGCTGGACAGCTGGAGCAAGAGAAAGAGAGGATTCTCCTAAGTAGAAGACTCTGACTGTCTAGGTAATTTGATCAGTCCACCTCTCTCTATGTAAAAATCTCATCATGAGCACAGTTGAGAAGCTTCTCAGAACTCACAGATGAGTTTTTTCAGGGGAGATGCAAAAAGAACACAAAAAAGAATGTATCTCTGAATTTCCTCACATATAGAAAAAAGTCTTAAATAATTTCTTACTAGCAAGTCAGAATTAATTGGATTTTTATACTCACTGAACTTCCTTCAAGGTAGGCTTGGTCTCATATTCCAAGCTTGGAACATTTAATCAGCTTCCTAATACCAGTTAATATTTTCTAGGAAGGCTACAGGAGAGAAAGTACTTGTTCAATATCAGTAGTCCATTGCCACACTTTCCTATTAAAAGCTTGTCAACCTGCTAGTGCAGAGGACTTCTAGAACTCCTGGTTACTTTCTTACCACAGAACACAAAACAGCACATTCCTTCAGAAGCTCTCTTCAACCTCCTTTTCTTCCATATGAGTCTGCATCTTTGAGGCAATGGATAAGAGGAGGCAGACCAGCTTCCATTTGCTCAGCCTGCTGAAGTGTCAAATCTGTCTGATCTTGCAGAAGAAGCATTATCCTTTGTTCTGATCAGGTTGCACAAATAGCTATGCTCGTGTCTGTTCCCAGAGCAGAGATTTTTTTCATGACCAGTATGATTGTAGCTCATGCAACACATTGTGTCCTACTAAAAATGTTGCCGTTTGTTTCACCCCAGATCCAGGAGTTCTACAGGAATACCATTCACTGTTATGCACTCAGGCTGAAGGTGACACTGTTATTACATGTATCCTAGCCAAATAAGCTGAAATATCCATAAGCTCACCAAACAAGCCCAGAGTCATGAAGCACATGAAGCTGAAGTAACGGGTACAAAATTATTATGACTTCCAGGACATCCCACCAGTTCTCTGCAGGTTAGGCACTCCCCATGATGATCAGCAACAGCTGCCTTTACAGGTCCTGACAGCTTACATCTTCACACACACAAACCAGGTTGATCCCAGCCACCCCCACCACTGTCGTGACATACCTTTGCCCAGAATTCACACCTGGACTGCTTGCAAGCCATCTGGCAACTGGAGAGAGAAAGGTTATCCACTGCCAGGCTATATGAACATTTAAAGCAGTATGTCTGGTAAGCAGTTCAGCTTCCCACACTGAAGACTAATAAAATACTGCATCTACTGATAGAGTCATGAGCTCTCTAAAGGTTACAAAGGATGGCTTTAATTTTCCTTCCCCCTGTTCTACTATAATGCACACTACTTATGAAAACAGTAATTATCGCACATCCTTCCTTTTCCTAGGGCAGAAAATCAAATTAACCAGAAAACACAGCCTATGGGTTCTTCAGCCTGTCAGAAAGTGCTTCCTCAGGCTGGAGGCTGAACTTTATCTAGCAACTCAACTTTTCTTATTTTTTTGCCTAAATGTAAGCATGTATACTGTGTTGTCTCTGATACTAGGTAAAAGCTTGAATCCCCATTTCTGGCTTCTAGACAGGATTTAAAGAGAGAAAAAAAATGCTAATCCATGGTTTGCAATCAAAAGAACACCTACCACATGGAAAAATCCTCCTGCCTTTAGCCAAATCTAATCTAATCTTTCCTCACAGCTCTAGTATCACTGTGAGTGCTTCACTCCCTAACTTTCACTTCACGTATAGTGTGCAGAGAATTACTGATACAAACCTTTTGCCAGTCTGAAAAAAAAAGACATAAATGGGTCTGATTAACATTCCTGAGTTTGCAGTCAGAATCAATACAGGTCCATGAAGATACTGCCATTTTTAGTAACTACAATAACCTCCAAAATGCAACAGCATTACATGATTTTTTCTTTCATAAAGGCTTTGATTTTCCTTCTATTATCTCAATCTTGCTTTAGCACATATTTTATATTAGAATGCATTCCAGGAGGCATATGGCAATAGAACTAGGTCAACCATTAACCAAATAACAGGAAGCTGCTCTGCAGAGCACACCCTTCAAAGCTTGCTTAATGAGCTAGCTCTTCAGAATGTGTCCTTCAGTAAGGTTGAAAATAACCGTTTCATGGGATTTTCTTTAAAGCCACATGGTCATCCAAGTTAGGCAGATTCTGGATATGACTGACTCTGAACAGCCATCCCAAAATGTAAAGTCATCTAGGTCAGATGTTAAGAGATGAAGAGGACTCCACAATCATGCATGGGTCATTGAACATCAGCAACCAGTTCCAATGATTTCTTCATCCTACTAGCCAGCAGAACCCATCCCATTGTTAACCTACTTGCACAATTTCAGCTAAGGACACATGGATTTGCCTTAGTAGAGCTTATGGGGAAGGATACCCTCACTAGATAAAGAGTTACCAACTCTCTGCCTCCTTCTATGTTGTCCTTCCAGAGGATAGCAAATTATTTCCCAGATAGTCAACTCCAAACACTTGTAAGGTTTGAAAAAAAGGATTGGCATTAAGGCTTGCAAGTCAGTGTCTCACTAAATTCTTCTTGTCCTGTTTTCCCCTTGATCTTATTGAGATACATACAGGATTTAACATGACCTGTCAAATCAGAAAGGAAAAAAAATTCCAGCATCACTGCTGATACCTTCATTTGCTCCATCTCAATCTTACCAGTTCCTTCCACTATATATGATATTCCATACTTTTAAACAGCCATAGATGCCCAAGCTTGAAATACAAGTTGTTAGGACTCTGAGAAGCAACAAGCACCAAGGAACAGAATCCATGAGTAACAAGGAGATTAGAAAAAGTTCTCATTAATATTATATGGTTAGCAATGCAGTAGACATGGCCTGATTGAGTTGTTTCTAAACAAAACTAAAAAAAACCCCAATAAAACAGTTTCCAGCACTGTACTTCAAAACAATTTTGCAAACAACAGCCAGTGCTATGCACAGCTGTTGCAGTCAACAGCCATGTACCACAAACCAGTATTAACTTTTCAAATTCAAAAAAAGTTACCATCAAGCTATGTGACTACAATCAAATCTTGACACTAAATATACATGGGTATTAGTATTAGTTTTCCAGTACCCTCAAAAATAGTATAGCCTCATCTTTTATTATAGTCTCTTTTGGTTAGTATTTCTACAAAACAAAACATTCAGAGATCTTGACATTATTATTTACCCAAATAAAACAACGACCAAAAAATCCTCTTTACATCACTGCAATTGGTAGACTTATGTTTCTGCATAATTTCTAATAGGAAGGTGTGCCATGAACATATCAGTATGTCAAGAGTTTCCCCAGTAATTCTCATCTATCCTTGTGAAATAAAAAATAAAATAAACAGAAAAAGGAAGAAAAAAAAAACAACAAACAACACCCCCCAGCCATGTCCAACAGACATTCTCCCATTAGAGCTTCCATAACTGAGAACTTCTCTGTAACCTGATGTTTATGAGACAGGAATTCACATCAGTCTTTCTAGTGCTAGACCCTGGTCTACCAGATAATAATTCCAGTTCCTAATTATCAGACACAGGAAATTATGAGGCATCCATGATGACAGAAAAAATAGTCAATGTGTGTGATCATATGTCCCTGCAGATTGCTTTGTATCTTAAGCGACAGCTCCTTGCTGAAACAGGCTAATTCAGTGGAAGACTGCCAAGCATGCTGTGGTGAGATTATCATCTTAGTAGTTATTTATAATAAACTATCTTTGACAAGTAGCACCTTTTTCGGTATGAAAAAGTCAAGGACAATATATATATATTTTTCAGTATAGATATGTTCTTTGAGAAAAGGTGCTGACAAAATGTAGAAGCATTACTCATTTGCATATGAAGAAGCACTTTTTAATGAACATCCTCCAGTGTGTTCTAAAAACTGTTCAGCACCACTAGAAAACCACAAAATTACCAGCTACAAGAGAATAAAATCTGCAAGGGAAATTATATGGGCAGACACAACAGAGCAACCAAATCTTAGCAAAAGACTCCTTGATTTCTCTGCATCCTTTATATTTCTGATGCTACCACAACTTGGGAGTTATCTATGGAACCAAGAAAAATTCCACCCTGAGAGGTGTGTTCAGGTTTCACATAATTCTTCAGTGCCTTTTTTTTTTTTTTTTTTTTTTTTTTTTTCCAACTGTCCTGTGCAGAAGTGATAAGACTCCCATAGCTACCATCAAAAAATCTCCTGAATGGGGCCAATGGAGCAAGAAGGACTGAATAAGGATGAAGTTACTGCAGAACTGAGTAAACAGTCTTCACACACAAGCCATGTTTTTATATGCATCCCCTCCTCCCATCACCAAATTGCAACTGGGAAAACATACCTGTGGGTTGACTACTCCCAAACCCCCATTCCGGCTCTTCAAAACATATGAAGAATGTAATACCTTCGCAGGGCTACTACAGAACAGCATCTAAGACAAGGATTCATTCAAGGGGAGCTGTAACATTCTTTGAAAACCCAGCTGAACAGGCAATAGAAACCATGAGAGCTCTGATTACAATGTTCTACTCTGCCATACCCATCAGGAATCAAGCTATGGTTTCTAGAGCTTACAAGGCTACAGATACAGGTAGGCATCTCCAAATGTTTTTGGGAAAAAATCCCAACAACTAAAAACCTCAAACCAATTGATCAGTCCATGACTAGACCTCACAGAAAACATACCACTATTTTTTAAGTCCACAGAATGCCTAGTAAGCTTATTTAGAATTTTGTTTTTTTTTTTCAGACTCAGTCATGTAACAGTATTTTGCTCTTAAAAAATAAAAACAGTGTCATGCTTATTTGCCACTAGTTTTAAGCAAATAGGAAAACAGAAATTCTCATAGGACATTCCTACTAAAAGGGGAGAAGAAACAATTACAATAGCTTTCTACAGTTTCTTATTAATTAGAGAGTTTCAAAATGTACACAGTATCACTTACAGCATTTCACGCCTTTTTGCGTTTTTGCACCTGCAGTACAATGTTCTCAAATGGTTACAGCTTTTGAAGAAACTGTGTCTGCACTAATGCCAAAATTTTCTACAATGAAACTTCATCTGAAGCTCAGGACTTTCACATGACTGAACTCCTCTCTCTTTTTCCAGATCTGCTTAGCTCTTCAGCGTTCCCCCAGCCTCTTTTATAATCCACCAGACACGCTTTTTGAGTGCACTTCATTTGTTTTAAAAAACAAACAAATAAACAAACAACAGGTTAAGAAAGAAATTAAACCCTGCTGGGCTGAAGTCTTCAGATGATAAAGCAGAAGGTAATCATTAATAAGAAAGTATGAAAACAGCATAAAAGGACAAGATGCAGAGGGGAAAAATCCATTTAGGCTAACTGCACTGGCATGAAATGGCTGCTTTCCTTCTTACTGCCAGCTCCCATGCTTCATGTTGACATTACACATCCTGTACTGTAGATCCACCCCCATGCTGATGCTTGCCCAACAGAATTATCTCCTGCGTCACAGCAGTGGTAACAGAACTGCTGGCTCTGCAGATCTGAAAGCACCATTTCAATGCTTAATACATGCAGCAACTGGACACACCACCAGATATTCTGGTTTTGTTGTCCCCTCAGAACTGTATTACTTGGCCTAATCTTCTGTTAACCAGATGGTCTGTTCTCCCTTTGGGACCAAACCATTGGACATTATTTTATTAATTTCTACCAAAATGCAGGGACGGTTTACAGCACTTGTGTCTGTTTTATCTCAAACAGGGTTGCTAAGGTGAAAATTACCTAAAAATAACTGGAAATGCTGCTTCACACCAACAGAGAACAAGATCTTTTGGAGTAAATATTTAAATGATCTGCCAGATGAACTACCATAGCAGTATGAACCCCATGGATAGGAACTTGTATTACGTACACATATGCAGAGGTAAACACTGTAATTGTAAAAGCAAGGGCCGAGGTTGCATTTTCCTTGATTCAGAGCACCTCTGTCTTGAATAGGCAATTACCATATTATATTAGTATTGATTCAAACCAATCACTCAATTAAAAAAAAAAAAAAAAAAAGGGGT
>NW_009953332.1:2015369-2025869 GCF_000747805.2 Chaetura pelagica
AAAAAAAAAAAAGGTGTGAAAATTCATGGCTTCTGAATACACCATAGTAAGTGATGGGACTCCAGAAAACATTAATGTCATCTACCAGCAGTACAGCAGCATGAACATTCTGGCTAGGCCACCCACGACTCATATGAAATTATATTTCAGGGACATGCCAGCATTAACTGAAGTCACCCTTGGGTATTTATAACATACATGCACCCCATTGTCAAAAAAATAGCAAGAACGAAAGAAAGGAGTACATGAATGAAAGCAAGAGAATGACCTAAAGCATAAGCTTCTGTTGACTCTTGGAAGTCAGCTACAACCATGCCTTCACATGCAACCACAAAGGAACTTCACATGCATGTAGGTGGTAGTTTTTGTAAACTAAAGGGTATCTTCTATTCAAGATGTCATTTCCAAACACCTCCTTGAAAACTCCACCAGAATTAGAATTAGTCCATGTAGCTAAGAATTTGATCTTCAAATGTTTACTCACAGGAGTACCTGCAGTAAAATTCAAAATCAGATCACACCAACTAATCACATCCAGTCCCCATCTTCTGTTACGTGCCAAATGTACTACAGTAACAAGAAAATGCAATGGTAGCTGAGGTCTGACCTATTAAAAAGCCTTTGTTAACATTCCTAATGGTGGCAGTGAGGATTTACTAAATAAACAAACAAACAAATAAATAAATAAAAAGTGTACATGCCTGCACACAAAACAAAATCTCAGGAATGTAAGAAGCCTATAAAAGTTGCAGTTTTACTGCCTTCCAAAGAAAATAGTAAGCAAATCCACATAAAATCTAACCATAATAAATCATTAAAATCTGTTCTTTATGGCTACCACTACAGTGCAGTGCTTCCAAATCAAGGTTGGATTCACTGTTGAGATTGCTGCACACACACATTTGTCTGAGGCAGTCTTCTCAACCTAAAGCTCAAACTCTCTGCACACTGGGGTGTCAAATATGTTTAAATAGGATAGGACTACTATTATTCAACTTGCCACATGTGACAAACTTCTGATGTGGAAAGAGATAACAAACATCTTCACACCACCTGGGCAACTAAAAGTCTTCTGGTCACCTATTATTAAAATTCTTACTTGGACATGATTAACCCTCCGGTCTGGAAGTCAACAGATCAGCAGGCATTGCCTTCAGCTCATAAGTAGGCTACTTATTTCACCTGTAAAGAGGATTATATGTCTTCAGCACATCAGGGAAACATGCATGAGCACAGACTGTGTGGCATTTTAGCTCCATCTACCTTTAAAATTTCCCCAAAGAACAGCATTTTTTTTTAAATCCCATTAAAGTTACTACCTCATCATCATATGACTGGCCTCCACTGCCATGACATACAAAACTTCAGTATATGGTAACAGGCCCCCCAGAAAGTCATTCCACAACCTGAAACATCATCTACCCTTCAAACACACTAAAAATAGGTTGCTCACCCCCCTGAGGTCTCAGCAGCCCATCTGATATTACAGTACAGTATTAACAAACCTATGTAGACACAAATTCTTAAAATAAGTATCTTCAGAGATAAGAACAGAATACCAGCAATCAAGTTTGTATTTCTGTACACCACTGAAGTACCATGGGCAAGCCTGTAGAAGCAATGAAGAACCATAGAGGGCAATGAGCATTTCATGTTCATTTTGCAAGAGCAAACCACATGCAACCTTTGGTCAACCTGTCTGTCATCCCGCCAAGCAACTTCTGACTCAAGACTTTTGGTCTGAATGACATTTTCTGAGTGCAAGCTCAGCAGTTTTTACATGGTTCCTTGGGAGAACAACACACTGGAAATCTTGTATTCTTTCCCTGCTCCACAGGAAGGAGAGCAGCACACTTGTAGAGGGCATGGAATGGAAAATTCATTGTAGTATGTTATCACATCTGCAACCTTATTATTAAAAATAATTCCGGTTTCATTTATTCATGCAGCTGGGAGACCCAAATAAATTGACTCATTCTTTCAGCAGCTCCAGTGAGTAATACAGTTATGCCCTTGGAGCCAGGGATTTCAGAAGGTCTCACACATCCATGGATAATGTGGCAGGAAAAATCTGCAGGCTTGTGAGAAACAGCAGCTTCTTCTCAACCTGCCAGGATGGAAACAAACCAGAAGCCAGAACCACTGAGGGGTTAAATACATGAATCCTGCAAGCCCTGAGCTGAGATCCATCATATATAAGGACTCACAACATGGCCTTCAGTCATACTTACCTCCACAAGGCCTGATAAAGTACTCCTTTCCTCAGGTCCTGGTGCTATCGCACACTGGGCTGTTTTACACCATATGCTTGATCACAGACAAGAGAACTTGACCTCTATACGACCTGACATAGCTGAAAGCTGATATGCTTTCTCCCCACTGCCCTCCCCCAATGAAGATAAAAGGTCATTTAGACCAAAAGGAACAGGTCCACACTGACTTCAAGTTACATGAATTCAACTTTTGGGATGCACTCTTGGACAGGAACCCAAACTGCTTCTTGCAGGGCTGAAAACCACAGCCATATGAGGGCAGGACCAATTCAGCAGTCAAGGAACTAATTAACCAGGCTGAGAGAGCTGTCTGGCTGCTCTCAATTTTCCATCAACCATTTGTTAACATTTTTTGCACTTGTCAGGTTATTTAGCTGAGCATGATAGAAGCAGTTTCAGAGTCCACCAGTGCTGGAGGTTCTATACCAGGCAGCCACCCAGATGTAGACAAGGAAGAGAAAAACTGAAATGCAAGAACAGAGCTTGCAATCAAATAAGGAGAGCAATCATTTCAAATTTATTCATATTGACATTTATTTATTTCTCTGACAGTACAACTTGTCACAAAACACAGAAGAAAACAGGATGATTCCTTATTGCCTTCCAGACTTTGCTGCATTACCAACTATATTAAGTAGGTACTGTATCTTCTTCCATACTCACCACAAGCAGCAACAAATCTGAGAACAAATTATCAGTCAGAATGACAGTAGTGACATTGAAACAAAGTGGCAGGTAACTCTATTTCCCATCTCCCAAGCATTTGCAAACAGCAGGTCTGCTCCAGTTTCACACACCAGAACCACTGTAAAAAGATTTTTCTTATCTATATATTTGTTTGTTTCAACATACATGGCAACAAAATCCAGCATCAAGGTCTTAATTTCCAAAATCCCTGTTGAATCCTAATTATGTCTATTTTACTAAGTAGAGGAATAGATGGTGAAGAACTAAACAAAATAGAATAAAATAAATATTAAAAAATATATATTCAAATGTAGTCTTCCAAGCATTTGGTCAGAAAAGTTTAGAATACCATTATAAAAAAGCTACTGAAGACTCCAAATCTGAGTTAAAATAAATAAATATTCTGGGGCAGTTTGCTCAACTTAGAGATTAACAATCATGCCTGATTTACTGCATCCACCTCAAGACCAGCACTACCTCAAGTCACCTCACAGTTTAACCCAGAGTGGAATGTTCACACTGTTTAAAAAAAAAAAAAAAAAAAAAAAAAAAAAAAAGGAAGAAGAAGTTTTTAAACAACCATGACATCAGCCACCTTCACCAATCCCTCCAGAACTTCTAACATAGGAACTATTTAAGCTGTCAATCTAAGATCAACAAGAGGAAGGCAGAAAGAAAAACATAAATCACTTCAGACAGCTGAATTCTGGTATTTGGACCACAGCAAAACCTTCATTTACAATCCCTTTCCCAGCTAGAGACTAAAATGAAGTCTTCAGCAAGTCAGTCATTAAAATGTAAAGGCACCATCCTGCATGTCACACTCATGCAGGACCAAAATCTTTCAGCACATGTAGTCTTCCCTTAGCTACTCAGTTTATTTGATAAATAAAACACAAAATATGGGCTGCTGGAGCACAGGTTCTGGGTGTCACATTCCCCCATTCTGCTCCTTTCTTTGCCAGCAATGAAAGGTCTAGGGACAATGCGTGGGAGGAATGTGTTTGCCTGGGTCCTGTGATAAGTAGCTATTGTATTTTGAATCCATTTGCATGACAACAGTCCAATCCAGTATGACCCATCTTCTTCCCAAAAAGAATATCCTGTGATGCCTTCTTTCCACAACCACTGATACCACCCTGAAGCAGCAGTATTTGAACCTTATGAGCTGCAAGCGGGAAGGAAGAGTTTGCTCATTCAGGCAATGCTAAGAAGCCCCTATTGTCCTACAAGGCCAGGGAAACAGTGACTACATGTACATCAGAAGATTCCATTTTTAGCATCTTTCAAAACAAAGTCTTCTCTTTCACATTATCATGAGCACACTGAATCCTCAGTCCTCCTATATCATTCACTGCAATGTCTGCTTTGTTTTGTCTTGAAAAATCATTCTCCTGCCTCTCTACCCCACGCAATTGCTCTATTAGCAGCAAGTTTCCACTACACATAATTATGGCATGCCTTAGCCTACTTTTCTGTTTGCTGAATAGCTCTGCCTATTTTCTACTTGTGCTGATGCTACCATTTACTTTTCCTGACACTCTAATCCTTGTATCCTTTGAAGGCCTGACTTCCTCTCCTCCACCACGACAGCAGCTGGGGTTCTCAGGCCCATTTCCAGGACTTTTTAATAGCAACAGTAATGGCATCGCTGAACATCCCACTTCTTAATCTTGAGGTCAGCATAGAGCCTGTACCTGTAACAGGTGCTGCAAATACACAACTCAGTGCTGCTGACCACCCGTTATCTAAATCACTAGCAAGTTATTAATTGCATAATCCTGGCATTGAAAGGAGAAGGAAAAACAAAGGCACACAATGCAAGCACCTAGCTTCTCCTAGAGGCAGGAAATAACTCGTTTTCTGCATAATCCCAACTAGATTGTTTTATCCAAGTAACCACTGACACACTTCAGCAACTGAATTATTAATTTAACTGGTTCAAAACTAACAGGAGTAGTCCAGTGAGCAAGTGTTTTCTCAGAATTATTTGTACTCAACACACTGGCCTTGCAATGATTGCTACCCTGATAAGCTCTCAGTAAGTCCTTCCTAATCACTCATGACATTGATGCTGTGCCTACAGCTCTTTATGCTGACATTATTAAACTTGTATTCTTAAAGAGACTGTGTATTTGACTCCACTCAAGAACACTGACTGCATATCCTGAGATGTCTCATTTCCATCTTCCAACGTAAAATGGTTATTTGGTTTGTTTGAGCAATCTTTCCATCTTCTACTCAGAAAGCTCTGTTAGCCCAAGTCAACCAATAGTATTCCCTCTAGACAACAGCTGTGGAAGACCATAATTATTTTGCAGAGACTCACAACAAACAAAGAGGCTTTTATATCAAGGGGAAATAAAAGGTATAGCACTACTTCTAGGTCTGGAACTGATGTTCTAGTAGCCAGTGTGTCTCAAAAATTACTACAAAGCCATCACAGCCAATGGCAAGGGAAGCTCTTTTTCAAACAATGCTTAAAGAAAAGTTCATTCAAGTAGTGACCAGGCAAGGATTTTGAGTTCCTGCAGTAACACATACTGCCTCAAGCTGAACAAAGCAACTGTACCAAGATCTTCAACTCCTGAAGAGCTGAAGAGGACATACACAAAACTGAAATTGTGTGTAAGACTGTGTGTTTCAAATATGCCACCTGAAATAAAAGACTCCTTTTTCCCCATCTCAAACCCCCTCTTTCAAACCCCTCTAGAGTTGTCTTTGCACTGCAACATCTGGCACAGCTTCATAAAACTTGAGAGGTGAGAGGCAGACTTTAAATCTTTGGTATTGTTTTAAAAGTTAAAAGAAAAAAATGGAACAAAACCCAAAATAGTATCACATTCTTTTTTATTTACCTTTGTGTTCAACTTCCCACAAAACACAAGCTGAAAGCAGAATAATACTTCCAAAACTCAGGACACACATGAAGACTGCATTCCATTAAATCTAGTCCTCTCTTTTGGAAACTTCTGCTAAAGCCTTTTCACTACAACCAACAAGATAATTATCATAAGTTGAGCTATCTCCCTTCCTCCCCCTTTTTCTTCTTTCAGTACTGGCATACAAACCATGCTATTTTAACTTCTTTCCTGTTCTCCCAGTTCTTCTGGAACATTTTATTTTCAACAGTCAACTCATTTGGAGAAGTGCCATGGTGAAGTTCAACCTTTTACAATGTTAACTGTGTCTCTGCCAGCAGCTGAAGACTCACATCACACCACCTTCTCCAGCACCTCTAGATTAAACAATTAGAGTTCCTCTCTCTTAGAGTCTAGCACATATTTAAGCAGGCTTCATTCTCATCAAACTTTTTTTTCCTTCAAAATTATCCTAACTCTCTTAACAGCCAGGTGGCATTTTTCATCCCCTCGTCAACTTATATTTCACAGACCTCCTACTCACCTCCTATGGGCCCATATTATATTTTGATAGTGCCTGAAAGATTTCCATTAAACAAACCCTTTCAGACAGATTGTTTTATTAGTTAGATTATTTACTCCAGAAGAAAGCAATGGTTTGAAAAGCAAGAAAGCATTTAGACTGATGCAGTTGAACATTTTTACTGAAGCCACCAATTAGAAGTTCATACTTTATCATAATTTTGATCAAGTATGCAAGTTAAGTAAATCACAGTTCTAGCACTAGCAGCAGACTGTTTTCATCCAGAACAAATTCACAAAATACACTCCTGAATTTCAAAATAGAGAAATATCTGTGAAGAGCAGTTACATTATTTTTCTACCCCAATGGATTGGAACCATAACAAAGGATAAAGAATATAAATGTGAAAAGACACAAAGACTTTGTAGACCTTTCCTGATCTGTCAAAACAGGGTTCTACTTCCTCTACCAGCATGCTGCTTCAGAATACTCAGAACTTCACTGGCAGCTTCTGGATACTACAAGTTTTGTACTTAAGTTTGTTTAGTGATAGATAGCTTCATAACGGAGCACTGTTAGTTAATGAGTAGTACACAGGTGTTGACCAGTTTCACACTTTTGCCTCAATTTCTTACTACCAAGCAGCATTCCTCAGCTAAATTTAAGAAATTATCCACACCACCATGCAGAGAAAGTGTTACAGCACACTGGAGGAAACTCAGTTTATACTGTAACTCCACACGTGTTATTCGGAATAATAGCAAAACTCAACAGGAAAAACTCATTTACACTTGTTTCTAGAAGTTCCAAATGTCAAGAAATATCTGAGCTTTTCTAAAGTACCCTACCTCAAACTTCAAGTTGTACTATTATAAGACTTCAGTTCTTCCCATTTCCTTTTCAAAGCTAAAATTAAACTTGTCCATTCCTTGGGGCCCAGAGTAACATCTGCCAGATGTCCAGATGTCTATATAGAGCACAGTTCTTCTCCAATACTTATCTACTTAACAACTCTCTTTTCCATCACTTATGTCTTCATAAAAGTCAATCCTCCTGTAAGTCACAGTTCACAATACTAAAGAATTTGTTATAAACATCACTGAATTTAAATGGTCTTTTTTTTTCCCCCACTTCTTCAGTTGTTCTACTTTCCTTTTCCAGCATCCAATTATGTACTCATATTGTTCATAGTTTGGACATTCACAACATATTTTTAACTTTCCTAATTTTTTTTAAAGCAGTGGTCCATAGGCTATGTCCAATGGGGTTGAGAAAAGGGATCAAGAAAAGCAAGTTTATATACTGAAGAACACACTATGAATGCCATTTCTGTTAGAGCTTACACCATGAAAATGTTCTGGGTACCCACAAGCCAAAAAGTGATTGGAAACCATTGTCCAAATGAAGAAATTTGTGCTTGGTTACAAGAAACATTCTAGTCACCACCATCTCATTAATTAAGATTATCTTTATAGAGCTCCTTTAAAGGTCACTGCTTGGGATTTGGGATTGGTTGGGGGTTTTTTCAGAATTTGTTTTGTTTTTAAAAATAAAAGTTCCTCATCTAGTATTTTAAGAACAAAGTGAACTTCTGTTTGGGCAGAACTAGAGCAAGGAACACCACTAACAAAATAAAGTATCATTCTCTAAAGGGAATTTGGTCTTACAGTGAAAAAAAAAAGCCAAAGAACATCACTTTCACTCCCAACTCAAACTCTTGCAATGATGTTTGATCTTCTAGGGTGCCTGTCACCACAGGAGGGTGGTAAAAGGCCCTCCCATAAAGATCCTCAGCCTAAATCTCAAACTTGTTCTTGGATTGCACATCATGTTCCAAAGCAATGTACCTGCAGGGCACATAGTAGAGCATGCACTAAGTTGACCTCTCAAGAAGAGCAGATTCACAATCATCAATTATAAAGTACATGAAAATACCTAAGAAGACTGCATACAGTCTTCTTATATAGGGAATGGATATTTAGCATCTGTCCCAAACAAGCAAAAGTCAGTGGTGACTTTTTCAGTGGTTGCTGATTTGAACCTGTGCAGAGATGCCAAGTGCATCAAAGAATGTAACCTCAGGGGAAAAAAAAAGTTAACCTTGCTCTTCTTGTTGTCAAAATCTAAGATGAGACATACCTGAAATGGTACGTTCCATGGCCCACTTCTGAAAGATGGAGACAACGACAGGATCTCAGAAATTTGGGTGACATATCCACAACCAGAACTTAAGAAAGGCAGTTGATAATGCAATATCCTTCCCAAGTATATTATATACTAAACCATGTCTTCCATAGCAAATATAAAACAAGAACGTTGATTCTAACCTTGCAGCAGCTGGATCCCAAGTTCATTGCTAGTCACTGCAATCTTCAAATCTTTCTGTTCTTTTCGCACATCTGGGAGCATGTTCTGATTGAGATGCACTGGTCCCCTATCTGTCACACCTCCCATACGTAACACATACCTTCTTAAACTCTTCAGAGTAACCTATGTATGAACATTACTGGTACCCTTCTATACAGCTGTACCTTCAAGCTCAGTAGCACTGCACTCTGGTATCCCCATCATGGATTTCAGTGTGTAGTTTGAGTTTTTTGAGGAACTGTATCTACTATGCAACTGATGTGCAAATGTAGGTTGATGAGAAAAGAGTGAGGCCTGGTTTGAGTCTACTCAAAATTATTTCATATTAAAAGGTGAGTTAAAAAAAAACACACAAATGTCTGTTCCACTGCTATCTCACTTTAAAGATCTTAGGTTTCCACAATTACATTAAAATCATAACAAGAATGATGCCATAAGTTTTCAGGAAAAAAAAAAACAAAACCACCTTAAGACACCAAAAAGACAGCTGTGGAAACTGCTTTGTTTTTTTCCAAGAGAAATTATGTATGTTATGATGCTCTGAGGAACCTACTAAAAGCTTGCCAGTATCATTTTAATGCAACCTAGTGAGCGGGGAGAAATATTCCATCTTAATTTAAAATACATCCAAAAGAAGGAATGCTCTTGAAAATCAGATGTTAAAAATCCCCAAAATCAGGCATCACGATCATCACCTAGAAAAAAAATGACATTTCATGATGTTCTCTGGAAGAACCTGAGCAGCCTCAAGCTGCATGCACTTACCTCCAAATGCTTTGAAAAATCTATAAACACATATATTTATACACACACTATTTCTTTGGCCAACTGATCAACCTCCTAAAATCTGTGGTCTTTAACTAAAGAAAAATGTCTAGAAAGGTGACATCCGCATGAAAGCATAAGAGCAAAAAAGCCTGAGGATGTGTTTCTCTGTGTGAAGGAGAATCTGAGCAATTTCCTCCAATCCTCATTTCCTGATAGCATGAAGTCAGAGAGAAGACCCATCACAATGTTGTACATTGAAAAAAATGAAGAAACCTTAGTGGGAAAAATCATCATTAAGCCAGCTACTGGCAGCAAAGCTTCAAAACATGGAGACATCCACGATGTTAGGAGCACTTCCCATCTCAGCTTTGTCTACTCTCTCTCTCCTCCATTTTCTGGTGGAGCTAGAGAACATGACATGGCTTACCTGACTCAGATCACAGCTCTCTGCCAAACTAGTCACTTCCTCTTAGACATGCAAGCAGCTTCATGAGACAAACAGACCCCCACAGACACACACACAAAAGCAGCAGCAGAAAGCACTCAAACTTGAAGGTCTTTCTCCTTCCAAACACCAGAAAAACGAATTGAAACTTTTCCTTTTTCTCCCTCAAAAAGAGGGAGGTGAGGGGGGGAGAAATCCTATCAGATCACAACTACATGAAGCTCCAGGAGGATCTCTGTATGGAGAACAGAAACCACAATGCTAAGAGGAGCCGAGGGTGGGGGTGGGGGGGGCAGAAGAAGGTTACTCCAGAAGACATAAAGAGCCTGTAGACTGTGTGTGTGCATGTGTGCGAGAGCGAGGAGAAGCTTTGTGTTGTGGAGCCTGGACTGGAACCAAAGCAGACAGCTTGCAAATGGAGGACATCCGGGTGGTTGAGAAAGGGGCACGGGAGAAAAGAGCCTTCTCCCTCTCCTGGTTTAAAGGTAGGGACATTGGGGAACTGAGCAAGAAGTGGGCTCCTTCCCCTTCCTTTCTTCCCTTCTCGCTCTCTTTCTCTCAAAGGAGAGCACAAAT
>NW_009953332.1:2026254-2029136 GCF_000747805.2 Chaetura pelagica
CCCCCCCCCAAATGCAACAACAAAAAATTAATTAACCGCCTTCCTCCTCCTCCCACCACTACCACCACCACCACCAGCACCTCCTCCTCTTCTCCTCCTCCATGCAAGAGACTTCTCTCTCAAACAAAACACCCCGCTCTTGCTCCATTCTCTTTTTTTTTTCCTTCCTTTCTTTCTTCCTCCTTCCTCAGTTGACCGAATGAATGGATTTCAGAGGAAGGTGGTGAAGAGAAAGAAAGACAGAAAAGACCAAACAACAACAAAAAATAATATATCTATACACACACACACGAGAGATGATCTCTCCAATGCCAAACCGGAGATGGGTTTTAATTGCAAGAACTTACAGGAGCGTCCCGGCACTGCTGCTCTTGCTGCTGCCTCCTCTCCTCTTCCTCTCTGCCTAGCTCTTCTTGTTATTGTTGTGGAAGTTGTTTTGTGAGTCTCATGTGCTCCTTGCCAGGTCTCAGCAATGGAGGATCGCCATCTTTCCCTGCTTTTCCCCCCCCTCTCTCTCTCCCTCTCTCTCTCTCCTTCACTGGTTTGCTGCAGCTGCAGATGACCTGAGATATCCGTCTCTCTCTCTCTCTCTCACTCACCCTGTGTCTCTCTCTGAATAATGAGCAACCAGAGGGAGAGGGAGAAAGAAGACAATCTCCTCTCCTACCACACAAAACGCAAGAGCACCAGGGGGTGCAAGAATCCTTTCTAACAACAACAACAACGTGTAGGGGAAGAGAAGGAAAAAGAGAAAGAAAAGAGAAGAAAAGAGAGGAGGAAAAGGCAAGAAGAAAGAGAGGGAGGGAGGTGGAAGAGGAGGGGGGAAAGCAAGCAAACAAGAAGAGATCCAGGAGGCAGACAGATGGAGGAGAAGATGGTAGTGATAGAGGAGGAGGTGTTGAAGATGAAGGAGATTAAGAGGAGGAAGGTGGTAACAAAAAGTTAAGGTTTGGGACACTGAATCACTCACAGGCCAGGGAGGAGGAGAAGAAGGGGGAAAGATCTGAAGAGCTTCCCCTTCCAAGCTGTTGCCTTCACAAAGCTTCCTGTGCAGGAGCGCTCAGCAGCTCCTGCGATGCTGGGGGAGCCGCTCGGATGGAGCGCTCTGCTAGGTCATAGCTCTCTTCCAGCCATGGCAAAAACCGGTTTCTGCATGCAGATCTGCCCCTGAGGTGATCCCTCAGACACATCCATCTAGAGGCTAATCTTCCCTGAGCAGGGTAAAGAACATAAATGGAGCTGGAGGTTGCAAAGTATAAAACCAGATCTACCACGTGGTTGGTTTTTAATCCCCCTTCCAGCTCTCATTTGATGTGGAGAAAGGAGACTCAAATTGTCCATTTCTGGCACGTATTTTGAAGTCTACTCCCGGAAATAAAGACAGTCATCTCCAGGTTTTTTATTTCTCACAAGCATTTAGGAGAAAAGAGAGCTTGTACTGCCGAGCACCAAAATCACTTCCTACCTTGGTGAAACGTTTCTGGCTGTAAAGTAAAATAAATAATTCTACTTAAAATAACTTTTGTGCCTTCTAACACCTAGTTGTCTGCTCCTTTGTGACTGATTATTTAAAACCGTGGAAACTAACGATCATGGCTCACAAAGAAAGGTATCTTGATGATGAAGGCAAGCAGGCAAAGACAAAGCAGCTATAGCCTGCATTTTTATTTAGTGTTGCTTCTATTAAGCATTGTGCTGAGCTACTTCTTTTGGTCGTCATCCCCCCCTCTCCCCCTCCAGTCTTCCTGCAGCACCAGGTCAGATTCTTTCTAGGGTTATGTCTAGCACTGGAGGCGGGGGGGAGAGTGGGAGGGGTGGAGGTGGGGGGGTGGGTGAGGGTTAGGGTCTATGTGCAGACTCAGAAAATCAATACAAGGGAGTGAGGCAAAATCAATTTGAGCGCAAGGGCATGACTGGTATTGGAACATCACTGGGATTTCTCGAGCCCTCAAGCGCTGCAATTTGTATGGGTGGAAGAGAGACTAGAACCACAAAGCTCCGGTTCGGGTGAACGGGAAGATCCCTCCCCTGCTCCAAGGAAGTTTTATGTGAGTGGTGAAGCTGAGATGATCTTCTTAAAAGAGTCCAGATTTTACTAGCTATGGGAGAGGTCAGGCATGTTAGAACTTCATTGTCTGAACTCTCCCAGCTCATCTGAAGACCAAATGCAGAAATGCTAACGATAGCAATAAAACAAAATAACAAAAAATTGGTCGCCCAGGTACTAGTGAAATATTAAACCCATGCATTCTCCGATCTTCCCATCCACAAGACTGCCGTGAGTACAAAGCACACAGGCTGGATCTCTCCCATTAAATCTTCTCTTTCTTTGAGCCGTGCAAGTTAATCACTAAACGGGAGGAAGATCTCTCTCCTCCTCTCCCCTCTTTCTGCTGCCCCCCTCCTCGCCCCAAACAAGTGCTGTGAGAAATAGGAGGAAGGATACTATCTGGCCAGAAAGAGCATACTTGGATTTAGAGAATCCTTCTTAAGGAAAAGGGGGAAAAAAACATCAAAACTGGGGATTCCTACTAAGACTACTGGTTTCTTGCAGACAAATGAAGCGGACACCTCCTAAGAAGCTGATAAAAGAACATTAAGGAAAAGGGAGGGACTGTCTTTACGGCTGCCAGAATGTGCATGTGTTCTGCCTGCAATTTTCTATAAATCATCCTCTTCGCAGGAAGAGAGAGCCTGGGCTTTGCAATCTTTGAGGTACCATCAACGCCGAGGCAGATAATTTACCTCTTTGTCTCTCAGCATTACATTTTAAATTTTAAAAAAAGCAAAACAAAACAAACAAACAAATAATAATTAAAAAAACAAAAGCACACACATACACACAAAAAACACCCCAAAAAATTTTAAAATAATTAAAAAAA
>NW_009953332.1:2029484-2033556 GCF_000747805.2 Chaetura pelagica
CTTCCTCCGACAGGCTTTCTGGCATCCCCGCCAGGCTCCCAGCGCCGCCGGGGAAAGCCAGCGGCGAGGTGGACTCGCCGGGCTGGGACAGCCCCACCAAGAATCAGTCTTCAGGGTAAAGAGAGGGGGTGGGAAACCTCCACGGAGTCCCCAGTGTCCAGCTGGTTTCGCGCAGGAACTGTCTTGCCGAATTCATTTGAGGAGAGGGGGCCAAGTCCTGCGGGTGCAGGACACTCGAGGGGTGGGGGGAACGGGCTGTGAGCTGTGGAGCAGCCCCCTTGCCTACCCCCGGTGCAGTGTCCTGCAATAAAGGGGTTAACCGTGCTGACAGCCCCCCTGCTCCTAATTGCCCCGGAGGGTTAACAGCCCCATTAAGAGGAATGAAAATAGTTCGCACCTCTCGCGCTGCTGGCATTTGGGTCGCCAGGGACTCCCGAGAAGGTCGGGATTGTAGAAAAGGCTCCTGGCTCCTCTGCCAGGCAGCCAGGCTTCGGGACGGGAATGGGGAAGCCGGGACTCAGTATCCCTGCTTCCTACCTGGGCTAGCGGGGACTTCGATTTCTGTCCGTCTTCCTAGAAGGAATTGTGTCCCACCTCCGTGTTGGCTGAAGCCACAATAAAAGAGATACTATTGGTTTTAAATAATAAGTGAACACACACACACCCCGTCCACAGTCGACCTGGGTAGATGGGTGATGTTCCACCACGGGGCCAGGTGGAGGAGGGCCTGAGGTTGGGGGAAAAACACACATTTCCAACCTCTCAGAATGGCTAAATAGTCCCTCACTCAGAAAATCTGTCCAATTGCTTCATCGCCAGTCCAGGTCTTTGCTGGTATGAGATGATCCAGGTTTGCATGGTCCTTCCTGACACCTGCATCCTGCTGCTGCAGCCACTGGAAGCCCATGGGGGCTGCACATGGACCCCCAAGGCAGCAAGACAGGAAGCTCAAGATGGTGCTACTCTGAGCTTCCTGTTTTTTATTTTTATTTTTACTGGGGTTTTTGGGTTTGTTGTTGTTGTTTGTTTTGTTGTGTTGGGGTTTTTTTGAGCCAAACCCATTGATCTATGGGTTCTAATTAGCTCCTCAGAATGGTAAATTATGATATATTTTGCATAGATTGGGAACACAGCTTTCGTGAGCAGGAGACATTAGGAAAACAATATGGAAAATAAGACACTGAAAGCACACTTTATAAATTATCAACAGTGTTTTTAATGTTCCCTCATAGAACTGAAAATGGCTTTTCTCTCCCAAAACTTGGAAGAGTTCCTTCCTTTTCTGCAGTGAGTTTGAGTGAACTTCTATTGATTCTCCACTTCTTCATGGCTAATTTACCCCACCACAGCAGGGTTTCACAGCCCTTGTGCAAGAGGCAAGCACTGTATCAGGTCACTAGAGAACTGAATTTCACGCTCTATCTCTAGAATATTATGTTCAGCAGCTATTGAGAGAATTTCACTTTCCTATCTAAGAAGATTAGAAATATGCTGTTCTGACCTTTACCCTGGCAACTCACTTTTTTCTTTAACCTCCAAGGGTTTTCTTATTGTGAAGGACTTTGAGGAGAGACTGGTTGGTTGGAAACCTACTCTGACCCATGAAAGACAAGGGATATCTAATCAGCAAATTTTTCTTTTAGCAAATTCTCGGGTGAGGGTGGAGGGTGAGGGGGGGGGGGGGGGGGGAGGATGCGTTCATGAAAATAATCCAAATCTAGACTCTTAAGAACCCTTCAGAAACTCCTGCTTTTAAAACCTCAAACTTCCAGCTTGTTAATAAAAATTTGAATGTTTTTTTTCTGGCAGAGGTCAGACTGAAATCTCCAAGAGCAAGTTCTTCACTGTAAGATCTCTTTGTTATCTAAAAGGACACCTCAGAATATAGTACACATGTTGTAGACTCATGGAAAACATTTTTTTGTTGTTGGGAATCCTTGAGAGAAGTCAACTGGTGAGGACCAGGTTGGGTATTGGTAGTCACTTCCTTATCTGACAGGA
This sequence comes from Chaetura pelagica, assembly GCF_000747805.2. Classification (NCBI taxonomy): domain Eukaryota; kingdom Metazoa; phylum Chordata; class Aves; order Apodiformes; family Apodidae; genus Chaetura; species Chaetura pelagica. The sequence continues at coordinate 2,031,486 of NW_009953332.1, forward strand.
TAGGTGTATAGGTTGCAACTGTTAGAAATACAGGTTTAGCCCCTTTGAGGAAACTAAATCTTCAGCAGATGTTTGAGTAAACTCATAGTTAAGTTTTATGCTTGTCCCAAGGCTTCCTCAGAAAATCTGAGAACCAAGAGCCAAGAAGTCACTTACAAAGAGTGATTTCCAAAAATATTTTCATTTAGGCGTGACTCAAGAATAATGGATGTATGGTGTTGGAAGGCTATGGCAGTCATCAGAGTGGATTTGGTGAATACTCCAGGTCATCACCTATCCAATCTACGAACACATCTAAAAAGCATGGGGAGTATAAAACCTTGTGTTTAAAGCCGAGTCAAACTCCCAGTAGAGTTAATGAAAAAAAAAAACCTTCAGTGTTAAAATTAACTGGGTTGAAACTGAACAGAGCACATCGTTAGTAACTGAAACATGAATCACCAATGGCCCTAGATCTTTAGTAAGTAATTCTTCAGTCTATGTCCTCTTTTTAAGGATCAATTTGACTTAATAAAATAATAAAATGCAGTCTGGTGAAAAGAGTGTTTAATCCATGACCAGAAGACAGGCAACAAACTAATTTTGGGGAAATCCATAATTACCATGACAAGGATTTGCCAAGCAGGTAAAAGCACATCCTGACTTCACTTCTTACTGTTAAAAAACAGTGACCATGATGCTTAATTAAATTCACTTTGCACTATTAAAATCTTTAGAAGCAGTACAGGCTTTTCTATAAGTGCAAATTAAGTTTTAAGAAATTCAGTCCTTCCAAAGACACAGCTGGATTTCATTTAACTTACGTGTGTTTTGATGGAGTCATTGAGATTGAAACTGCAATCTCTTTAAAGCATCTGACCTTCTGGATCATGACAACTGTTTGCTGTTTAGTATAGAAACATCATATGCCATCTTTTTATTATACTCACTACTAAGAAAACTTCAAGAGAGAAACAGTTTAATTTTGTCTTCAGGAAAAACAGGTATTGAGTGATTGGTGAAATAGTTTTGAATTTATTGGTCTGATACAAGTGGTCTCTAGTAATTTTTTAGTCCCCTCACCCTGTATATTTACTACATCTATGCAGTTCAATACACAGCTATTCTTACTTGGATACCCTTGAAAAATACTTTTTCTTTTTTGAGCTTTAAATGCAACACTTGCCTCTCTTGATCTGTCTCTGTAGCACTCCAGTATTTCCAAAACTGAAGATCTCAAATGCCAGTCAAATAATTTTTATTCTGTATGTCCTATTCAACCTGTATAATATACAGCCTCTGATAGATTTGAGTTCCACTTCATAGCCAGTATTTTTGATATCTAATTTTTCTAGACCCACCATAAAATTGAACAAGGCCATCTCTGGCTTTGTGGGGAAGTGCCTGGTACTGCTGAATAATCTGTCTGGTATATGCAGTTTGATGACATTTTTATTGGTACATTACAAATTTAGCCCAAGTTTCATTTTTTTGAAGCAACTGCTGTAGGTATTTTCATTTCCCGTGGAAGCATTTCAGGCATAGCTGATTTCCCATCTTGCATGTCTTTGAAGATATAAAAAGGAAACAATGCATTTTATCTCCTACTTCAGAACTACTTCAGCTTACAGTTTGTTTCCTAATGAAATTGTTTCTTCTTCAGCTTTTGCTGAAGTCCCAGTTGTACACATGGGTCAAGTCCAGTTCATTTTCCCTGTGAGCTTAGCAATGCACACTGCAGAAAGCTGAACATTGCTGAAGTGCATGCCAAAACTCTGTTCTTCTAATAATGTCATTTGTTTCAGGCACGCCTTTCCTATCTGTAAGCTTGCCACTGCTACTGCTAATCAGGAGATGTTTTAACAAATGCCATAGAAGACTTCTCCTGATCTTTAGTATTTGACCAAAACAAAATGAAGGTCTTCCTCATCCAACTGCTGTCCATTTATCTCTTGTAAAAAACTGATTTTTCATTATTATTATTATTATTATTATTATTACTACTATTATTATTACTACTACTATTATTATTATTAATTATTCCCATGTATTTATGGCTGGGTTTTTTTTTTTTTTTTTTTCTCTCTCCCCT
>NW_009953332.1:2034552-2067795 GCF_000747805.2 Chaetura pelagica
TGTATTTATTGCTTCTTTTTTTTTTTTTTTTTTCCCCCATTCCACGTCTCCACATTATCAGCCAAATCCTCAACTGATGTAATTTGGCTGGCTTCAATGACTTCAATGGATACACTGCTAATTTAAACCTTCTGTCTGGCTTATTCTTGCATCTAATTGGCTTAATAATCTTCACAATTACTTTCAATAGTTTAAGCATTTTATTTATTTTTTTTTTCACTTGTAGGTATTACTTACTAAAATGGCATGTTTTTCTCCATTGATGTTTTCACTATGATTTCACTTTCATTGATATTTCATATCTCAGAAAGTGTTAGCCTGTTTTTAAAATTACATCTTGTTTGCTACCCTTTCAATCTCTACAGTGTCAGTTTTCTAATGCCCACCTTGACTTCCTCCAGTTTAAACTATAGCCTTTTTGCAGAGTTTCTCTCTGCATTAATTTATTTCAATATGTTATATTTCACAGGAGCCTCTCTTCTCATCTATATCAGTGTTGTGCCATTTATGAAGAAGGCATTGTCTCCAGTTTTCATCTTCACAGCTAGCTCTTCTCTAGAATTGAAGAGACACCATTTGTTATATAAATTCATACTTAGAGTGTCCACTAAATACTCAAATGTGGACAGTCATACTGCCACATACATAAGAAAGCAGGTGCTGTAGAATAAATTTCAAATAATATTTTGTAACTAATGGCCATTCTTATCTATCCTGGGAATGGCCATAATAAAGTTTCCACACTAACACATGGAAATGGCTTGGTGTGTTTTGAGTCCTTTTTGGCAGCACCATTTCAGTATCAGAATTTTCAGGCTCTTTTTTGGAAACCCAGGCTACATTTCATCTTTCAAGGTGACTGAGTGGATCCTGTTAATAAGGAGAAGATAGGACAAAAGAAAGACACCAAGAACACAAAAAGGAGTCCATAAATAGTACCAGAACACTAGGAAAAAATCCTCATGAATAATTAGAAAAACATTTCAGCATTCTATTCTGTCTTCAGAAAGGTAACAATTATTTATACATATCAGTTTCTATGTAAATGCCACCTGTCCAATCAATATATTAATATTAGAATTAATTTCAAAAGAAGATGGGAGAAAAAAGCCATCATTTCCTCAGTAATGAACTAATTTATCTGAAAATTTGACAACTGCAAGTGGATGGTACTCTTTTCTGTGTAGTCTTACAAAAGATACTGCAGCAATCAAGCTGGTACTTACTATTGAATAGTAAAACATGCTAAGCATCAAAACTTGATACAGAATGTAATGAGAAGTGATATGATTCTATGATTGAGCTGATTTTTAGCAGATACGTTAGGTATATTATGCTAGCATGATTTCTGCTCTGAGGCTTGAAACGTTTATACATGCACACCTGACTAGTGAGAAGATGTCTTCTGTAAAGTGTACCTTAAGAAAAAGCTTGGAAGGTAAAACAAGGAGATATGGCCAGTGTAAGGAGAATTGTCTAATTCTAAATAGCCAACATAGAATCATAAAATGTCTTGGGTTGGAAGGGACCTATGAAGGTCATCTAGCCCAACCCTCCTACAATAAGCAGGAACATCTCACACTAGAAGAGATTGCTCAGAGCCTCATCAAGCCTGACCTTGAATGTCTCCAGGGATGGGGCCTTCAGCACCTCTCTAGATAACCTGTTCCAGTGATCCACCATCCTCACCTTAAATAACTTTTTCCTAATGTCCAATCTAAATCCACCCTTCTCTAGCTTAAAAACATTACCCCTTGTCCTATTGTTACATGGCCTAGTGAGCAGCTCTTCTCAGCCTTCTTGTAGGCCCATTTCAGGTATTGGAAGGTCACTAGAAGGTCTCCCTGGAGCCTTCTCTTCTTCAGTCTGAACAACCCTAACTCCCTCAGCCTGTCTTCATAAGAGAAGTGCTCCAGCTCTCTGGTCATTTTCATGGCCAATAGAAGAAGTTTTTATGACATATGTAGAGTGCCGAGTTTCACAGGATCCAGTTCCACTTTCATGGTTCTTTTGGTAGTGTCCTGAAAGTGGCAGAGAAGGGTATCAGTCCTGTCTAGTCCTCAAAGATAAGGGAGAAAAAGTTACAAAGTTTCATAATGCTGAAGACAAGCAAGGTGCTGTGTAAAGGGGAAGGGAGGGAAAGGGTGGAGAGAGGAGAGAGGCGAGGAGAGGGGAGGGGAGGGGAAGGGAGGAAAGGGGAGGAGAGAGGAGAGAGGAGAGAGGAGAGAGGAGAGGAGAGGAGAGAGAAGAGAAGAGATTTAGGAGAACTCTCAGTTGTATCTGGAATGACAGGCTAATATCTGACAATATGATTTGGGTTTGATTGAAGGGAACATGGTGGGTATCAGGAAATCCAGCAGAACAGTGATTGTAATCAAGCCAAAGATTTGCAGAGTGGGAAAAAAAGAAATTGATAGCTTCAGGTAAAACAGTAAGGATTCATGTGTTGGATAGAAGAGTTGAGGGCAGCAGCGAGTTTGCAGCCAGTTAGATCCAGTTCAGTTAAATTTGCACTGAAAATTACTCCTTGACTCTAGACTTGTCGCTACTTCCTTGTTTTGTTCTCAGGTGTTGTTTTGTGCTGCAGTTGCTGTTGCCTGTAGAAGCTTCTGCCAGAAGCTTAGTTGTTCTCCAAGGTACATGCATGGATGTTGTGTAATGTATTTCTAGTAATTGTGACTGCAAAGGAAATTCTGATAAATGTACCTCAAATACCAGTGGGTGCAGATACTTCTTCTGAGTCTTCAGAGCCTGGAGCAATAGCTCCAAGAGGCTTGAACTTTCTCATTCATCTCAATGTGTTCTTAAATTGTCATTCTTCAGCTTTTAACTCAATCATCATCTTTAGAGATGGCCCCACATTTTAACTGCTTCTCTTTTGATCATTTCTCAGAAGCCCTCTGAAGTTTTTATTCCCTAATTTCAAAGTGTTTCTTGTGCCCTCCAGGTGAGAAAGTCCAGAGCCACAATGATATCTATTTTCCCTATTTTCCCCAACTTTCAAACTGCAGATGAGAATTGCCTGTGCAAGAACCATGGCCTACTGGAAAAAAATATAAGGATTCCAATAAATTAATTGGTTTTGCCTACCTACTTAATTGTCCCTGGGATTAATATACTGAATGATTAATTGCTTTCGTAGCTAGTTAATCACAGATTTCAATATTATCAGTGTAAAATCTGATGCCATATAATTTCACAGCAACAAGGATCCTTTGGTATGCCAGCTCATGCATGGTTTGCTGGCAAGGAGGCATGGAGAAAAAAGTGTCTTCCTCCCTCTTGATCTTACACTCCTTGGGTTAGAAGGCTGGTGTTAGCCAATTTTGTTCCATCAAACACTACCTAATTGCACTGACCAAATGTCAAGCCACAATGCTTTAGTATTCTACAAACATCCAACTCCTCTTCCCGTAAGTTAAACAATTGCTCTTCATCCAGTGGGCAGAAAGATAGAAGAACACAAGCAGAGAAAGTATGAGTCATAGGAGATGGACACTGCCATTCATATGGAATATGCAGCTCTTGTCTCAGTATTCACAAGCCAGAAGGACTCCTGTTTCTTATCTGACATGTCCATCTGTCAGAAGTTGTTTTCCTTGGTCTTTCCCAACAAGCAAAATCATCTTTGGAGTAAGCCCATCCAACCTTGCATCCTTCCTCTCATAAGGACTTATCTGCCTTAAGGACTTCTTTACACTGGAAAACTGATCAGCCAAACTATAGCAGTATTATTATCTCTATATAACCAGTCCATTTCCTGTGTAGACAAGCCCTTAGACTAATCTTGCCTGACCCACAGCCTCAGTTGCAGAAACCTTGGAACATGTTTTGGAGTCTTATTCCAATCCTAGATTATGAAGCTTGCCAAACCTTTTCAGTTTTTTCAAGGCTTCCTACCATTTTAGCCCTCAAGCCCATCTGATTTCAGACCTTTTGCCCATCAGCCAAGTCTCTTAAGCCAAGCCACATACATCCTGCCACCAGGATGCTTCTGTTTTTGCCAAGCTTAAAATCCTTTTCTGTTCTTCTGCCCATGGATACCTAACCTTGTTTAAATGTGAACAAACTGAGCAATGGACAGCTTGAGGCCAGAATTCACGTTTGAAATTGAACAGGTCTATTCCTTTTCCTCATTGCTAACTTTCACATAGATGGATGTACAGTCCCTGCTCCTGCATCATGGCTTAATGCTTGGCCAGCAATTAAACAAACAGAAAACACTATCAACCTCTCTCCCGTCCCAGAAAGGGAAAGGAAAGAGAATAAGGGAGACTAGTGGATTGAAATTAAACTATACAGCTTTAATGGAACAATGAAATACATACAAAACCACTGTCAGCCCCCTCTTCTCCCGACTAATTCCCACATAACCACCAAGGCTGCAGGGCTGGCCCTGGGAAAGTCTGGATTTGGCTTCTTGTGTCAGCGGCAGACAGGAGCTGAATACAGGAACACACGAATTCAGGAGTGCACAGATTGGGATCTTCTCAGGATGCTTGCTATGGATTAAGAGAGCTTGGAGCTTGTGATCTCTTGGATTTGTACCAAGTATGATGTGTATGGGATGGAATACTTCATTTGGTCAGTTTTGGTCACCTGTCTGGTCCACTCTTCCCCACCTGTCTGGTCCTACGTCTTCTCTTTTCCTCCCTTTGTGTCTGGAGCATAGTATGTTTGTCAGAACCAAGCAGTGGCCTTGGTTCTGCATACCATTCTCCAGCAGCAACTATAAACATCAAGCATTATCAGTCCTAGAAGCAGGCAGTGACTAAGAAATATGCTGTTAATTTTAAGCAAGTGCAGTTACTTAGAAGAGATTTAAGTAGAATTACTAGAAGAAAATTGTTTCCATCCTGACTCAAACCAGATCATTCTAAGAGAGTTGAGTGATGTAAAGGCAACCATACACTCCACTGTCTCAGATAGATTTGCCTTATGAAGATACTTAAATGCAAGTACACATCATAAGGTGAGTGGATTTTTTTTCCACTGGCTAAGTGTAAGTCTTGTTTTAATTAGTCTAACACACCATTCTTGGGGTTTTTGTTATTAGATTCCAAGCAAGAATAGCAAAAGCAAGCTTAATGGAGATTTTAGCGTTGTGGACATGCATTATAAAAAGAGGGTTGCAACAGACACACAAGTTCCATGGCATAGCAGTTACTATTTTTCTTGCCAGGCAAAATTCAACCAACAGCTAAAATGCTCTCAGGTAGTTTGTGTGGTGACTCTGTAGCCTGCCAGTCTGTCCCTTCACAGGAAAAAAACAACAACAAACCACATCAAGATCACAGTTCAGGCTATTTTCTTCACAATTTCAACCTTGTGTCTACCAAGTAATGCAAAGCTATAGTATTGTCAGGGCCTTCCATTGCATTCCCAGTGTCTCCTAAAGATCTGCTGCTGACTGCCACCAGACTGGCCTGTCATCCAGATCTTTCCTCTCTCATTTGACTTCAGAGTTTGGGGACCACACCAGTGAGTGGTCTTCACTTGTCAAATATATAGGAATCTGCTTTCAAACAGGGCTGGGTAGCCCTGCTGCCTAAGAGGGCCGTTTGAAGTCCATTTGAAGTCAAGGAAGGAGTGTCTCCCTGCTTGTGACCTCATCTTTCATCCTGCTCTGCCAACCATTCTTTAGCAGGTCATTTTTCTCCACTGAGTGCTGAAGGATGGAATCAGGACTGGGAAGGGCCTTGAAGATGAAAGAACTGCCCTGAAACAAAGTGTTGGAACCAAGTGCCATGAGGGACAGTGTGTCTAGAGGTCAATCTAACCTTTTCGTATCTCAAGAAAGTGTATATGAAAGAAAACAACAATAAAAAAAAGTGTTAACATTTTTAGACTTGAATACTGTTGATTATTTTATTTGGTTAATTAAGAAATACGCTTGCAGGTGAGGACAGAAATCCATTTAATCCTATTGCCTGCCATTGGCAAAATGACTCTCTTCTCTGTGGTCTTGAGAACATAAATCATTATCTATTATCTCTTTTCCTCAGAAATGTATGAGAACAAGATGCAGTGGCTTTCAATTGATCTTCCAAGAACAACAGGTATATTGGGTCACCTCAGCCATGCAATGAAACCAAATTAAACCTATCTAAAAGCTTAAAAGACACATCACAAAAGTCCATCAATTATTTTTGGCACTTTTTATTTTAGGTTTCTTTTAATAAATTGATTTTATGTTTAATAAGCATTAAATACAGTTGGCTGGAAAACACTTGATTTCATGCAAGCTTGGATATTTTGAAATTGGTTTTTAATTTGATTCAGAAGAGGAAGACAAAAATACTTGTGAATATTTCAACACATTTCATTTTAATAATTCACTTTCTGATTAAAAATAGTCAAAATCATAACATAGCATTTTGGTGAGACTGTATGTTCCAAAGAAAACTGTTAACTCAGAAGTTATTTAACTAATTCTTGTATGCATCTATGCATGTGTCTAGCAGTAAGTGATAAACTAATTCCAGCTGATTCAATTTTTAAAGTAATTCATTAGCAACATATAAATGAAATCCAAATAACTTGCTGATAGAGATTTTTTTAAAAAAAAAAACACAACTGCCTCTGCAACTGAGGTTTGAATGGAATAACAGTTTTATTGAAATATATTCTTTTTTATAACATTTGTGTGAATAAAAATGTGGTAATTTGAAGAGTTTTAAAACATGGGTTGAAGATTTTCATACTACGTTTATCACAACACTTTAGATTTTATTAACATCCCAGCTTCTTAAACAGATTCATCCCCTCGTATAAGAATTTAGGAAAATTATAACCACAGTAATTGAGATTTACAGAACAATTTAACTGGAGTTTACAATTCATAGATTATGGCAAATTTGGTAGAAGTATTTGTATTACAGTTATATAAACAACTTCAGTATATAATGGAAGAAAACATCTTTCAAAAATGAGTTGGTATAGTAGATACTAAAGACTGATACTCATCAAACTGAAGTTTTTCAGGCAAGTGTCAAAATAGGTTGCTTACCCATATATTCAAAATAATGAGAGGAGTAAAACAGGAAGGTGAACAAACCAAAGTTTGAATGACCACAGTTAAGTAGAGTTGTAATAAGGACGAATCAACACATCCTGAGCTTTTCAATTCCAGTGTTGCCTGAGGAAACATGCAGTTAGCAGGGAAGGGGTGTCTGTACTCAATTTAAGGCATAAGAAAGGAATAATCACTAATTATTCTACCTTTAGCAGCTGTAAGCTTTTTACTTTTACTACTTGTAGCAAGGAGCAGCACAAACCATCCTTGATCTGCATTGCAGTTGCATTACTTCCTGTAGTTTGCAAGGTTGAAAAGTGTCAATGTCTGTTGCCACCTCTGGCACGTGGGCAGTCCTGATGAATCAGACATGCACAAGTACCTACAAGTCCTGTCCATCCTTCAGCCATTTGTTGGGTTGGGTGCACGATGCTTGCTGGATATTCCATTAGATGAAGCAATTCGTGGGAAAATGAATCCCGGTCCAATTTGATCCATCTGGAAACCAGGAGACTACATACATTAAAAAGCTTTCTGACCTCTGCACTCCTGCTCTTCTTTCATCCAGCATTTTTCAGCCCTGCCATTTTGTCACTCATGTTTGGTTGCAGAAGTGAAGTCCGTGTAAGAACAGAAACTATGGCTTGCAGCGGACATATCTGCTGGTTTGTGCATGTACTCCATGTTGCTGAAGGCAAGGTAAGATTTTTCTTGAAGATGAAAGGCTTCCTGTAGTGCAATCTGTATCTCAAAAAGACTTAATGCACATGATGAGCCTGCACCTTTCTGAATCATTCCTTTCTTAGGGAACTGCTCACTCACTACCATCTAAACAATATATGGCATGAATCATTAATTTATTCCACTCAAATTAATGGAGAGCTTTCCATTAATCACCATGGGGTTTGACTCAAACCTTGAGGGCCTGGTGCATCTATTCTTCCATGCACTGAGTGCAGCTTCACTTCGGATGTGGTCCCACTGTCCTCACCAGTGGCTTCTGCCACCTCTTCCTTAGCTCAGTCACTGGCTTGTTTCTCTTTCAGCCACATGGGCTGGAAACACAGTTTGCTTCAGGAGCAGTGTGAAGAGAGGAGTATATTTGCTGGTTTTCAGTATGGCCCCCTTTGGCCTTAACTTTACAAGCAAGAGAAGGATACTTCGCCTCTCTTCTCCTCCATGACCCTGTTTCCTCTCTCACCTCCCAATGCAAGCTGTCAAACACTTCAGCGCACAAAGCAGCAGGATGAGCAGAGTTTATGGGCTGCCTGTTGCACTCACTTTTTAGGATTTTCTGTGCATTTTCAGAGGGTTCTTTCCAAAAACTTATCTCCTTCCTGACACACCTGTAGACCAGTTGAGGGGGAAAAAAGCCCTCAGTGTTGCCTTCTAGGAGCACTTGCACTTTGCTCTTTCATAGAAGAATCCATCAATCCCTCAGTTCAGAAAGGTCTTTCATCTGAAGAACAACATCCAATGGGGTACAAATCAGCTTTTCTTCTGTTTTCCAAGGTCACAAGTGCTCTTTATTCTTGTAACAGAGTGGATCCCCTCACTGCAAAAGGCAACACTTGCTCAGGAGAACAGATGCTTGAGCCTATGCTAAGAAACAGCCTTGTAAGGGCAACTGTGAAATGCACCTCTATTAAAAAAAGAAATGGTATTTCTTTGAAACTGCTTTGTCTCATGCAAATATATAGCCACAAACATATATATATATGGAGGCTATATGAATGCAAACACATTTGTAAGCAGTATATACCTGGTAGCCCAAGCAACCTGTTGAAAGAGGATAAGGGGACTCCATTGGCTTGCTTAATGCCCTAGTGGAAATACTCAGAGATCTGAGCATTGCACATGCTATATGAACCCTAAGCAGAAAACAGAAAGCGCTCCAACCAGTCAAAGTAAGTTAATTTTGGCTGGGCTACTAGCGAACATTTGATAAAGTTAAAGTTTTCCCATGTTCCAAGGTCCTCAGTCCAAGCTCAGTATAGTGTGGGCTTTTCTACAGAACTGAAGAGATTGCCTCTTCTATTTTGGCTAAATAGTTAACAGGGCTGAGTATTAGTAAGACTTGGTTTTGAGAGTTACTGTCATCCTTATGGTGTTAACTCCCCCAGAGGCCCTGAGATTCCTCTGTGTTTAGATCTTCCACTGCACAGTGAATACTGTGATGCTATGTGGGTTTTGCTTCTGTTGTTTAGATGTATGTTTTATCTCATTCCAAATTAAATCTATTTTGGGAGGGGACTGGGGCATGTGATGATGTTCAAGCTTCGTGTGTTGAATATAACTGGTCTAGCCAGAGCTGAAAATTTGAGCTATCTTCACGTAAAGGTGAATGACTTGACAGGATGCTATTCTTTGACAGCACATTCAAAGATTTCACTTTTAAAATTCTATTCTAGGGTGCAGGAGGTCAGATATTTTTTGTTTGATTTACTGTCCCGTAAGCCAGTTTTTGTTCAAATTATGCGGCTGAGGTAAATTGACTGGAAGCCCCTTCTAGCCAATCATGCATGGCACTAAGAATATGGACACATACAAGTACACAACCTGTTTCTCACAACATGTAATAATATATTCAGGTTTGCAGAGGCTTATCTTCAGGGTCTTTTTCATAACCTGGAAGACTGTACCAGAGAAGGATGTCTCCATAGCCTCATATTCCTTCCTCAAGTATCTGTTATTGATTGTCACCAGAGACAGGACCAATATGACCTAACGTGCCAAATCTTTTGTACCTGAAGTAATTTTGTACTTTTGGTTTTTTTGGCTTGATGATTCTGATTAATTGACAAGCAATGGAGTCTTGATCTTGCTGGATGATGTTAAAATAAATAATATTAGTTAAGAAAAATGGAACACATTAAATTCTGGAGTCCTGGGACTACAACATCTCTATGGCATGATTTTCTGCATTAGGAACGCAACTGGTGTACAAAACTGATCTATATGTTAAGCTAAGCCCAAGAGGGCCTCCTCAAGTTTCCCAAAGAATTTACACAGGCTTTCTGATGCTTTGATATTCATTTAATGAGGACTTCTTAAGTTTTAGATTAAATTCCTTTTTCTTTAACTCTTAAAACTGAAGAACATGTTCTTTTTGTACCTCTAGTTAAGGCTGAAATACATGTTAGCAAGAGGAACCTCACATTTTTGTTTTACCAGGCAGCTATCAAGCCAGTCATCCTTTCAGAGGAGGAATCTAAGGCATCCTTGTGATGGAAACCCATACTTGTTGTGGTGAAGGGAACAAGGGAGCACAGATCTACATTTATGTTCCCATATCCTAAGCCTTTTTGTGACAGTGGAGTGAGGCTGTCTTCAGTGGAGCTGGGTTAAATGCAGTGGTTAATTAAGTGCCCATTCCACTGCAGGAATCCAGGTGCACGCAGGCAATCATGCCAGCAACAACTGATCATTCGTAGTTCCAGAAGCTTGTGTGCAAGGCTGTATTTACATGTCTTTTCTATTGATTAGGCAACAAACCCACAGATGTTAAGGACTGAAGGTTTAACTGCTTTGCTCCTCTCACAGAAGTGCTGTGATGAACTCCCATATTTTTATAGGCCCATCTTCCAATTTTGATAAATTTGTGATGTCAGATGCTAACTACTTGACCATCATTTTCTCTCATGACTTTTTAATTTAAAAATTGTAAATTTTACAAGGTGAAATCATTCATATGAAGTAACCAGCTAAATCTAAATTTGTCAGAGTTTGTTAGCTGAATTCTAAACTTTCTCTATTTTTAACGAAAATTCAAAACAAGTAAGAACATTGTATTCAATTGCTTTTTTTCATGAATGAAAGAAATAAAATTATGGACAGTTATACTATGAAAATATTTAAGTTTTGGAATGTAAACATTCAGGGAAAAAAGAGGTTTCCACTTTCCATTAGCATGAATACTGGAGAGCTAGTAAGAATATCTCTGTGCTTCCCACTTGATTTCACCTCCTATTACTTAATTTGATAGCAGACTATAAAAATTTGAAGCATATATTTTGCATACCATGTATAAACAGAGGAATCTAGTGTATCATATAGACATTCTGTATGTCCTTAAAAGAACCAGTCCTGGGGAGAAGAGGGTTGGTGAAAGGCAGAACAGAAAGACCAAAAAATGAATTACAAGTGCGAAGTAGAGAATTAGTTGGATGGAGTGGTAAAAAGATATAAAAGCTGAAGTCTGAACCAGAGGAAAAAGATTTTAAAGCTCTCTTGTGCCCTCAAGATACTTCATTTAATGAAGAAAAAAGTCCTTCATGAGTGGCTGAAATAATGAATTTTGGTTTTCAGCATCTCTTTCCTGTGTGTTTTTTCCCATCTCTAATAAAGGGTGAGGTTATTAGCCACTCTTGGGAAGAGAGGAGGAAACCATCATACAATCAGCTGCCTTCTCACTGGAAAAAAGGGCTGAAGCTATTGTAAAGTCTGTGGAAGCAGGGCAAAGCCAAAGATAAGAACATCCAGGAACCAAATAAAACATCTCAGATAAAATTATGGCCTGCTGATGTGAATGGCAAAGATTTCATTAGCTTCACAGTGCTGTGAAGTCTTTTCTTAATAGTCTGCTGAAGGTAAATAGCTCTTTCTCTTTTCTGTGTGGGTAAGATGTGAAATGTCTAATAGCCTTTTGGTTCTTGGTTAGTCAAGATTCCCCAGCTATCTGGGGATGAGCTAAAATGATCTAAAATTTAAAAGTACCCCAGCCATCAGGTTGGGCAAAGACACTAGCATTATCTCAGGGTGAAATATCAGAAGGCTGCAATGCTGGAGGAGAGGCTTAACACATCGATTTTCTGTTAAAAAAAATAGTACTTCTGATGATGCAGTGATAAAGCTAACATGGTTATGAAGGCAAGTGACTACAGACTTTCCAAGCTTAAGGATTAAGGTTTTAGGTTAAGCAGTCCTTCTGGACAGAAAGGAGGAAGGATTAAAAATCAGAAGGAAGATCAACTGTCTCTGTTCATAATATGGATGATGGGTAATTTGGAAAAAGTACTGTTAAAATATTTTGCAGTTGGGACATCAGGTTGAATAGACATGCAGGGCCACACAGCAAAGGGTGAGTCCTCATATGTCACATCACAGCTGTATGATAAGGAGTTTTCACATGACATGGGGATAATCTGTTTACAGCAGTGATGCAGATGATCTCATGGCTTGTTTGTTTTTGCTTTTGCTTTTGTTTTTCTTTGGGGAAATAGACTGGCATAATCCATAGATCTGAATCTGCAGAACAAAAATTAAAAATATCCTTCTGCTCCTCAATCATATAGGCTTCTTCAGAGTTGTCTCTGAGCTCTCAGCAAGAAGGGAGTGCTCCTTCAGAAGAGAAAGTAAAGGAAATCTACCTCATTATTTATGCCTCCAAATTTTTCAGTGGACAATACAGGAGTCTTTGGGGTGTGTGTGATTAGCTATCTTTTCTTCTGCTACAGACACAAACAATACATCCACCTTTTTCCTCTTTTGTTTTGCAGAAACTTGACATTTTTACAGAAACTTATTTTATTTTTGTTAGAAATTTAAAAGCACTGAAGTATTTTTATAGTTCACATGCCTTCTTGGTGGACAAAAGGTATAACAGAATTTGTTGGGGTGGAGGAGTAGCAAATGATGTGAGAAAACTTTCCTATCATCTCCAATATTTACAAGGCTAGAAAAATCTATATTCATTTGCATAGTGCTATAGAAAAAAAAACAGGAGCATTTAAGTTTACATTACAAGACAGACTGAATAAACTATGACTTTTGGGGAAAAATAGAATGCTACAAAGGCTGAGTTATAATCAGCTCAGCTGAGGTCATAGCAGGTTGATCCAACAGCCATCCTCATTGAGGTCCCAGTTCCACACAGCATTTAAATGCATGCTTAATTTTAATCACATACATAAGTCCTGCATGACCTTAATGTTAAGCACGGGCTTGAGTACATTGCTGAAGTGTGGATGGAGAAGTGGTTTCATGAGCCCTGGGAGCAAGAAGAAGAAAGAGCCTCTTGGTATAGGTCTCACTTACAGGACTCACTGCAGGATCAAAGGCTGCAATATTAGTTCTGCAGCAAGAAATGTCCATATAATGCTGTGAAGCAGACAACAAGGGTAAATAATTTGCAAGGGAAGGTGTTCTAGGAACTGCAAAGCATACCTCACAGGTTGACAATGCACTTTTCTTCTCTATGGGCTGTATTCAATACTATGGCCCTCATTCTACAAGGACTTTAGCACAATAGTTGACAACTTCGATGGGAAAGCTAACCACAGCTCAGTATTCAACCCATGCAGAATACAAGTCTATGGGGTTGAGTTTTACTGTCTGATTCCTTTTCTTCAGACCTTGCTGTGAATGCTTTGATTTTAAAGTATGTTTTCCTTCTGACACAAATAAAAAAGCCCATCCTCCTAATTCAGGATAAAAGATGGGGAAAGTTTCCTTGCTGAGATTCTCAGCCTGGTAGGCAGGTTTCTCAATCATGTTCACTTGCCAGTGATACTAAACTACTAAAAGTATCTTGATATTTATGCTTGGGTTTTGGCAGCTCTTCTGTTTCTAACAAAGACGTGTTCCAGAATAGGGACAGTCCCTTTCCCTTACTTATGTGCATCACTCTGACAAGTAAACTGAATTCTGGGCAGACAAAAAGGCATGTTAAATGGGGTCCTAACATCAGTATTGTATTAATTGGGCCAAATTCCATTCTATTTGTATCACTACCCCATCAGTGAGACTTCAATAGAGTTTACTGTTTTAAATAGGAAAACAACTGGATCAAACAGTCCCAAACATGAAAACACTGCAGGAAAACCAACCAAAGTGAAGATATGGGTTCTCCTAGTGCAGGGCCTGTACTGGCAATCAGGTCAGTTTTCCCTCTCTGAAGTTCACAAGTCTCCTGTGCAAACAGCTCTGCTGTTCCATCCATCGCAGGGGGCAAAAAAGATCCTCCTTGCCTTTCTTGTAAGAGCCAGTGTGGTAAGGACTACATTGAACCCTGTAAAACTATTTTATATCTAATGGCATCTTGAGGGTGAAGTACAGCTAGAATTGTTCACTATTACCACCATTTTGGTCTGACTCCAGACAAGGGGACTGGCAGCACATGGACTTCTTTAGCTATCCTGCTGTTTGGGCTCAGCCAGAAAGTGTGTTCATGACTTGAGCAGATGTTTCTGCTTTTAGGAATCAGTCGTTTCCTCTTTTCCAGAAGCACTTGCCAGCACAGTCAATATCTGGAAACCTGCTGCTTCACAGTAGGTCCAGAGTCTAAACTGGTACTTTACTAGAAAATGGTAATAAAGCAGTTTGAATTGCTTTTCATCCTTCGTGCCTTTAATGGCTTTCAGGTTCATATGAGACTAATCAATTAATCCTGCTTCAGACCTAGAGGAATGGGATGTTTGTTACCCTCTGAACAGCAAAGAAGCCCATAACAGAGATTACCAATCTACTTATTAAGACTTATGTCAGCACTGTAGTCTAACAGAGCCTCCAGCTGGGGTGGGGACTACAGATTTGCAATCTTGTATAAACGTAATGTTCACTAGTCATATGCTAATTAATTGCTAAATCACAAAAGGCAAATCATAATTATTGTTTCAGGTTAGCAATTTTCCCTGACCTGATTGCACACTTGCAGTTTGGGAGAATTAAGGCATGAGGCTCATTTAGGAACACTTACCCATATAACTTGTGGTTCTGGTTCTGTTTGTTCTGGGTTTCCAGTGGTGAAAACTTCTCTTCAATTTGAACAATTATTCGACAGTTTCTGCTCCCATTTATCATACTGTGATCTGAAGAAAGCTCCTATTGATCTCAGGCATGTAAAGTTGAACTTTCATTTACTAATTAGTAATGGCATATTTGAAAACTACAGATCAAAGACAGCTTCCCTTCTTTTGTCACCTAGTCCTGCACACCCAGAACTCCCAGTGAAGTCAATGGGGTATCAGGAAGCCTTCTGGATCACAGTCTGACATATTCTCACATTAGGACTGTCTGACATGTGGCTGAAGTCACAAGGAGGCAGAGGATACTGCTTTGGCTCAGAAAGCTCTTACTCAGCTTGCTATCTAAAACTCTCCCACCCATCAAGCCTAACATGCCTAGATCTCTTCCAGTCATTATCTGTTAGTAGTGTGGTGAGAATGTTGACTTGGCAGCTTTGAAATGACAGCCTAGAAATTGGAGTAATTTCCTTGCTAGTATTAAGGTAGTTCTAGCAATCCTGAGTAACTAGACAGGAGAGATGAGTCTGTTGTATAGATCTATTCTGAGGTTATCTCGCCAATAAACAGACATTGGTCTGTCCACTATTACTGGACAGTGTCACATCTGAAAGGTATTGGTGTCTGATCTGAGCCAGCCAGTTCTCAGGACTGTTGCTTCCTGCTGCTCTGTGTTTTCTGGTTTTAAACTGGGACTGAAGAGGAACAAGTGTTGGTAAAGGACAGCTGTGTGGGTTCTTGTAGAAATAAAGAAAGCCAAGAGAAAAAGATGGTTGTATCTCCTGGGCAGTAGACGACTCAGAAATGCTGAGGGAATTCTCCAGCAAGTGAGAAGCTGCTGCAGACGAAGAGGCATTTGCATTTGGTTCTCTCCACCCTGCTGTAACTCTAGCCTGTCAGCAACTCAACACAGCAGACATTCAGTGGTACTGGCCCCAGACCAGGTCTCCATGCCAGACTCCTAGAACACCTGTTAAACAGATTCCTTTCACCCAGCTTTCAGCTAACATTTTGGCTGTAGCTGGTGATGTGCTCTGCCTGCTGCCGTCCTGTGGTTGGTAGTTACAGTCATCACCTATCTTACTTCAGCACTCGACACACCTATGGCATTGGGGTGTCAAAATCAGGCAAAGGACACCATTAACTTGAACTGTATGGGATAAGCCACTGGAGTGGTGCAATATTAAGTGCTAAGGGAACAGGTGGTTCTGTTTGTTTCAGCCAGCACTAAGTAAGGAAACACAATCTCTTTGTAGGACCTGCATTCTGTGAATGGTGCTCCACCCATCCAGTTGCATGCCCCAAAAGCTTTCTGCTCAAGCACCATGCCCTGCTGTGTTATCTTACCTAAGGGTGGTGAGACCTTCATGGCCTGGGTGAGCACTACAGAGTGCTGGCTAGTGTTGGCACTACTCTTCTGGTTGCTCAGCATGGGCACTGTGAAGTGCGCTCAACTGAAGGACAATCAGCAGCATAAGAGGGACATCTCCCTAAAAGGTGCAGAGCTCTGAAAATAGGGAAGCAGAGTATGGGGGACAAGGCTTCAAAGGGAAAAAGCAGCTTACCTGCCCTCCTTCACTGCTGAACGGAATCACTTTGAAATTCAAGTCTAGAGTCTGGAAATAGGAGTTGGTTTAAGCTTATCATTAATTTCTTAAAAAAAAAGTGGAGGGAAAAGGAGCTACCAGGAGAATAGAAGCAGCAGCAGCAGATGCTTGAAAGGACAACTTGGCTTTCAGCTGCCTTGGGCACAAGCTATAACATTTTAAAAGGCATATCTTCTGCCACACAATGCACATGGAGATTCAAGGTGATAAGGTACTCACAGTGATAAGGTACTCTTCCTCCTCTCTTTCTGCGTCTCTTTCCCATGTTTATAAACATGTATGGAAGGTTTGCATCTTACTTTTTGATGAGGAAGTTACAGGTTTGCCTTAATTAGTTTTGGTCCAGTGTTGCCTTAATTAGTTTGGTCCAATGATTAAACTGGCCTCTCAGATAGTCTACCCACTGCTGGAAAGTCCATTGGGGAGTTCCAGTAGATAGTTCTCACAGATACAGCAATAAACATTTTCATCTGAGCTTCTGGCTTAGAATCAGAACTTTTGGAAACAACAAGGAGAAAGAAAAGGTGTGTATAGGAGGACTCCACAAACAAAGGTAGGATGATTGATTCTGTCCCAATACATGGCTACATATGCCAGCGTTGGTAATTTTTTCAAGTACTGCTGCTGAAACCAGACTTGGTCTTGTGTTTTACAAACCTGGAGACAAAGCCACAGTACTTGCAATATAAGACAGTTCACACAGAGTGATGGGTGAGGTTCAAAACTGCTTTATTTCAGGCACCCCTATTTGGCAACCCACTAGGAGAAGGGAGAGTTACAGACATTGAGTATCTCCCCAAGAAGCTACAGCAAAGATATCCAGAATTATGAAGGAGCCTTAGACTTCATTCCTGTTCTTGACCCAGCTGGGTTCTTGATCCTTTTCCAAGTGGCTGGAACTGGCTCTAAAATGCTTTGTTTAAATCTTCCTTTCTTGCATTAAGACTCTCTCTGTGGTTGTTCAGCACAGTGGCTGTTTTCTCAGACAGAGAAAGCATTGCTTGTGTAGGATTCACTGTGGTGAAATGAAGGTCTTATTCTTTTGGTTAGCAAAGTCACGTGTGAGATGTTCACTCTTAGCAGTGCTCAAGGGCAGTGCTAATTTAATTTTTTGTAACAATCTTTTTTAGATGGAGATGTTGGTGGCAGCCATAATATATCCATGGTGCTATGCAGCTTTGGATAACATGTCATACTGGCCTGCAGCAACTGGAAGTAGTTATTTTTTTAGGAAAGTGTAGAGACCAAACCTGATAACACACCATGGCATACAGGAATCTGCTTGTGTTTGGAGAAGATAATTCACATGAGCAATGAGAATTGCAGATGGCTGTGAGTTCTTATTTTGCTTATGGCTGGTCCCCTTTCACAGCTCTCCTGAAGTTGAATGTGTTTGACTTCATAAGAAGATATTTACAGGAAGTAGAAATTATTTGCATGCATTGGTACGATTGTTCACAGTTTATACAATCATAGAGAGTTGTGTTTAAGAGCTTTCTCCATGGTTCCAAAGAAAAGACATGATGATATAACCAGATCTGCTCTTCAGGGATGAAAGCTCAAAGTCACATCTGCTCTCGTTAGGTTCAAATTTGGCTATGCTGAACACATGCCATCATCACTAGCATTTCCATGGTAACACATTGCAATATTATACTATTCAAGTCATGTGACAGAAGGTTAGGCTGAAAACAAACCCAGTCTGGCAGAAATGAAGCACTTGTGTCTTAGGTGGTATTAATAAACAAAACAGCTACCAGTGAAGTAAATTGGCATTTCTATAAATATTCCATTCCTCAAGCTTGTCTGAACAAAAGCTGATCTCTAGGGCTCTGTCTATATGTTTGGTCTGACCCAGGCTGTAAGCTGCTTGCTCTTCTCCCATGATCTCTCTATGGCTGGAGTGCTGGGTTCCCACAGAATTGTTGGGGATGATCTAGTTTAATTTTGCAGGTGTTTCTGTCAAATCAAAAAATAAGGTATATTGGGGAACCAGACAGTCAGCTTCATTAAATTCATGAGAGTTAACCTCTGTTCAACTGATGGAATGCCATAAATTATGTGCTTTATTTTTTGATAAAGTCGTTTGTTCTTCTATTGAAAAAACAAGGGAAAAAACAAAGCTTTAAGACTGAGGGAACATATCATAGGATCATAGAATTACAGAATCATGAATAGTTTGTATTCATATTAATTTTTAAGAACATCTGGATTAAAAGAAAATTAAGCTCAAAGATAAGAAAGTAAAAATTAAGATTGTCGTTCTTGCTCAGGCAGTCCTGAGGTAGTTAAGTGTCCGTTCTCTGATTTCAGTGGGCTTTATCAAGACCTCCAACAACAATAATGTCCCAATTCTTCCCATTTGAGATAAGAAAAGCAACATGAATATCACCATTTCTTACATCCAAACAACTTCTTAGTGTATGCAAGCTGAGGGTTTATTATGACAGAATTTACAAAGTTTTGAAAAACCTACCTAGCAACATTATTGTATTAGTTTTACTGGGAAAAACCAAAAATGCCATTTAGTGTTTTGTCATTGTAAAGACAGGGAGAATCACTTTCAAAGACAATGCTGGTAAATTTCTATTTCAAGAATTGAAGTAAATGTTAATTAATTAGCACTGTTAATATATTTTAAGTACAGATTATACTAAACCAGAGAAAGCAAAATCTTCAAAGGCATAAAGGGGAAGTTAAGATGGCAAACACATTTTTGAGTCTTTAACATTCTGCCCCTCTCTATCATTTCAAGGGTAATCTTTCACTTATATTACCATTTCCCAGGGAAAAGAGGGTGCATAGAAAATAATGGGAAAAGCATTTCTTTACTAGGGTTTTTTCCACTCTGTATGCATTTTTAAGAAGCCAAGCAAAAGATCCCAAAGATACCCAACAGTCACTGAGAAACAACATCCAACAAGATTTGATTTGCAAACCACAGATATATAAAAAAAAAAGGGCTGCTTTTGATTTAAATGGTTGGACTGTTTTCATAGTGTCTTGTTATGAAAGATTATGCCAATCAAGATAGAAGGAGTTAATGCTTCTGCATTTCTGATATTAAAAAAATAATAATATGAAATTGTAGATTTTTCTTAAGTATGTTGGTGGAAAAACAACACCTTTTTTGTAAAATGGAATTATCATCACTCAGCCTTAAAGAAAACTTTATTAACACTGATATAGGAGAAAAAGATGTTTATGTATTCATTGTGCAGTATGTTGTAAAATTTTTAATATCTTCATGTTCTATAGAACCCAAACAGCCTAAGTACCTAAGATAATAAGTAAACATAAAACAATAGAATGATCTTGGTTGGAAGAGATTTCTGGTGGTCATCTGGTGATTCAGCATTCTAGTCAGACCAAGGAGTAGATGAGTTTGCTTGTTCAGTTCTTGTTCAGTTGAATGTTTGACATCAAAGACAGAGGTCCCACAATCAACTCTGGTTCTCTGTTCCAGGATTATATTTTTTTTTCTTAACATGTAATCAGAAGCTGCTATGGTTTGCATCCATTGCTATGCAACCCCAAGAAAAGTAAGGTTCTGTCCTCCCTATACCTCTCCAGAAATGGCTGAAGTCTGCAACAAGGTCCCTTTTCACCCTCTTCCTAAGACTATGCAAACATATGACTGAGCAAAGTAACTCATACAAGAATTCCAGAAGGAAAAGTTTATGCAAAAGATACTTGATAAGACATCTACTAAGTATTATATGCATTGGGAAAAGAGCCTAGAAACACCAGTTAGGAACAGAGTATCTCTGTGCAGGGCACCAGGGAAGAACTGTACCTGCCTGCATGCAACCGTTTTGCACCAAGGAACAGACAATAAACAGACTGGAGGGGAAATAAGGTACAAGGGAGTGAAGCTGCGATCCTGTTAACCCATTTTGTATTCACAGAGAGAGCAAGATAGTGGCAAGTAATTAGACTTTTCCTTCTGAAATATGGAATCAAGTTGCCAGGGCTGTAAGTACTGTATGTACATTCAAGGCAAAATAGAGGGGTCCTATACATATGCAGGTACTGGCTCACCCTCCTGTCAATGTGCCAGAGGTATTACTAATATAATACATTACTAATACATCTTGACTTAAGTGCCACTAAACATCTCTGGGCAGCTCTCTACTCTCAGAGCACTTACAAACAAATCTGGGTAGCTTCCCATTTGAATTGGGCTGTCCACAACAGGGAGTTTTGGAATAAACACACAATATAACTGATATTATTAAATATGTCTGTTGTTTTTTATTTGGTTTTGAGTTTGTTTGTTTGTTTGATATTTTTTTTATCTCTCCCATTAGGAAGAACTAAAGAGAATTAGTGTCTTGTATCCGCAATCAAACACAGAAGTTGATTAAACTTACATGAAGGATGGAGGAGAATAGTTTGGACTGAAACAATGATGGTAGACCCTCTACCAGACTTCAGGTGCTCTGTCTGTCTTTGTCATCATTTGACAAGCATCTCTAGTCAGCAATATGCAGAAGAGCCGCTGCAGAAGTGCCTCACTGCTAGCTACAGAGAGAAATAAGTTTCTTAATGACAAAAGAGTTTCTACCTGTGTGCAAATGCTTTTTTGGAGCTGAGGCCAAACAGATGATAAAAATATATGCATCTGAGGCTAACAAAGAAAATTGTGTAATCTGAGGAGCAGTCAAAAGGAAAGAAAAAGTTCATTTTTCCTCTGGCTACCTTTTGCAGCATTAAATGCTAAGAGAGGTTGCCTCGAGGTGCTGAGCCTAAATTCTAAACTCCCTTGAAAGAGTGATCTAGTTATTGTATATCTCTTCTTCATGGAATAAGGAAAGGAAAAATGTAAAATTAGACCTCATTCTCCCGCCTTCCTACACTTCCATGTAAAACATTTTTCCTTCTTCATCTCAGGTGTTCTCCTTTTAGCTCAACTTGTTCTGGAGAACCTTTTTTAATTTATACTTACTTTCAGCTTTGGGGCTTTTTTGAGCACATTTGCTGGAGTGGACACATTTCCCTGAACGTTGAGATTGCCTCTGCCCACTACAATGATGAGAAGTTTCCATCTACTAAAAGTAGATTGTTTCCTACTTTGGTCCTGTTTCCAAACATGACAAGAACCAGAAATCCAATCTGCTGATAAAGAGAGCCATAGTCCACTCGAGGTAATGGACTCCAAAAATTGATTACAATATATGAAGGAATGCATAATGGAAGAAACTATGTAAACCTCAATTAATTTTGATGCTAATCACAACTAATACAAAGAAAATAATTGTTTTAATATAAGTGGAAGAATTTATTTTGGTATTAGAGATCAAGCTCACTTTCTGATCACTGCAGGCACTGATCGGTGAAGCCCAATTGAACTCTCCAGGGCTGCATACATCATTAAGCTCCTTGCCTAAGAGCTCATGGAATTGCTTGACTTTTCCTCTCAAACAATTTCAGGGGTCAGCTAGAAGATCCTCCTTTGGTGCCATTGCTTGGCACAATGCAGAAGCTCTCAATATATCATGTCTCCATAAAAATGGGAGATGCGATCCAGACAGCCTGGAGTCCTGGAGCAATGCTGGTCATCCTGATTTGCCAGCATGTGGCCTTGTTTAGAACTGAAGATAACAGAAGACAATGAGATTTGCCTCCTTTCTGGGAGATACTTGCCACTGTTCCAGCACTTTATCTCATAGAAGGGAAATCTAGCTTTAGACCAATTCAAACACTGTTTTGCCTGGTTGCCTCACCATTCTTATTCCTTTCTGGCCCTAAGCATCCATTAAGGAGTTCAGGATGTTCCTTCCTCCATACACGTCCTCTTCTGAATCGTGCAGCAGCTGCTTTGCAGCGCAGCCAGTTTCCTTCTCCCTTGGCTGATCCTGCAAGTAAACAAAAAATACCTGCCAAGTGAGTACATCCTGCTCAGGGGTCCTCATCTTGGAGCTTCCTCTCCAGCTTCTCATCCTTTATGTTTTTTTAGAGGGCTGCATTGATACCTGACTCCTTTGTTCTGGCTCCAGGAAAATTCCACTGCCTGGAGCCTGCCCTCAGCATGGACTCCTGGCCTCAGCCATCCCATTGCATTACCAGTGCTTTCACATAAATGGAAGATGTTTAAGTTAATGATCTCCCATTGTTAACCATGTGTCACCTTCCTCCCTCCCCTCCCCCCTCTCCTCCCTACCCCCATCCGTGCAATTTCAGTTTAAAATGGAGGTAAAAAACATGGCCAGGAGGGATAAGTGCCTACTTTCAAAGCAGTCTGCCAAGGGAAGTCCTGCATTATCAAGCAGAATTAATAAGAGTTTCAAGCTATTTCCAAATACGCAGTTGTGCCAGTAGACTCTGGTTCACATTTGCTTTCAGAGAGGGTTTTCTGAATTGACCAAAGGCCACGTAATTAAGTTAATAGCTAATAAGCTATATGTGTAATTTAAAAGAGTTTTTAAACAAATACATAGATGAAGCTGATAAAAAATCTTGAAGAAAGTAAATTAAGTCTCTGTCTTCAAAGTTGATATTTTTTAGCATATGGCATACCACAGCTGAAAAATGTTTTGAGAACCATTCATATCTTCCATATTTAAATAAATATTAGAGCTTTCAAAGCTATTTGAGACTGATAACCAAGCTGCATTTGGAGAATACCTTGGAATTTACTTCATAATTTCACCAAGTTCACTTGTCTCCACTATGCTCAGTTCATCTCTTCACCTTTTTTTTTTTTTTTTCTTCTTCCCTCCCAGTTAATCTTTTGGATAAATTTTTAGGTCAAATTTAAGAGCAAATGGTTCAAAATATCCACCATGAGTTTTTCAAAATTGCACAGCACTGGCCAACTGATGCTGTCATTAAAATCAGCAGTAAAACATACAGCAACTTCAAAAGAAGAAAAGCTAAGCCAACACAGAGTCCTTATTAAAACCTCACCTTTATTACTTTAAAAAGAAGGGGAAGTTTAAAAGAACTAAGGAAATTCAATGCCCAAACCCCATTGTAATTCAATAGGAATGGGGCACCAAATTCCTTCAGGCTGATTTGCAAATTCTCTCTTACAATGGATGCCAAACAGTCTCCCATAATGAGCCAGTCATTCTGTAATGTCAGAGGGTCAAGGTGATTGCTGGGTGGTGATACCTGCCTATAGCCAAAATAATGCAATACTGTGGAAGTATTTCATTTCCATCACAGTGGGCTTGTGAAACAAAATCATCTGGATGAGGTTAGAATGGATTAGGAATGACCCAGCTGGAGACAGAAGAGGATGAGGCCAGTTGCTGAGTTTAAGAGGGCCATTTACTGTCTCCAGGAGGCTTCACTTCTGCCTCTAGGGACCTCTTAGCCCAGCCAGAGAGGGAGACAGGAAATGGAGCAAGGAACATACAGGTAAGATCACAAAGCCTTGAAGCATTGGTTTAAGAAATCCCTTAAAAGATCAAATGGCAGTTTTTATGACTGTCTCTCCAGATCAAGTAAAGGCAAAACTGTAGCTGTTTCCTCAGCTGTCCATCCCTTAAGCACCCAGGCCAGGAGATGTCAAATCAACCCCTTCACTTGCCATCAGGCTGGAAAAAGCACTCCTCCCACTGCAGCAGAGATTTGGAAAGCTACATCGAGGAATAAGAGAGCTTCCACCCCATGTTGAGACCTTCAATACCACCATCTGCTGCTCCTGGTCGTGCAGTGTTTGTAGCAGAAACAGGGACCAGTGACGCTTGTTGTTCACAGCCCCGTGTGCCAACTTCCTCAAATGCTTTGTCTGTGCATAATAATATTCACGAAGAATAGCAGAGGGGTGTAAAGCTATTTTAGGGAAAACAAGTTCACCCAACTTCATACACAAAGGTTTAATTTTCCAAAGGAAGAGGCCCACAATGATTCCTATACTGGCATCAATCAATAAGTCACTTACACTGAAGTTTATTCATGCTTCCTTCCTCTTTGAAATATTCACCTTTTCCCAAAAATCAAAATAGAACCATCCTTCTCCTTTTCTGTCCACTGTTAAGACTGGTCAGCTACATGGGCTGAACCATGTATTTTATATGGTTTCTTTAATTTGATTTGATTAACTCAACATGGGCTTGGATTCTCAGAGATTTTTTAATATACAAGTCAGAAAGGAGTATGGCATTTTGATAACTCAACATTTTAAATAGTTAATCAATTTTTGCATTAACAAGCTAACCTATCAGAATCTACAAGAGACCAGGGGAAACAACCCAGCAGTTCTTTGGTAGATCATTTTTTTCAGGTGGACTCATCAGGGATCCCTTCAGAGATGTGTTCTCATGCTCAAATTACATCTCATGTTGTTGTTTTTAGCTGGCAAATTCTTAAATTATGTACAATTTAGGTTTGTTAGTGAAATTAATCAGTCTACAGGCCATGTTTAATTAACAAGTCCCAGGAACAGAGATTTCCACTTTGTTGGTATCGTTTGCAGCAGAGCAGGTTAGAAGCACAACATTGTTTGTCACAGGGATATGGATTCCTTAGCAATGAGGCATTCTTCACAGGGCATGCAGAAGCCCATGAAAATCAACACTCCAGTTGATGGGGCAAAGAAAACTTCTAATATCAAGGGAAAGCTCATAGAGTTAATAATCCCCTTTCATAAGTGCAGAATTATTATTTATATTTTTCCAATTTCTTTAGGTTAGAATTTTCTGAAAGTAAACATGAGTGTTTAAGCTGCTAAGAGACAGCAATTACCTCCTGTCCATGTGTTCAGGAAATACATTGTGCTGTCTTGCCCGCACTAGGCTTTATGGGGGACTGTATCTGAATTCTTACTCATGTTGACTCTGAAATGTTAAAAAGGTGTTGGATGGGCCTGGCTTGAGGATTAGCTTTGGGGTTGCTGCTGGAATAATACAGAGTTCTGACCCTGTACAATTTAGGTGGGCAAATCACAGTGTGAAGCAGGACTGCGTATTTGAAGTAATCTAGTGTTACACAGGGGGACAAGTATGAACAACCATATTGTGTTTCTATTTAAAAACTGCTTGCAAATATTTGAGGTTCATTCTTCCTCAAGATGGTGAGTACTAGCAGGTAGGAAGTGGATAGGAAGTCGGGATAATTTAATTATTTGATTTTGCTGCTGAAGGAAGAGGAGTTTTGAGTGAATAAGACCACCTTCCAGCAGTTGTTTTCCTTTTTATCCTCAGATTATTAAGAGCTTTTTGTGCACACGACTGTTCCAAATCAGCTCCATGCAGAAATGTTTTTATTCAGAATAAGTACTTGCTTTCATAGTTTACTTTAATCCACTTTGAGAGCAGCAAGGTTTTCCTAACAGTGAAAGTGAAGAAAACAGAACATCATGTGTTTCACATGAGTTCCACAAAGTGTGAGAAAGTGCATGTAGCCTCTGCTTTCTGTATGGGGAGAACAAAGTCACTGCCATTGAGCTAGTCTTCTTCTAGAGAGTCCTCTTGTTCACAGCCTCACAACACTGAAGACCTCAGGTGGCCATTCAAAAAAAATTAGTTGAGATTCCCAGTCTAATGCTTTGATCCTTGTGTATAAGGACTTTGACAAATTACATCAAATAACTTTTTCCTCTTCAGGTGGTTGGTGCATTTGTCTTCTGGAGTATAGCTACAAGGGAGCACAAGGCAAGAAGACCTAATGGGCAGGATGGCTTCTTCCATAGTTTGCATGTAAGCTTCCCTAAAAATCTGTGATCATGCAAAAAGTTTATAGGTAGCCATTAAAGTTATGCAGGCACCAGAAACAAAATACCCCATATAGATAGGCCTTGCAGTTTATCTGTCTTTCTACCTATACATATCCTGCTGGCTTTTCCAGACACTATGGACATCTTGTATTAATTCCTTTAGAGTTATTGTAGTCAGTGAACCACAGCACCTCAGTGACATGACTATGTCACTAATAATTAATTACAATAATATACCATTTCATCAGTAATTTTGGATTTTCTGTTAAAGTGCTAACTGTATACTTGTAGTTTTATATTATACTTTGTACTTATGTTATTCACCAAAAACGCTAAAGAGAATATAAAAACCTGCTTCAAGTAATTAAAAACTGAAACTAGGGCTCTCAATTCATCTATCTATGTCATTTGAGGACAAACAAACAAACTTCTAGATGAGAGTGAAATGTACACTTGTCAAGGTATTATTTTTTTTTGGGGGGGGGGGGGAAATTTAGTTATTCTCAGATTACTCCCTGGTGATACAAAAAGGCAGCTTCTTTGCTTTGCTTTTGCATTTGATGGTGTGTAAATGCCTAACACTTTATCCCAGTAATGTTGCATTCTGGGCAAGGACCACTAAAATTTCCTGTCAACAGTATCACCAGACATTTCCTATCAGCAGTATCACCAATCTTATTTAAATTTTCATATGTTTTAAAATATAACTTGCTCACACTGGCCTTGCCTACTTCTGTTTTCTAGTATCAGTTATCTTCTCTGAAGGTGTTTTCATGTGGTTGCACTATACAGTCTTAAGTAGATACACCCAGTAATTCTCCTCTGGACAAACCAAGTAACCCCCCTTTTGTAAGTCCCCTCAGAACACATTCTTGTCCTCTCCATCCTCCCCAGCCATTCAAACATCCAAACAAAAAACGCGTAAGGACAAGCACAGTCATGTGTTTTGTTTCTTTCTCCTAAAGTGGTCTAAAGAATCTACCTGGAAATTTCTCCTTTAAATCCATAACCCAAACTGTAGCTTATCTTTTTGGAAAGAAGAAACCAGCACATTCCTGAAGTAATCATTAAACTGTTGTCCCCCATGTTTCTCCTCTAATCTTATCAAGCTTCATGTCCTACTTACTCAGTGTTCGTTTTTGTCTTCTCCATCACCTAAAAGCGAGTATCAGAAACTGGTGGATGGTGCCAGCCTTGCAGGCTTGCCTACGTGCTTTGCACATGGCTGAAACAGTCACGATGCTATCTTTCTTCTAAGTGTGTGTGCCTGCATATACCTGTTCCTCTCAGAACATTTAGTTTGCTGATTATGGCAAATTTCTGACTTTCTTGGCACATAAGAGGAAGAAGGAATCCCACCAATTACTCCTCTCCTTCCTCAGAAACAGACCACTTTGTTGAAGTGCCTGCTTTGCTCGTTTACCAAGTAAATGCTTAAATACACCTGTTTCTTTTTCCTACTGACCAGCTTGCAAAGCCCTTCTCTCTCTTACACAGTGAGTGGTTTGTAGAAAGCTGAACAACTCCAACAGAAAAAAAATCAAGGCTTTAATTTGATGAACACTCGCTTCTACCAAAAAGGACAATTTGTTCAGTTTGTCCTTTAACTCTTACTCCTGCCTATTCATTTGTACCAGCTCAAGTTTGTTGCCTCTGAACAGAATGAGAAAAATATCTCAGTTAAAAACACCCCATCTATTTTTTATATTATTTTTTTTTTCCCTTTACTTCACAAACAATTGCAATATCACAACTGGGGAAGTACCTAGAAGGAATAGGAGGGCATCAGAAAGTTAATCCAGCATTAACATTGAAAGAAAAGTTTGTTGAACCATAGTGATGTCAGATAGCTCCACTTCAAACAACCTGTAGCTCTGAGGATAGAACACTGTCCCAGACATATAAAGGACAGACTAAAAGCACAAATTCTTCCATTTGGTCTCCCAGGTCTAAGCAACACATACTCAAAAAAACCCAAAACCAAACCAAACCAAACCAAAGAAAAGAAAAGAAAAGAAAAGAAAAAAACCTAAATGAAAAAAAACCTAGTAACTCTTTCCTGGTTTGGAAAATGTGACAGAAACCCTGAAATTTCGGGTGTCATATTTTGAATTGAACAGAATGTTTCATTCAACCTGGAGAGGGGATTTTTTGTGATTTGTTTTTTTTTCTGTTTTCTTTTTCCCTTTTTCTCTCTTCAGTTACTGAAAAGCGGCTCTGTTATCAAACAGATATGCTACTCTGAGCTCAGCAAGCCTGCCTGCCCTGAACTCCTCCAGGTCCCATTAAACGAAGTGCAGGCACAGAGTGAAAATTATTGGCTCAGTAAACACCACTCAGGTCAGATCTGACATGCACCTGTATCAGAGAAGTCTAACAAGAGAAAACTGAAGGAGAATCATGGCAATCTGTGGCTTTGAAATAAGCAACCAAAATGCATCTGGAATGACCAGCGTGCAGTGCTAATGCACAAACATAGAAACATTTTTTGGCTTCCAAGGGAACTCTGCTATTATTAGAAAGAAAAGTCTTTCTATCACTTATTCACCTGATTGAATGGGAATTCCCTCTCTTGCTTCCCAAAGCAGGAGCATCCTGTTATCAGGACTGATGCTTTTTAATGTTGTCCTAAACACAGGTGGATCGGAAGGAAACTTGTCTTTTCTCTGGATGTAGAAACAGGCATTTCACCATGTTGAGTGACTCCTTACTTCTTCTACAGTTGTTTAGCTCAACGGTTGGTTTGGGTTTGTCATTCGGTTTCCCCTTTTTTTTATAACTTGATCATTTTCAAGTGGGCTGCAAATGCCACAATGGGTCTTGAGTAGATGAGCCTGTAGACTAGCAAGCACCAAGCACCACATCTACACATCTTTTAAACACCTCCAGGAATGGCAATTCACCCACCTCCCTGGGCAGCCTGTTCCAGTGTTTAATAACCCTTTCAGTGAAGAAGATTCTTCCAATACCCAATCTTAACATCCTCTGGTGCAACTCGAGGCCGTTTCCTCTTGGTCTATCACTTGTTACTTGGGAGAAGGACCAACACCCATTTCTCTACAGCCTCCTTTCAGGTAGCTGCAGAGAATGATAAGATCTCCACTCAATCTCCTTTTCTCCAGACTGAACTAATCCAGTTCCCTCAGAAGCTCCTCACAAGACGTTTTTGTAAGACCCTTCACCAGCTTTATTTATTATTTATCTTGGAACATGATACAGCACCTCAGTGTCCTTCTTGTACTAAGGGGCCCAGGACTGAACAAAGGACTCAAACTGCAGTCTCACCAGTACTGAATACAGGGACATGACCACCTCCCTAGTCCTGCTGGCCACCCTGTTCTTGGTACAAGCTGGGATGCTGTTGGGCTTTTATGCCACCTGGGCACACTGCTGGCTCATACTCAACTGGCTGTCATTCAACCCCTCCATGTCCTTTTCCTCAGGGCAGCTCTCCATCCACTCTGCCCCAAGCCTATAGCGTTGCCTCGGAATGTTATTTAGCTGTCATCAGTCATGCATCATATGCCTTTCATGAACCCATGCTGACTGGGCCTGATTGCCTGGTTGTCCTGCATGTACCCTGTGATGACACTCAAGATGATCTGCTCCATAACCTTCTCTGGCACCAAGGTCAGACGTAAAGGCTTGTAGTTCCCTGGACCTTCCTTCCTGTTCTTGTTGTAGATGGGCTTCACATTTCCAGTCTCCAGTCTCCAGGGACCTATCCAGTCAGCCAGGACTGCTGATAAATGGTGGAAAGTGTCTCAGTGGGCACTTCTGTCACCTCCCTCCGTACTCTTGGTTGGATCCCTTCTGGCCTCATAGACCTGTGTGTCTAAGTGGAACAGCAGGTCACAATCCATCTTCTCTTTGATCATGGGGTCTTAATTCAGCTCCCATCCTCCAACTCAGGGGATTGGGTACCCAGCAAGAAATGGGTCCTACTACTAAAGACTGAGACAAAGAAGGCATGAAATACCTCAGCCTTCTCCTCATCCTTGATCACTGTTTCCTCCTGCATCCAGTAAAGGACAGAGATTTTCCTTAGTCTGTCCTTTGTTGCTAATACATTTGTAGAAACATTTCTTGTTATCTAAAGTCAGATTGTTTGGAGCTGTGTTTTGGCCCTTCTGATTCCCTTCCTGCACAGCTTCACAACATCTTTGTAGTCCTGAGTGGCCAGCCCGTTTTTCCAAAGGCCATAAAATCTCCCTATACAGGCAGGCTGTTCTTCTTCCCCATCAGCTCATCTTTTGGCACACAGGCATGGCCTGTTCCTGCACCTTTAAGATTTCCTTCTGAAGAGTGTCCAGCCTTCCTGGACTCCTTTACCCTTCAGGATTGCTATCCAAGAGACTCTGTCAGCCAGTCTCTTAAATAGTCCAAGGTCTGACCTCCAGAATTCCAAGGTGACAGTTCTATTGACCTTTCTCTTTACTTCCCTGAGAATAGAGTCATGGTCACTATGCCCAAGATTGTCTCCAGCATTATATCCTCCACAAGCCCATCTCTGTTGACCACTAGTAGGTCCCTCAGAGTGCCTTCCTTATTTGGTTCCCTCACCAGTTGTGTTAGGAATTTATCTTTTATGCACTCCAGGAACCTCCAGGATTGTTTCCCTATGTTATATTTCCAACAGACTTCTGTGAAGTTGAATTCCCTGACAAGAACAAGGTCAAGTGATCGAGAAAGTTATCTCAGATGTGTATACAATATTTTGTCTGTCTCTTCATCCTGGTGGAGTGGTTTATAACAGACTTCCCCCAAGATGTTTGCTTTGTTGGCCTTCTCCCTGATTCTTACTCATAAGCACTCAACCGTATTGTCACTAGCATTAAGTTGTAAGGGCGTTTGAAAATTATGATGCACAGGTTAGAGAAGTTATGATATACTAATAAAATGTGTTACTACCTATAATAAATGTCTGTGATGATTGGTTGTTTGAATCTCTCTGTATCATCAGCCGTGCTGAAACATGATCAGAAATTACTGCTGAATAAGTAATGCAGAGAAGCAAATTCAGATTAAAAGAGAATTCACCAAACAGCAGTTTCCCTGATATGAACTGTTCATTGACAGCTATTTTTAGACAGGGACATCCCAAGCCCAATCCATTTGACTCTCAGCAGATGCTTCCCACATCAAATTGATCCAGTGCATGTTAAGAGGCAATGAAACCTCCCACTAGCACCCCTCCAAGCTGGCTCACGTCCCACTGTGAGCCATTCCTCTTCTACTTTGTTCTTTAATTCAGATTTGACAATCTAGGATGCCGATTTAAATTCAACTATAGGATAACTATTAATAAGACGACAAATGCTGAGGTTGAGAATTCTCAGTGAATTTAAAGCTGAGGGATGATTGCCAAGAAAATTTGGCTCTCATTCCCCTGTTGCTTTGATGCTCTCGCTTTCCGTTCTCACAGCGTAAGAAAACACTTTCCCCCTCCTCTTTGCTCTCTCCTTAATCTCCCCAGGTATAAGCAGGGAAGAAGATGAAGCCCCCTTTCAACAGCTGCCCAAGCCTGCCTCTCCTTACTTATCAGCCAATTCTTCCTGCCTTTTAATGGTGCTGGCACCATTTTACTCTCCACTGCTCATTTCCCACCACTGCTGCCAGCTGGGAGAGCAGGCTGGGCTCAGGGTGGGACTAAGGCAAACAGTGCTGGTCCCAAGACTTGCAGGTCTGGATCACATGGCAGCAGGGCTGTGGATGGATGTGCAAGGCCCTTTCAAAGGCCACCACATAACACCTCTTCTTGAGAGCATGCACCCACTCTGAAACATTCACACAACAGGGACAGAAAACATGATGATGGCAAGAGTGCAGCAGAGAGGATAGCCCTACACCAACAGCAGATTTGCCCTCCAGACTAGGAATTTCCAGGTTTCTGTAAGTATTTGCAGTTTCAGTCACAAGAACATAAATTCAGTTAAATAATTTCGTCTGGAGAAGGGGGTGAGAGAGGAATTTGTTTTGTTTTCTTTGGGGTGTTTTTTGTTGTAATACTATGTTCCAACAATTTAATTATAATTTGGTTTGAGGTTTTGGGGTTTTTTTCCCCAGAATGGCTTTAATAATTTGTTTTGACAGTCCAGGAAGAAGAAGCTGGTGGATCTTTTGTTTTGAAGCAGTGAATGTCACTTAAAACAAATGACCTAAATTGAAAAGGAGAAGGAAGCCACACCAATGATTTCTAAGATCCTGAAAGTTAAGCAAAAGTTTTCTCTTTAAAGCAAGAAAGCATTCTAGGTTGAAGCAGTCTGAAAGTAATTTTTCCAAAAAACTAACTCTCAGAAAAACTTTTGGATTTCAACCAAATTTTTCCCCTCCAATTTTTCACCCATTATTTGATTATATTGTAGCAGCCAGTGTGGTTCCCCAGAGATTTTGGACATTTTGCTGTGAGCTAAAAAATCCCTATATTCTGGTATCTATACAGCCAAGGATTCAGGGGATGTCAGCTACTGTCATTTACAGAAGCTAACCACCATGTAAACACTAGCCTGAGGGTTGCAGAGGACAGCCCTCTATCTTGAGGCCTCTTCCATAAAGCACATGTAAGTTATGGCTATGTCTTTTCCTGTGAAGAGATTATTCTCTTCTTCCTCATGCCTATGGCAAAAATCCCTTCAGTCTCAGTGGGAGCAGGATTCCTCTGCCAACATTTCAGTAACCAACAGGGCCAGCCTGAAGTCTGGTTTCTGGCACTGGAGGGAGAGTTTCATAACCATGCATCACTGTAAAGTATAGCAAGGATGATCCTCCTCCCTTGCCTTCCTCTTTGTCTGTTTCCTCAAGCAACATAACTGCTAACAGACACACCAGGGACATGGCTGGCAAGCAGTGGGAAATGCTGTTTCATTGGCAATAAGTGGGTAGACCAGTGTGTATTTGTTTCTACTTGCTTCCCATGAAATATTATTGAACTGAGTGCTGAGTACACCGTCAAAGAGCTGGAACTGTCAACTTGAAACCAAGAAACCTAATGCAGGAATGGCAAGGCAATTTGAAGAATTTGCCTTTTCTGCCCCAGTGAAATAGGACACCAGGCCAGTTGTGCAGCAATACGGATCAGTCCTCCCTCATTCTCTAAAGGAGGCTGGCTCCTTGGCAGGAGTTTTGCTGGCATTGCTGTAAGCTGCAGTTTGACTAGTGCAAGCTGGTGAGTCATCCTGTCTGCTGTTCTCCTGCAGCTGACCTCTGATCCTGCTG
>NW_009953332.1:2068113-2099484 GCF_000747805.2 Chaetura pelagica
CTACTGAATCTCCCTCTGGAGAGGGAGAATCTTCCTGCTGGAGAGAAATTCCTTCAGACGCCTCCTACATCTCAAACCACAGACCCCCAAAAGCCAGGCAACTGAGAGAATAATACTTAATTGGGATGGAAAGCTTCAGAGCTAACCTATCACTACACTAAAAACACCTACTACACCAGCTTCAAGATCCAGCTGTCCATTTCTGCACAAATACCCTGCTCCAGCAAAGCACTTTAGTTCCTGAGTATTTGCCTACCCCTGTGCTTTGAGTCGTTTGCAGTGTCTTAAGAGTGTTGCTGGATCAAGGCCTACTTTTTCTTAGCTAGCTCTGTTCTCAGACCCGTTTTTTATTTATTAGATATTAGATGCCATTTCTTTGCTTTTTTTTTTTGCTTTTTTTTTTTCCCAGTCTTGAGTCATAACATTACCTTTGGTTCTTCAGGTCGTAATTCCAATGGTTTCCAGTGCAGCTGCAAGGAAAAGGAACTGTGCACAGTCTTTCATCATGTGCTGCATCTGCTGATGTGCAAGGACAGCATGCAACAACCTTCATACCACCTCATCTCTAGCAGAAAATTCACACCTGTTCTAAAAATTTAATGAGATTGGGCCTTGAAACCTTTGCTGAGAAACAACGGGGGGTCCTTGCTGATGCTGGTGAAGATGGAGTTGGGAAGAAATGGTTGCAAAGAGGCAAAAAGACTGGTTTGAATGTTAGGGCTGACTTTGACCAACACGGGTACATCCTCTTGACCTAACTCTTCCTGCAGCAAGCCTGTGACATGAGTGAGGCACAAAAGGCAAATTATGGAATAGGTGAGAAGGCAGGTGTGCCCACTGCCTTCTTCACACTCATGCACACTCCTCCACAGCCTGGTGGTATTCCTCCACTGAAGCACACAACGTGTAGCCTTGTTACCAGTCATGCTTAGGAAACAGACACCAGTTATGTGATCACTGAGGGACTCTGAGTAAGACACAGCCCTTGCTCCTTACATTTGCAGTTTGCACCACTATGATAGAGAAGGAAAATAAAGGCATAGAGTTGAAACAACTCATGAAAGGACATATGACATCCTATGCCAGCTTCCAGTGGAAAAAAGGGGAATACACACGTGTGTGCTCCCTGGCATGTTCCTTTGTCTAATCCTTCCCCTCTGCCCCAGGTCTTTTCTGTTACGCCCTCTCATTACTTCTTCTAGTTACTCACTAACTGCACTTATTTAATTTTTTTCTTTCTATCCTCTTGGATGGACAAGTTAGTTGTTAATTTGATTCTCATTTTTCTAGAAGCAACATATTTTGTCTATCAAGCATTAAAAACTTCACTAAAAAAACAGGTGTTTGGAATTCTCTTTAAAGAAACATGTTAATAAGCTCTGTACTCATTAGGTATTATTTTTTAAATGACAAAATAACACCATTTCAACAATTCAAATAAAAAACATTAAATATATCTTTGCAATTATTTTTTTTTCTAATTATTTCCTGACCAGTTTGCTTTCTCTAATACAGGTATTTCATCATTATGGTTAACACTTTTCTACTGTGTGCACATAGTGCATGAAAGTTCCCAGGACCACATTCTTGGTGTTCAGTGCATCCCTCAGTGGGGTCCCAGTCTCTCTAAGTCCTCTATCATCTACTAAAATAGGGATAAAATAAAAGAATTACCATAATAGTGATGTAGCTGTCCCTTATCTGCACTAAAGGTCTCTACATTTTCCAGCTGTACCTACTTTTCTACATCCACACCCAGTTCTATATGAAGATGGGATGCACAGAAAACAATATCCATCTGATTAGTTGACTAGCCAAGCACTAAGAACCAGTGTTGTAGTTGCTGCCCTGACCCAGGGACCCTCCAGTCTTTGCATATTAGCACTGAAGACACTCAGTTGTGATTTGCATCTTATAGATAGGCAATAGCACACTTGCTCAGAGATAGCCTGGTCCACAGGCAGAGCCCTTAGCCAGAGGAACCAATAAATGTTGGTGCTGCTCCCACCTGTCTTGTTTGCCCACTGGCAGCTCCTGCAAGTCCTCATCTTCTGTGTACACAGTGAGTGGAGATTTTCCCTGAATGGACAGAAGTTTGTGAATGTTATGCCCCACCTGCATTTTTCAGTCATGTCTAACTGAGGTTCCCTCAGGGCACCAAATCTCTTTTGCTTTTTCACCATTTGACAAACAGCTGGTTTAGAAGGAATCATAAAATTGGTGCTGTCTGTTAAGTTTGATTATTACCAGTCATGGCCCCACACTTAATGGCCTGGTGTCACTAAATATACAACAGCACAAGGTCCTACACTAGATGTGTATTTTTACAGCAAATTGGATTTTTTATGTCGTACAGTGATGATTCAGCTAATCAGCGCCTTGCCCATTATGCTTTTGTTTAGGAACTGATCTATTCCTTGAGTTGGCTTCCAACATATGCATTCAGCTATGGTCTTCGTTCACGTTGAACCAATCCAAATGCCTGATTAAGTACATATGAATAAGTAAAAGTGCGATTGTCCTTTACATATCTTCTCCCAGATGGAAAATAAAGCTAGCTGAAAGGACATTAAGGGATCATTAAAGGTTATCTCCTACAGTATGCTGTACTAGTAATGTATTCAATTTTTTTATTGTTTTATGTTTTCATCTTCTATGTTCAGATGATCTTTTAAAAATATGAAGGTGTAGCCAGTATAATATTTACCATGCATTCCTTCCAGGCCTTAGGTCTTCCAAGAAGATGAGGTGTGACATTTCATGATATATGTATTAATTTTAACTTGGAAAAGAAAAAAGTATTTCCAAAACAATAGGTAAATAAATACCAAATAATCTCATAAATATGGGTCTCTAGCTTTGATGGAAAGTCATTTCCTTCTGTTGAAGTAATGTTCCCCTTTGAGAGGTTTCACTGGTAACTTCTTGATGTATTACACTGTTCAGAGGAAATATTTAGAAAAAAAGTCAGAAATAATAAGCTACAATTCTAGATGCTGCCATTCCAAAAGTAAAATAATCTGCTGACAAAGACTTCATCAATCAGTAAGCCATACCGAGGATTTCTGGGCTGAAGAATTTTATATGCATTGCTATGCATTTCTCCATATGAAGGGAAGAGTCTGACAAAACTATTCCATTTTACCTCTGTTCCAGGAAAATGGGCCAATGCTCAGCTGTAATACTTTGGAGAATTTCCTGTCTGGTAGTTCAGAAACTGCCAAAAGCAGGGTGCAGAAGCCAGAAGGTACACTGCTGTAATTGGCCCAAACAAACAAACAAAGATCCCCAACAGAAAATAACCCTCCCCAAAATAAAAATAGTTCTAAAAGATCAACAAAACCAAAAATGGACCAGATTTTAAATGAGAGCCTGTGTGTTACATATCATGTGGCTAGACTTAGCTTTTGGAAACAGTCCAACTCAGCCCACT
This sequence comes from Chaetura pelagica, assembly GCF_000747805.2. Lineage (NCBI taxonomy): Eukaryota > Metazoa > Chordata > Aves > Apodiformes > Apodidae > Chaetura > Chaetura pelagica. The sequence goes on from NW_009953332.1 coordinate 2,071,547, forward strand.
TTTCCCCACCATCTGTCAGCAGTAAGTTTGCTGACTGCAGGAGCTTAGAGGCAATGTGTAAAAGGCAGTGTTAGACAATAGAGTTTAAACATGACAAGAGCAGGGAAATTCAAAGGCTTGGTGATGTAATGTGCTAACACTTGGCTGTTGTGAGAAAAAGAGGAGGAGTAGGATACCATGTTACAGAGAAGTGGGTTGCTCACCTTTAAGCTGAATTCTCTGTCTCTTATCAGTTTGTACTGAGACCCTGACACTATTTAAACATGAAGTTGGAAGTGTTTATTTTAGACATAGGCCAAAGAGATTTGGGGTGGCTATTTAGATGGAGGCTATGGCCCTGGATTTAGACCTGCTGACAAACCAAGTCATATTCTACAGAAAGGAAAACTTCTGAGATCATAAGATTAGTCACAAAGCTGGGGACCACCAGAAGATGAGCTGGCTAAGTTTCATGGCCTATGTCTATATTGCAAGAAAAGCTAGAAGAGACGCTTATTGCATCTTTCTATTGGTCCCATTTGTAGCCATGCACCTTCCACCCTTTTCTTCCTCCATTGCTATGAGTCTACAGCAAAGACCAGGACAAAATGCTTATCATCTGCTTACCTCTAGGTTCTCTGAACTTAAGTAGGTATACTAATTCAAGAGAATTAAGTTAAATAACGAGGGAACAGTCTAGCCCACAGGGGTCATTCTCAGACACTTCATTTGCAGCCAAAACTCTGAACAATGCTCAGAAGATATAGGTTTGTTCCAAACAGGACTTGGGAAAATGGATCTGCTCTCCAGGCAACACAGAATTGTGTTGTAAAACCATGTAAGTCCTTGCAAAATTAAACTGTATCTTGTAGTCCAAACTTGACTGAAGTTTTGCTTATTTCTCCAAAACACCTTCCTGAAAGGCATGCTATCAGACTGAAACTTAAAACTGTTGCATATGTTTTTTAAGAGCATATAGTATATATAGGATATTAGGAGGTTGTGGAAAGGCATGGTATGAGCAGAAGGATACCTACTGAGCTTGCAGTGGTAATTACAGCATTGGGTCTCATTTATGTTGTTTTAAAAGCTTCTTAAAGAAATGTGCTTTTCATCTGGTCTTGAAGGTATTTCTTAAGGTCTTTTTGAACAGGTCTATGTTGGAAAGAGCTCAGTCCAGTCTAGTTAAATTGGCTGCTAAAATTACAGCTAGTTTGGGAACTGGCTATTAAAACTCTTGAATGACCTCTGTTTCCTCCTGTTGCTCATTGCTTGTCTACTGGAAAAGTCTGTACTGGGTCGAGCAGACAGCTCTTCATTTTCCTCCTCTCTCACCCACACTGCCCTGGCTTGATCCCAAAGTTGTTGCTGCATCTGATGCTCAGCCCTGGATCCACCACATCTGCCAGCCTGACCTCTGGTATTCAGTGGAAGGTGAAGCCCTTCTTTCAAAGGCTATTTTTTGTCCTTTCCAGAGAAGAGATGCAGAACACGGGGCTCTTTGTGTCTCACTGTGGCACCAGATTCTGTTCTATTGAGGGACAGCATCTGAGGGAGAGCAAGGACAGCATCTTTTGTTTCTTGGCAGAAGAAACTATCTGCAGATTTTAATTAAATTGTCTGTGGATTTGCACCATTGGGCATGACAGCAAAGCCTAGCCCTGGAAGCCACAGATTACCAGAAGTCTTCTGAGTGCAGTATGACTAGGGGAACGGTTCAAAAACACCTGTGGACTGGTTATAGATTTCAATGTGGTGCCATGCCTAGGATTCATGCCAGTAAAAATCCTTATAAAAAGTGTGGACAAAATTTACTGCCTACCTGCCATAATCGGTTTTAAAATCACAACATTTTCCTTGGTTTTGGTTGGATTTTTTTGTCTTAAAAAAAATTGCAAGAGGGCAATTTCACCTCTAGATCAAAGCCATAAAGCCTCAAGAAACCATCTGAAACTTATAAACTCTTGATTTTGTTTTACATTTAGATAATTAAAAAATACCAAACTATATATATTTTTTAATTGGGATCTAAAAAATGACTCCCAGTCACATAACTTGTAAACTAAGTTTCATTGAGCAGTAAAGTTTATAAAGCTCAGTTAAAACAACTTTTGAAAAAGGTTTTTTTATTAAACAAAATACTGAAAACTGGTGAATATTGTAATCAGGTAGAAACTGCTGCCTGAGGAGAAAAAAAAATGTATATTTGAAAAAAACCGTAAAGTTCTTTGTTTCCATTAATATATGTATCTGATTTGTCATAACTACAAAAGTCACCACGACAAGTGACTGAAACATAAAAAAGTGGATTTGCTGTTGAATTCTAACAGTTTAAGACATCCCAAAATAGCTGTGGCTGCTCGCTTCTGGCTGTGTTCATACAGTAGGTAGGATGGCTCTCCTGAGCAAACCCCATTCTGGGAACCTCTACTCAGCATTTTGAAGGACATGGAATAATTCTGTCTCTTCTGTCATCTGGCAGCAAGCCACTTACCGCAATGTTAAAGAGACTTCAAAATGCTAAGAAAAAGAAGCAAACATCTGCAACAGCCCCCATTTACCTCTGAACACAGCCCTAAAGCGTGGGATGTACCAGCACTGCTGAAACGTGCCAACAAGCCAGCAGCACTGAGGCCCTTTCTGAATACTGCCAGCATCATCCTTTGAACCACCTGATGGGCTTAGGCTGGGGTCAACACAGCTTTCTCAGCAAATGGGATGGACAAGCCTGGCTGCCCCAAGCTGCATGGAAGGCCAGGCCTGCAGGACCTGAACCTCTTCCAGAGATGGACATCCACAGAAAAGATCCCAGCCACAGGCCTTGCTGCAAGCAGGTCTACCAGGGCTCTCAGTTTCTTCACAGTGCAGTTCTTCTGGCTAGAGCTAGACAGCAATTCCTAATATGCTTTGATAAAACCAAAGAAGAACCTGATAAATACAGTCATTTGGTTGAAACAAAGTTGAACTGCTTTACCTCATTGTTGTATATGTCTGTATTGTACTTTAGAATTTTAGAGAGGCTCAACAACTGTCGTCTCCTTTCCTATGTATGGTTCAGCCCCTACTGAGTTTCCCTTAACTTGACATATCCTACACAAAACTGCCGAGTGCTCTGAGATTTGGAATATGGTCAAGTATCATTTGGTTGTAAAGTGGGAGACAGAGACATGCAAGATTCATATACAGATTTCTAAACTGTGTGCTGCCTAAGTGGCAGAAGGAAAATCTAAGTGCTTGCTGTAAGTTGAGCCAGAACATTCGTAGTTTTTGCTACTTATTTCCAGTATTGTCAACATTTAAAATTCTAATTCCTTTATTTTTTTCTTTTTAAATTTTTTATAAAAAGCATAATCACAGCTTGCATAAATGATCGTAAAACTCAGTAAATCTGGGGAACTACCCAAGAAGCCAACAGAAGTATATCAGCTTCTATGTCTCAAGAATCCTAGCTGCAATCTTTATGTGATTTGCAAGACATACTGTTCCATTGTAATCATTATGTGACCAGCTGAGGCTTGCTTAGAACTACCTAATTGGTGGATTAATCTGAACTGATAGAGTTTTTACACATTGATTAATGTCTATAATTGTTACCCTGGCCACAAAAAGTAGAGTGAATTGAAAGTTTGTTTTGCTCTAAAAGAGTGGACAAGGGGAGAATGAGGTACTAGGATCAGTGAACGTTAAAAAATTAAAATGAAATTGCTAAAAAATGTACAAAAAGCTTTGTTGTAATGTGAAAAAATGTGTAGGATAAAAGAAGGTTGGTCATTCTAGAGCCTTCAGACTTCCTTTAAGTTGGGTGTCAAAACAATGTTAGCATGATCAGAAACAAACAGAAACTTAACTAATAAGCATCATCACAAAGTACAAAGTTGTCTGATGGATTGTACATATTTAATTTAGAAATGTTGCTCACCTGACACGATGTGACTTTCTTCAGCCGGTTCGTTTGAGCACTAGCCCAATTCTGGCCACTGGGATTTGCAACAATAAGAATTTGTCCATGCTACAGACCCTATGCTGTTGTCACTTCTGTGCATAGACAGCAACAGAAGGATTTTTCCCATTAGTGTCGTTACACTACTTCTTCAAAGCATGCGAAGCAAGCCAACAAAAGCTATCCACTGTCAGCATGCCTATACCCAATTGGGAGGTTTTCTGGAATAATAGTATAAATGAAAGAGTGAGAGTTTATCTGCTGAAAGACTGCAGAGGAGATGAGGTGCATGTGGAGGAGTAGTAAAAGAAAATGAGCGAGACTAGGTAGTAAATTTCAGATTAAATAGGCTAAATGAGAACTGTTGAGTTATTTTACACAGTTTGTATCAGGCAGCTCATATTCCTGATCACAGTTACATTCTCTCCCTACATCAAGACTGATTATAGTGATCTCCATGTCCCTTACTCTTTTCTCAAGTAGTATCTTTGAGTAAAATGTTGACCTCAATCAAGTTAAATGGTGTGTTTCCTCCTCTAGACATAGTGAATATTCTGGAGAGCGAAGTATAATAATGGTAACTGAGTTTGGCTTTCTGGGTCTGGTTAAGAAAAAGCCACATAAATATCTTCCAAAATAACTGCTGAACTCTGCAATCTTCCCTTATTCACAATTTTAATTTGGTGCTATAAATGTAGAAGTCCATGCTCTAGCTGAAACTGCATTACTTTGCACTGCCTCAATCCCAGCAGGACTGTCCTCTGCTGAAGTGCTCCTACTCTACATGACTAAAAGCATGGCAATAGCTGCAATGATCAGTAATTTGAATGTCTTCTCAGAAGAGTCAGAGAAACAGACAGGAGGAAAGACTTCTTCTCCACTACAGCAAAGCGTACACAAACTAAAGGTCCAAGGAAAATGTTTAGAAATTTAAACATTTGTCATCTCATTATTCAGGAGTAAGTCAATGATTTGTGGACAATGTTAAATGTAGAGTCAGGGTCAAGGAGCATCTGTGCAGCTTTCCCAGCTGGGTTCTTAGAAGCAGGTCTTGGAGCTGGATTGTCTTTTAATGAGACAGGGCTGAAGACAGAAGGAATTAATTGTGGTTGGAATCTCTTAGAGATACTGCAATATAAATAAAAGCAAAGGGACACACTGGCAAACCGCAGCATATCTCAAGAGATATAGACAATTGTAAGTATCGCTTGTTCCAGCACCGAGCACTGGGGAACACCACCTGTGACTGGCCACACACTGGATTTTACTCCAATCCCCACAACCCTTTGGGCCTGGTCATCCAGCCAGTTTTTTATGCAGTGAGGTGTATAACAGTCCCAGCCACAAACAGCCAGTTTCTCCAGGAAAATGCTGTAGGAAATGGTGTTGAAGTTTTTACTAAGGTCCAGGGAAACAACATCCACAGCCTTTGCTTCATCCACTAAGCAGATCACCTTGTCATAGAAGGACATCAGTCATGCATCATATGCCTTTCATGAACCAATGCTGACTGGGCCTGATTGCCTGGTTGTCCTGCATGTGTTCTGTGATGACACTCAAGATGATCTGCTCCATAACCTTCTCTGGCACCAAGGTCAGACGTAAAGGCTTGTAGTTCCCTGGACCTTCCTTCCTGTTCTTGTTGTAGATGGGCTTCACATTTCCAGTCTCCAGTCTCCAGGGACCTATCCAGTCAGCCAGGACTGCTGATAAATGGTGGAAAGTGTCTTAGTGAGCACTTCTGCCACCTCCCTCTGTACCCTTGGTTGGATCCCTTCTGGCCTCATAGACCTGTGTGTGTAAGTGGAACAGCAGGTCACAATCCATCTCCTCTTTGATCATGGGGTCTTAATTCAGCTCCCATCCCTGTCTTCCAACTCAGGGGATTGGGTACCCAGCAAGAAATGGGTCCTACTACTAAAGGCTGAGACAAAGAAGGCATTAAATACCTCTACCTCCTCCCAGTTTGGCATTGTGTCCAGTTCTGGGCCCCCCACTTCAAGAGAGAAAGCGACTTGAGAGTGTCCAGCGGAGGGCTACATGGATGATTAAAGGACTGGAACACCTGCTTTATGAGGAAAGGCTGAGAGACTTGGGGCTTTTCAAGTCTAGAGAAGAGAAGACTGAGGGGGGATCTAATTAATGTCTATAAATACATGAGGGCATCAAGAATGCAGGGACAAGCTTTTTTCACTTGTGCCCTGTGATAGGACAAGGGGCAGTGGATTCAAACTTAAGCACAGGAAGTTCCACCTCAACATGAGGAAGAACTTCTTTCCTTTAAGGGTTACAAAGCACTGAAACAGGCTCCCCAGAGAGGTAGTGGAGTCTCCTTCTCTGGAGACTTTCAAGACGTGTCTGGATGACATTCTGAGTGATATGCCCCAGGTTGGTTTTTTTGGTCCTGCTCTGGCAGGATGGTTGGACTTGTTGGTCTTCGGAGGTCCATCCCAACCCTTAAAATTCTGTGATTCTATGATTCAGGGATGACCTGTTCCTGTGCCTTTATGATTTCCTTGTGAAGAGTGTCCAGCCTTCCTGGACTCCTTTTCCCTTCAAGACTGCTACCCAAGACACTCTGTTAACCAGTCTGAAACAGGCCAAAGTCTGCCCTACAGAAATCCAAGGTGGCAGTTCTCTTGTCCGCTCTCCTTACTTTTTGAAGAACAGAGAACTCTGTTGTTTCATGGTCACTATTCCCAAGACAGCCTCTGACCATGACATCCTCCACAAGCCCATCTCTGTTGACCAACAGTAGGTCCAGCAGTGTTCCTTCCCTAGTTGGTTTCCTCACCAGCTGTGCCAGGAATTTATCCTCTACACACTCTAGGATCCTCTGGGACTGTTCCTTTTGTGCTGTATTGTTTACAACTGACATCTGGGAAGCTGAAGTCCCTGACAAGGGTAAGGGTGAGCATGTATTTTAAGCATGTATTTTAATAGTCCACAGGTTGAAATTATCAATGATCGCTCTTCTGCTGGCAGCATAAGCATGTACACATTTCACAGTTCTATGCTGGTATATACTCCTCCAGTCATTATTGTAGACATAAAAAATGCTGGGGAAAAGTTGCACATAATTTAGAGTTGATGTAGAAATACCTACAGAAGTGAGTTGTTGACCAACTTGTTCTGTCATCGTGACAGTTTAATGTATTTTCCTAGTTGTCTTGCTGTGCATTGCAAACTGAAATGTAGCTACATGAAGACATTCTCAATGTCCTACGGAAGAGGGGGAAGTCTTGAAGACTTCTCAGATTGATTTGCTACAGCAGCAGGAAGATGGATTTAGTTTTCAGGTGGTTGTAACAGTCTGAACGAGATGACAGTCTCATGCAGACTGTTTATACTGATGTTGTAAATAAACCTGGAGGTGTGAGGCACATTTTGACCTCCTCAGGCTGGTGCCTTCTGATGGCTGTTAAACTGGGGTACCTGATGTTGGAATATATAGAAAAATTATATTACATGTAAAATGCATTCCAATATATAATGTGAAACATATCCAATATGTGATATGTGTTATATTACATGCATAACAGTATATTAATAATTCACTATAGTACATGAACAACCTACATATTAATTGTAACAAAAATGATCTTGAAAGAGACTGAGAGCTTGTTTATTTCTTGTGGTTTGAATTTATCAATAAACACACTTCTGGTTATTGGAAGTAACTATGCAATGGGGGACCTGCTGAGAAGACTAGATAGAAAAGCAATGGCAGTAATGTGGCATTCGTCACACACACAACATGCATTGGCTGTGATTCCCTGCTTCCCATCTGCATCCCCGCTTCTCAGATGGTAATTCTTGGTCTGTAGTGAGTTGGTGCCCTCCTGGGCATCTCAACTGCTTAGAGATTTTCATTATTTATAACAACCTGGGAAGAATTTTGAAGGAACAGGGACAAGTATGTGCTGTGGTGGCCGGTGGGAGCTGAATGGCTACCAAACCTATGCACCCTTGTGATCGGGATAAAGACATCACTTTGAGCGTTCTCCCAAAGAATACTGCAAATAGGCATAGGCTTGCACTGCCCACCCTTTGTGAAGATGGTGAGCAATTATGAAAGCATGCTCACAACACCACGCCCACACTAATAAGCCATTTTGGTGTCTTGGTGCCAGGCAAAAATGGCCACGTGATGAATGCAATGGGGTGGTCTCATGCTCTGCTGATTTAGAGTACAGGCAGACTGAGTTGAGGTCTGCATATGGTCATCATCTTCTGCGGTTTTGGGCAGCCTGAATTAACCATACAGGGATTGAAAGTACAGAAAGGAGAAGATTACAGGCACATGCTTAGCCTTGCAGAGATATACTGTCCAATTTAGGGCTGTTTCACTCCTTGTTCATATTTCTGTCAGTATAAAGGAGAAGAGAATCAAGTCTTTTCCTTCCAGAGTCTTTTGAAGCCTGAGGAAAGATCAGCAGAGGAGGTGAAAGAAGAAAGATTTTGGACATGGAAGGGAAAGGGAGGGAAGCTGCAAGCAACTGGCTTGCTGTGAATGCAGAGACACCAGGTGAGAATCAGTGGGGCAGAGTCAAAGCTGGCTACACAGCTCCTCTTGAAGTGGAGGAGAGAGCAGCTCAGCAGTGCTTGCTGCGCCAGTTAAATGTCAGTGAGGTAACTTCCACCAAAAGAATGCCTCCTGAGGGGGGAGAAAACAAGAAGAGTGTCAGGACCAGCTGGCAGCTTGAGAAAAATAGCCGTACAATTAAACAGCACCACTGGGAGCACTGGACGGCTGCCCCTGCCTCCTCATCGTCACTATTCAAGGCCTGTCAAAAGAATAATAAAAGGTGCTATAAAGAGAAGACAAATTTCAGGCAGTTGGAGCAGCAATGGGACTGGCCAGAAGGGATAGCAGTCAGAGCTAGATTCCTAAAACTGTGTGAGCATTTAGGGGCTTACAGACATGCCTGTCTTTGGAGACATGCTTTCTGTCTCCAGAGGTGACAAGGCAATGGGAGAGCCAGCTCATGACCTCACACCGTGCAGGGGTCAGGCCCTTCTGCTGATCAAAAATGCATGAGGATCGGGCTGTCCCTTTGTGTTCTTTCAGTTTTCATCTGTCAGAGTGCTAGAGAAATGCTGGAGGACAAGACTGTGCCTGTCAGGCCCCTGGTCTGGAAACCTTCATGTAGCAGTCTCAGCCCAGTTCCAGTCTTCCAGCTCTGCACCTCCCTCATAGTGCCACTGCTGCAGTGCTGTCCTGGCATATCGGGATATACCATGATGAGAGGGCCCTCAAAACTCTCAGCCACCACAGCCCTTCCTTTCAAATGACCTGATCTGTAAAAGTTACCTGTTCAGTCTTGAGAGGAGCCAGAGATGAAATTTCACCCAGGCACAGAGATAATTTTCACTGTCTCCAAAACAGGAATCCTTGAGAAGGACAGATTCCTCCAAGCAATAAAGGCTAGGAAGGAAATTGTTTTTGAAGGCCAGAAGATCCTATTCTTTCCAGATTTAGGCACAGTGATAAACATCAAAAGGAAACAATGGATACCCACTTCTGCAGGTGTTTCCTTCGTACTTAACTTCTCCCCTTCAGCCTGTTGGGAATACTGTTCTTGCCTATTGTTTGGTAAATTCCAAGAATCATATTTATATCCATTATGTGAAGGACTGTGTGCTGGGTACAAATTCCCCTGTGTGTGGCTGCAATATTGTGCCAACTGGAACATTGGGGAAGCCAAAGCCCAGCTAGGTTACCTAGACCAATGCCCTAGGCTTCAAAGCCACTGTGTAGTTCAAGACACTGTCATGTTCCTCTGGTCTGGAAAACAGCAAGTGTTTGCCTTCACAGACATTTTGTTTCCTAGTGTTATAAAACATTTCTTCACACTCATCTCCACCATGCTAATAGCAAGACCTGTTTGTTCTATGTTGCTGCAGCTGACCTGAAAAAACATACCAGTAATAAAACCACAAACATGAAAAGACTACCCAAGGAGAGGTGACATTCTTAAGCACAGTTGAGAAATTTTCCTAATCAATAAGGAGGTGGAACAAAAAAAAAAAAAGTTGGATGAACATTTCAGGAAGATGAGATCACCCTACTCCTGGAATTTTTTGTCCACCTTTACGTGGCAGAGGTGAATTAGATGGAAGGACAATGTCTGGAAACAAGAGTCAAATGAGCAAATGTTTGAGGGATATCAAACTTGGCATGTTAGTGCCTATATGCCACTATATTAAGCAACATCTTGGGATGCATCACTCTAATATTCTGTCTCTTTATCTGTAATATGTATAATAGCCATTCTAAAATAACTTTTCCATGGACATCACTTTACAGCCTCTTACAGTAGAAGAAAGACATAAGGACTGTAATTTTCAGATAGGGAAACTAAGTCACCAAGATCTAACAGATGTTTCTGAAGTAGCATAGCATGATAGCAACACAACTGGAAAAAGACAGTCCTCAAATTTCTCAGTGAAGTGTCAGAAAGAATCTGTCCTTACGTGTGCATGGACACTAGTGCATACACTCAGAATGCCAAGTCCTATAGCCCTAACAAAAGGAATAATTATCTGATGTAGTTGAGTTTTTCTGTTGAGACAACACAGCATACAAAGAAAGGCTTGAGATTCTCATTTTCCACCTTCTGAGATCTGTAATGTGCAGCTTGAGTGAACCACCATATATTAAAATTACAAAACGACCATCCATCAACAGGTAGAAAATTAAATTATAATAACACTAATTCCTAAACTCAGGTCTTCAGGTCTATCAGATTCCTTGAACTTTCAGCACCAGCAAACTCAGTTCAAGCATTATATGCCCTCTAAGAGAGTAAAGCAGTCATCTCTAAGTTGAACCCAGGGTGCGTCTTTGCAGACATTAGTACAATCTGTCAGTACACAATCAGTGATGCTAATTCACTCTCCCTATATATGCTCTTTCACATTCTTTTTTTTTTTTAATCTTTTTTTTTTTTTTTTTAAGTGTGTGGGAGACAAAGAAATTCGGCTACATGCCAGTTGTCACACAGAAAATCTATGGCGAAGAAGTTCTCCAAAATATGGTCTCTGATGGCCCAGAACTGATACTGTGGTGGACACCAATAAGCCCGCTACTGCTGTTCCTCCAGGAGAAAGTAAAATGCAAATTCACCATCATAACCACCTGCCACTTGCTCTGGGAGATTCTATTGACTGAAAAACAAACAAAACACCGATTGCCTCCAGAATCCCACTCTCAACCAAAGACAAAAAGTCCTGTCCTGCAGAAAACTAACTTCCTATGTAAAAGGTGCATATGTCATAAGTAACGATGATGAAATACTCATTTTCCATCTCAGAGAAACTCTTCAGAGATCTCATTTTCATCAGCTCTCTGTTTACAGTGTACTTCTCTACAAACCTGTGTTGAATTTTTACCTCAGCTTTTTTGCATAGTGGTTAAATGGTGCACTTCTGATGTAGCAAAAGATAAGAGGACATGTATGAGTCAGCAGAGGGAAACTTTTTAATGTATTATTTCTAGGAGTTTTCATAGTGCTTGTCACCATTATCTGTGAGCACTTCCTAGACATTGATGACTTCACTCTCACACCACCTCATGGAATTTGGTCACCGGTAATGTCCTCATTGCTGAGAGACTGAGTAAAGACCACAGGACCAAACCTCAGCTGGAAATAGGAATAGATCCCCAGACCTTTATAACTGCTCTGTCTTGTGCAGATGACAGATCTTCCTTATGCTCTCACCTCCACCGCTGCTTGTCCAAGAATTTTACATGTCAATCTCACAAAAAATAACACTGTCCTTATTTTTAACAAGCATGTCCCATCAGGCACAATGAGATCATTCACAATGCTTACAGTGAAGCAGGTGGGTGAGACTTTCAGCATTGACTAGGTTGTTTGGCATGAGCTCTCTGTTGCTTCATGGAGCTGAAAGAAGATGTGTGAGGAAGGTTGACTTGTTTACAGCATCCAGATAATTAATAACCATACTGGAAAATGTTTCTAGATATACGCAAACCAACTCCCAAAGCATGACATGCACTTTGATTCATGTACCACACACGCTCTCTGATACATAAAATTCTCAGTGGCCTGGAGTTTGTCAGCCTGTTGACTCTGCTGAAACATATGTTGGTCTATTGAGGGAGCTGCATGATGAGCAATTTCTCAAATGTCCCAATTTGGAAATGTAGTTGCAGACACTGTTTTAGAGGGAGTGATGCATGATTGAAAGCTGAAGCTGCACCATGCAGTTCAAATTAGATTTGGACATTGTGTTCACTGTCAATTTGGAGAACTCTTCACATGCTTGCCAGCAGTTTATAGGAAATATGGGCATGAGCTACAGACAACATCTAGTCCTCCAGCTTCTATTTAGTTTTAATCAGACAAAACCCTTGAAACACAAAGAGAAAGAACCTTAAATTTCAACAGGGAACACATAAAAGGTCTGGAAGGAATGAGAGAATAGCTTATTCAAGACATGATCTCGGTTCTTCACATGATCCACAACCTGCAAATCTTTGTTAGTTCAAGGGAGACTGGAACCCAAAACTAGTAGCCTGCAGGTTGTCTGCAGGAGAGAAATAAAATAATTTGGAGCTGGCTACTTTCACATAACTTCACTCATTTAATTCACCAGTTGTTTCTCTGAAAGGTGGTGAAGCAATAAAATACACCCTTGATTACCCTTTCCTTTTCAAATATTTTCAGACTTTTTTTGAAGTTGGAGAAGTGTGAGAAAATCCAGTTGCATCTACAGCCTGATCCAGCACCCACTGCCCTCAGCAGGCTTTGAATAAAGTCCATGAACCTGGGTTTGCAGAAGGCTGGATTCAGAAAGGCACTTAATCACATTAGCTGAAATCCTGCTGGTTTCAATGCAAACTTTTTTCCATCATGCTGTTAAAGATGAGGGTGCTGTGTGCAATTTTCTCTTCATTGCATATGTTTAAGCTCAGCACAGCAAAGAAAGCTCAAACTGAGTTGGGGCCCAGTTGATTCCAACGGGATTAAGCATTTGTTTACAGGCAGGCATGTGTGTAAGCACCTTCCTGGATTACAGCCTTACATCTACTCAGGTCGAAATGACTGTGCTTGTGCTGTGCTAAAACAGGGCTTTATTGTCCTTTGAACTGAAGGTTATACGCCTCAGAGTCTTCTTCCTTCTGCTTTGATGGTTGCACTAAAGGACATTCTGAGTTCCTACAGTAAATCTGGCTCTTTGCAAGTCATGGCAATTTTTTTCCTTGGGCTGCTATGGGGTTAAAATTCACTTTCTCCTCTCACAGGACCATGGAAGAATTTAAGGATCTGTTCCTCTGTGCAGCAAATGGCATATATTATTTTTTAAAATCCCATAAAACACAAATTACTATGATCCAAATCCGTATTTGATATAGAGCAGGCCAGCTCCTTTCAACTTTTTTTTGTGTGTGTGTTTGCAACTATTATTTGATAAGTAAGTTTTAACTAAAAGTATATATCAGCTGTGCTTTCATGACTGCACTGGCCTTCTACCAATAACATGTAAATTATGCAATTATATGTAAATCAAGGAACATAATAGCAGGGGCCATTTATCGTCATACAAACATGTTCCACAGCCCACTCTTCTGGTGGAACACTATGATGTCAAAGCAAATGAGAAAAAGACAAAAGAAAGAAAAGGATCCAAAGATATAAAAAATAGTAATTAAAAAAGAATATTAAAGCCAGAATAAGAAGTATTTACTTGTACTCTGATACAATGCAGACAGAGTTCAGAGAGATCCCTTCTGCTGATTTCAGTGGGAAAAGGATTAGGTCCTTCTTTCCTATGCATAGAAACCACATAGCTAAGGATGTTTGCTTTTGTTGTTCTCAGCAATTTAATCTAATTTATTCAAATAAAAACTGTTCTCTTTTGTGCACTTCTGCTAGCACACACCAGTGAACTTTAGTCCTTCCTCAAACCCTCAACCTCAAGTTAGCAGTAGCAAATAAAAATAGCTGGGGTGAAGTAGAAAACTACAACCCAAAGAAAAATCCAAGCAAAATAATCACACATGTATGAAAACACATCTTTCTGAGTGGGGACTATGCAGGCCTAAAAAACAGTGCCCACAGAGGAAGTCTGGGTGAAGCCTAAATCTGTTGTCCACATTGACTGCTTGATCTTGCAAAAGCTCTTGTGAGGTGCAATCTTAACACGACTTTTCTCATCCAGGATTCTCCATGCAGCCAAAGGTACAACTGTCCCTTTTCTACTTCAGGGCTCTCTGATCCCACCCTCCTATATGAGACCTTCAGGAGATACAGTTAAGAGCAGCGCTACCTTCTGCAGCAGTATGACATCCTGACCAAGACAAGATGACTGCTTGAGAGCCTGGGCAGACACTCAGAAGCAAAGAGGCCCACTGCTCACGGTTTGTGGAAAAATGAAAGGACAAGTGTGAAGCAGGTGGGGACTGAAAGCATATAGATTTAGAGCTCTGACTCATGGCTGGAGATGGATTTAGCTGGGTTAGCTAAGGCAGCCGCTGTCTCAGCTGTTTGCCCCAGTCCTCTGCCAAAGGTTATTTGGGTCTGTCTGAAGGGGATGGAAACCTGCTTGTGTCATGTTTTGAAGGGACATGGATTGTCCATGAAGTTTCATGGATTGAAGGGACCTTGCAGAGGCTGCAGCAGCTCAAGGTCTGATACAGCTCCTGCTCAGTCACTTGGTCCTCCCCACCTGCCAGAAGGAGTAAGGGTCCTAAGCAATGGCATCACAGGCAGCTGGGAGCCCAAAGCCACACGTGTAAACTCATGTAAAAGCACTACCAGGATTATCACAAATGTCTAAAGAAAGATGGTGTTCAAGGAACATACTCTTCCTGTTTAGACATAGGAAGCAGAATTTCTCTGAGGATTTTGGAAAGTAATTACTTTGGGGGACCACAGGTTTTGATGTATAGTTCACAACACCCAATGTGCTTATACAAAATAGGTCAGATAGAAAAATAGAATCACAGAATAGTTTAGCTTGGTAAAAATGTTTAAGATCATCAAGTCCAATGGTTAAGCAATCATTGTCAAGTTCACCATTAAACCATGTCCCTAAGCATCAAAACAGCTTTCCCAGTTGGGTCCTTAGAAGCAGGTCTTGGAGCAGGATTGTCTTTTAATGAGACTGGACTGAATACAGAGGGAATCAACTGTGGTTGGAATCTTCTAGAGATACTGCAATATAAATAACAGGAAACGGGCACACTGGTAAACCACAGCATATCTCAAGAGAAATAGGCAATTCTAAGTATCACAGAATTGTTCTGGCTGGAAAATACTTTAAGATCACGAAGACCAGACATTAACCCAACTCGAGAGAATCCAGCGCTAGACCAAGTCACCAAGCACCACATCTACACATCTTTTAACCATCTCCAGGAACAGTGATTCACCCACCTCCCTGGGCAGCCTGTTCCAGTGTTTAATAACCCTTTCAGTGAAGAAGATTCTTCCAATACCCAGTCTTAACATCCTCTGGTGCAACTCGAGGCCGTTTCCTCTTGGTCTATCACTTGTTACTTGGGAGAAGGACCAACACCCATTTCTCTACAGCCTCCTTTCAGGTAGCTGCAGAGAATGATAAGATCTCCACTCAATCTCCTTTTCTCCAGACTGAACTAATCCAGTTCCCTCAGAAGCTCCTCACAAGACGTTTTTGTAAGACCCTTCACCAGCTTTATTTATTATTTATCTTGGAACATGATACAGCACCTCAGTGTCCTTCTTGTACTAAGGGGCCCAGGACTGAACAAAGGACTCAAACTGCAGTCTCACCAGTACTGAATACAGGGACAAGACCACCTCCCTAGTCCTGCTGGCCACCCTGTTCTTGGTACAAGCTGGGATGCTGTTGGGCTTTTATGCCACCTGGGCACACTGCTGGCTCATACTCAACTGGCTGTCATTCAACCCCTCCATGTCCTTTTCCTCAGGGCAGCTCTCCATCCACTCTGCCCCAAGCCTATAGCGTTGCCTGGGATTGTTGTGACCCAAGTGCAGGACCTGAAAATATGGCCTTGTTGAACCTCATACAACTGGCCTTCATCCATCAATTCAGCCTGTCGTGGTCCCTCTGCAGAGCCTTCCCTCTCTCAGGCAGATCAACACTTCTACACATCTTCATGTCATCTGCAAACAGACTGAGGGTGCCCTTGATCCCCTCATCATGATTAAAGAGAACTTGTCCCAGCACTGAGCACTGGGGAACACCACTCTCCAGGTGTCAACTCGATTTAACTCCAATCCCCACAACCCTTTGGGCCTGGCCATCCAGACAGTTTTTATGCAGTGAAGTGTATAACAGTCCCAGCCATTAGCAGCCAGTTTCTCCAGGACAATGCTGTTGGAAACCATGTCAAAGGCTTTACTGAAGTCTAGGTAAACAACATCCACAGCTGTTCCTTTATCCACTAAATAGGTCATAGGAGCAGATCAAGTTAGTCGAGCAGGACCTGCCTTTCATGAACCCTGCTGACTGGGCCTGATTGCCTGGTTGTCCTGCATGTGCCCTGTGATGACACTCAAGATGATCTGCTCTATAACCTTCCTTGGCATCAAGGTCAGAAGAAAATAAGGCATTGTAAGCTCAAATTTAATACCAGTGTTACCCTTGCCAGTAAGTGGCTGCCCTGAAGCTATAGACTGCCACATATAACTATATGAACTACAGAAGAGTGGCACCAAAATATGTCTCTCTCTGTAGAGAGGTAGCACAAATTATCTAACTGTATTTACCTGCACAGACAGGTGGAGGTGGAGATGGCTGGCCATGCAGTGAATCAGACATGTCCCGTGCTTTTCCTCATCTTCATGTGTTTCTAAGAGCACCTCACTTTAGCAAAGCTCTACTCTGAAGATATAGGGGAGGGGAGATCTCCAGCTGTTGTGGAGAGGCCCCTCAGTACCCAACCATCCTCTGGAGAAGTAGCTGGACTACAAAAATAGGTTGGTGCTATGACTTTGTGCTCCTGCCCTGGCTCAGCTTGTGTGCTCAGGCTGGCTCCAGTGCTCCAGCATGCACCTTTGGCATGTTTTGGGTGTGTACAGCTAGCAGTCTGCCAACAGATAGCTTTAAAGCAAATATGGGTACATCTACATCATCCTGGAGACAGACCAGTGCAGCTAGCTCATTCAAACACTTCATTATCTGAGACATTGGCAGGACTTTTTAGGGCCTCCACTGCATTTTCTCTAACTAATCAAGCTGAAGGCTAGGCATAGACCTCACTGCCAAGGCAGAGTACCAAGTGTCCCAGACAATGGCTCCTTCTGGGTAACCCAGCCAGCTTTGCTAACAGGAACAGTCTGTTTTAGAGTAATGAATGTTATGTTATTGGCTGAAATGTGTTAGACACGCTGAATTCTCTCAACATGATCTCCTAACAGAAGAGAACAATACAACCAGACTTGTATTTTACTGCTAAAGCATCCACGAAGAAATGGAAAACCCTAAGAAAGTGCACTTGTTACCCACATTGAGCTCAGTGCTGACTGAGTTTGTTGAGATGTTGGAAAATAATGTGTTTTTGGAACACTAGAACTATCATTGCCTCTGATTAAAACAATCCAGCTCCCAGTTTGGTATAATCATGATCCCATACTGTTCTAAAGATATATTCCAGCCTCTCTACTTATGTTCCCAGTTTCATATCTGAAACCCATGATTTCACAGAGGTCACTCGTACACCTTGAGTGAACATAAAATTACCTCTGACATGGGCCTAGAAATAGCTTCCCCCCTCTTTCTTTTTTTTTTTTGTGTTTGTCAAAGTGCATATTTGCAGGTGTATATGTTCTTGAGTTGACATTTATTAACCACCAATCTCATTTGTGTCAAACATGCCACCTACAGGGAGCATTTTGGACCAGTCAAGTTACAAGAGATAGAAAAAAGGAAGAAGAAGAGGTAATGAATATGGAGTGCAAATGCCTTAACAAAGTAATGGAGACATGTACTAACAGCAAGTGAAATTTGACCTTCTGGCTGAAAACCCGATAGCAAACCAATTGGAGAACTTTAGAAAATTGGATCAGCCTCAATGGGCACAGAGTAAACATTGGGAGTGCAATACAGTCTTATTAAACATAATGCACATTTAATGCATAATTTTATTGCAACCAATTTCATGCTACTGCCTTAAATGAGTCTGGGTCTACTTCCACTGTAGCAGTCCACTACCATTAGAGCCTCTTAAAAGAATTGCAAGGCCAGTAAACTATCACTGGTCTGATCTCTCCCTTAGTCCATACTTTCTGCTTCATAAACTCTCCCAGCTCCCACAGCTTGTAGTGAGATCTTGTCTTCGTTCAGTACGCAGCTTTTGAAACACTAAACTGTTTTGGCAAGTCTTCACAGATGGGAATGTTACAACATTTCCATTTTGTGCTGGTGCAGTAAAGCAGTGAACCTTTGCAGCTATAGATCAGTCGGCTGAATCCCAGCCTTACAACAGGAGTTCCTGGAACCTATACAATCAGCCTGGTGCTGAAGATTTCTCAAGCACAGCAGGCAAAATCCTATTTTATAAGTGGCAGCAATAGTGTTTGCCCTCTGACATGAACAAGGAATAAGGAAAACAAATGATGCTGAGCGCTAAGAAAGTGAGTAGCCCCCCTCACAAAGTGAGAGTATGGCTGGATTAACACATAAGAAACTTCACACACAAGAAGGAAGGAACAATAAGTTCACATTCCATGTTTCCACTTGCAGTTGCTGAGACGTTCACAGACTTCAGAATTGTCACCTGCACATTGTTTAAACCCCAGCAAGGTATGAGACGCTTCAGCATCAGCCTGGAACTTTCCAGGTGTAAGGAACATCCTACATATAGTTTAGCTTAGATTTTCAACACAGTTGAGCTTCAGGGGTGTCTGAGTCCAGAAGTTTCATGTAAGCCCATCCTAAAATTTGAGAGCAGTCCTTCCTATTCTACCACAGTGAAGTTGTTAACATCTGCAGAACAGTGCTGCTGAAGCTCTCTGCAGGGGTCCTGTTTGCTAGGCACCATGCACATATGTACACAAGAGACAAGTCTTCCCCTGACAAGTTTTAGGATTTCAGCTAGTAGCAAAATTCAGTGCAGGGCTGATACACACAGAGGAGTGGAAGAGGCCAGCACTGTTGTCACCAAGCAGTACAATGTCATGAATCAAGCCTTCAGTGCTAGTGAAATAACACATTGGTTGCTTTGATTCATGTCCTGAATTTTCAAGCACTCCTCTATGTGATCACAACAACTAGGACTCACTTCACTGTCTGTAAATACACAGCTACAGAGCTGGAGGTTTTCTGTAGAAAGGCCCAAAGACTGTGATATTTTTTATTCAAATTCTGAGTATGGGAACTGAGGAGGGCTAGGAAGCCTACTGGAATCCTCATATTATGGTCTTCTGGAGCACACAGGAGTCCATGAGCTCAGTCCCAAACTGTAGCATACTTCCGTTGGTGTTATACCACAAAGTCTTTTTTTCTGCTGTCCCATTCATTTGGACAGTGCAAGGGACTTTAAGACATGTAAGAGCTGGACATAATAATTTTACTCCTACAGAATAATTGGACTCTCTTGTGGCTTTGGTGCCTTTGGTGGACAGAGCAAGCTGTGAGCCTTTTCCAAAACTCCATCCATGTGGCCACTTTGAACTTCACCTGGTCACCTAAGTGGCACAGCAAACCTACATAGATAGGCTCAAAGTGGGTTCACACTTTTAAGCATAAACATGATTTCCAATCAAAGGACGCAGTATCTCTAAACATAAGGGATGATTTTGCACATTTATAAGATGATGCAATTCTGAAAACACTCTACAGTTAATGCTTTTATTGCTGTTTCCTATAAATCAAACTGTGAAGATACGCATCTGATTTTGAACATACTTTAAAAATGCTAAGGTCATGCAATTTCCCTCCACATGTTTTAAACAACAAAAAATAAAAGTTTTAATCACCTTTAAATCTAAATAGGATTTAATTAGCAACTCAGCAGCATTACAATGGTCACATGAAGAATTATGGAGGGGAAAAAAAAGAAAATTAAATTGTCTATTGTAGGTGAACCTGCTCCAGCAGGGTGGTTGTACTAGATGATTTTCAGAGGTCACTCCCGACCCTTAGCACTCAGTGACTCTGTGACTGTGATTCAGCATCAGTCTTACCAGGATTTGTAGACTGGGAAGAAAAATAAGGTAAAACAACTGAAAAGCCTTACAAAGCTGTCATGCCATGTTGTGGAATTTACAGATAGTAGACTGGATGTGGCTTGTAGCCTCATTTCACTTGTCCACACGTATTATTTTGAGGGGAGTGATAGGCAGAATGTGGAAAATGTAACTTGGGACTTCTACTGAGGGATGTGCAAATGGGTAGTCCACCAATGGCAGGAGGAAAAGGTTTGTTCAGCTTCCAGCAAAATAATTATTTCACCATCCCTGCTTGATGTCCACCTATATTTCAAAAAGATGAAGTGTGCCCAGCTAGACAGCAGCTGTCCTGTTCACATACTGCACATGTAAATGCATACACTTTAGGTGCATTTTTCCAGCATACAGCACACACACAACTGTAGAAACACAGGCAAGGACAAATGTCTGACTTCTCATCTGAAAACTTCTGGACTTTTATACCTCAAAATATTAGGAGAAAGGATGGTCAAAACCTCTCTGAGGCTTCTCATGGAAAGAGGATGCTCTGTCTATTGTTATAGAAGACCTGCTGGAAAACCAGAACTTCAAATTTGCTAAGAAATGCCAGCAGATTTGACATCACTCACCTCCTGCTGGTATGAAACCTGGAAATTACATATGAAATGAAGTTTTTTTGAATACAGTATTCCAGAAGTATCTAACTGACCTTGCTGAAGACACCATTTGCCAGTTGAGGAAATATATTTAAAGAGACCGGCCAGGTGTAGCTGGAAAAAGCAGAAAGTATTTCCAGTCTTAAAAAGTTTTCTTTCTTTTTTAAATACTTCAAAGCTCAAAAGTTCTCTGAGCCAAATCAGATATGCATCTGTTAGACCATCTCTGACAGAAAAGTTAATTGGAAACTATAAACTTTCTCTTGCTTATGTTCTGAGACTATCACAGCTGCAGTAAAGCTACTCACCCTTATGGGACTGCTTGTCTTTGGTCTTACAGCTTTGACCACTAACAAGTGAGCTAGCTTTTTTCAAAGCATTTAATAAAATCTTTCAAATTTGTCACAGAAACATCTTCCAAATTGAAAATAAGTCTAATGCAAAATCACCAATAGATGATGGGGTTTTTCTTGTATGAAGGTTTGAATCATTATATCAATAATCAATTCCAAGGCATATACATTAATAATCTCTTGCTTTTAACAGTGGGTAGTTAAATCAGTTTCTACTGGTGTGTCTCATAATTTATTACATTCACTGTTATTTCTACTACAGCTGCAACTGGAGACAGAGATGTCTGCTGGTCCAAAAAACTTAACAAGAAATTTTGTTAATCATAGTAATTTTTTAAAGCATAGTTTTGTATTTTGGAAGAGAGTATCACCATGGATTGCTTTATCATGGAAACAGGAGTAAACAAAAATCAATGCTTATAAAAGAATAACATACAGAAAACAACAAAATGGATATATTTCATAGACACTCACTGGCATAGGATGTCAAAGAGAGAGGTGTCTTTTCAATGAAGACCTGTCTTCCATCCTTCTTCAGGACAGAAGAGCATATTAAGGATAACTATATCTCAGGCTTTCAGCTGGGATCCAGGTATTTCTTTCCATGTTGTGGTATCTCACATGCAAGCAAATTGTATTACACAAGGTGGTCATAATTCAGCATTGTGGAAAAAAATAATTGTCAGATAGGCAATGGTGGGATGAAAGGCACACTATCTTTTACAGCATGCCAAGACTCTGAACTTTTATGTCTTTCTACAAGAAGTAATCAGAAACCACATAACTGTTCTTGCACTTTTCTAATTTCTATTCCAATTTACTATAAGCCCAGTGTGATAAGACCAAAAATGTATTTTAGCTGTGGGCAGGTTTTAAGACCACATTGTTCTAAAATCCTGAAAATCAAGGTTCGTCACTGAAACTGTGATAAACCCTGAAGTCTTATTGTATTAGTAGAAGCTGCTATCATATAGACGATTTAATAAAGATTTCTAATGTTTCTTCTGTGTCCTAAAGCCATGATTCACTGCTAAAGAACCATAAATCACAGAAAGTCTTAGTAGGATTGAATCTGAAATATATCTATATAAAATATACATAGCTCTAAACCAATCAAAAAATGTAATACCAAAAACCTAAATCCCCTCTGTCTTTAGCTTGTTCCTTGCTTTAAAATACAAAACTTAAATAAGAAATGTGGCTGTTTAAATGCTTCTGCCATACTGGAGCAGTAGATCAAGTCCTTTATGCAAAGCAAACAAGAGGGGCTGTCCATTAGAGAAGACACAGTCCAATGACTCAATAAATAGGCATAGGAGGAGGAGGGTCAGTTCCTAGTTTCACAGCTAGTTCATGGAGTGTGGTGTGGTAGCAAATTAATTTGCCTCTTTAAGATAATTTTTCTCCTTCCAGTCTGCTGTGAACTCCTTTGGGCAAGGCAATGTCTCTGGGCTCAGCTGTGCAGGAAAAGACTTACTAGCTCCCTGGAAATGCTGAAGCAGAAATGGGAGGTCTCTGCTCTGACCTGCATCAGTCACTCTGATGCTGCTTTCCCACTGTGCATTTCCCTTCTCCTTCTCTGCTGGCTTTCTTGTGACCACCAGAGCAAGTTTGTGGAGGCATATCCAAATCTGGCTTGGAGGTAGAAATTGCTAACAGGAAAAAAAACCCTGGTGATTGTGATTTCCAGAGGTTCAGGTTTAAAGTTACAAGACTTCAGGTTTGGGAAAAAGCACTGCACCAAGTACTCAAGTCTCATGGTAATGCTTGCAAAGGACACAAGAGGAGAGGATTTAATCCCAGGAAAGCTGTTCTGGGGAACTGCAACCATGTCACCATGAACACATGGAAAAGTGGGGTGGACACAAAAAAAACCAGGTAGCTTTCTCTCCGTTTGTAGTCCACAATAGGCCTTTCTACCATGTGAGAAAAATACCCATGAAAAAAAAAAATAAATTAAAAAAAATTATGAAATACAGAAATAAAACCAACCAGAGACTTGAATCGGGTTATGATTCAAGTGTCCAAGAATCATAGTCCTACAGCTTAGTGGTCCTGGCAGGATAAGGTAATAAACCAGCAGTTTTATACCAAGTGTATCTGGACTGAGTGTCAGCAATTCCAAGATTGTCTGCCTGGCAGAAATTAATTTGATGCTCCTAGCTTGTTTCATACTGGTCAATAATTAATTTTATGAAACATTCTCTTCTTTCTCCTTGTCAGATGATATTGGCAGTCACTCCTCAGGAGAAGCATGGGACCATCTAAGCACTCAGACTATTTCATTCTCAGCATGGAGATGGCAGAAGCACCCACAGTCTGTGCAGTCATGACAGCCTTGCCTGGTGTCTATCACACCAAAATGCATGAGCAGCAGCTGGGAAGGGAAAATGACCTCTAGCAGAGGTGAGACCCTCTGGCTCCAAGGAGACTGTGCTGATTTCTACCACTGGAGGATTTGGCTCACCCAACCCAGTGTGGAAGGACAAACCAAAACAGACGTCCCTTGGAGGGCTAGAGCTCAAGTCACCATTTGCCTGTCTGGAGCAGGATAATTTGTCAGGCACCAGCTGCTGCGAGCTCTGTCCTCCTGGGCACACTTGTTATTGTGTTACAGCCTGCCTGAAGAATGTGGGACGTTGAGGAAGACAAAATGATTGCAACCCTGTTTGCACAAATAATCTGCAGACTTCTTTATGCAAGATCTTCTATCGTGCACAGTGTGTCCATAAAGCAATGGCCAGTGTTAGGAGGAAAAAGAGAGGGGGACAAAAAACAGGAGAGGGAGAAGAAGAAGAGGGGGAAAAAAAAAAAGCAAAAAAAAAAAAAAAGCAGGCTAGCAATGCTGGGGAAGTGCTTTTGTGACCACACAATGAGATTTAAGACCGGATGAAAGTGGTCCCCCCGCTCACCCACTCCCTCTCCCCATCTCTCCCGTCTCTGAAAGAGTTACTTGGGAGGATTTCAAGGGTAGGTTTCTAGAGCGACACCATGTCTAATTATGTACAAGACAGACTGAAAAGGTGTAGGCCTGTCTTTCCAGCTCAGAAAAAAATGTGGTGTCCTGCGAATAAGAAATGAACAGACTGACCTTTTCAGAGCTGCTGAAAGAGAAAACCAGATGTATTCCTCAAGAGTCACTATGACTGAAGGGTGATAAAGGATTGCATTGTGCACTTGAATAAAAGGAAAGCTAACCAGAAAACAGCAGCTGATAATAGTCAGGCCAGGCTGTGCTATTGTCCAAGGCACAAATGTTCAGCATTGGCCTAGACCACACTGCTGGTATATACAGCACAGACTTAGGGGAGAAAAAAATGGGGGGGAAAAGTGGCAGCCTTTTTATTACTGTTACCTACAGGAGACTGCATGAAACTGCGAGCAGTTGTAAGACCACAGAGGGAGAAAATGATCTGAGATCTTTTCCCCACCACACACAAACACAAACATACACTTGGTCCATTTCTAACATTATGTTCCTGTAAGATCTGAATCTAACCATCTGCCAAATGAATAGACAAAACCCAGCTTGTCTTCCAGGGTTCAGATGTAAGGGGGTAGATAAAGAGGAAACATCACACTGGTGAAGAGGCTGGGGCTTTCTACACTGCAAAACAGGGGTCTCCAGAGCTCAGGACAACCAACAAGAAACAACAGTGGCTTTAATTTACTAAAGGCTGAGTGGGGAACACTTGGAAGGTGTGACCATCCCGCATACCAGGCAGGTGTCTGAATCCACCATAAAACCCCCAGAAAAGGCAGGGGCAGGAGTTGTAAAAGGAGGAGGAAAGGAACAATTTGAGAGTGGGGAGAACCAAAAGCCAGCAAGCAGACCCTAACCCTCAGCTCTTCCCATACTTGGGGAGCAAACTGGCTTCTCTCTGGGCTGGAGTGACTTGCTTTAAGACCTGCTGCTGTGATCTGTCTGGATTCTTCAGCATCTCAGACCTGCAAGAGAGCCTTTCTGCCACTTTTGAATGTCATGTCACTGTTTGAGAACCAGAGCTAGGTCTGAGTGAGCAGATCTTGCCCATTGGAGATCGTTATTTTTAGAGTGGGCATGATAAGCTTCTGCCAGGCACCATCCACAGCCAACCACATCCATGCAGAAGTATAAATCAACCTCAGCGCTCCCTGGGAGACCTTGCCTTTTCTTATTTAAATATGTTCTCCAAAATAACTCTTTGGGGCTGTTATCTGTGAACGTGGTGGGAGAGGGGTTCCCTGCTCCTCGCTGCCCTTCCAGAAACAACAGGCTTGCAAAGAAGCTGTGGGGCTTTTTGTTTTTGCACAGCATTGGCTTTGTCCTTAACAAAATTAGTTCAAGGAGATTTATTGCTGGCAGCGGGCACTGAGGGCTGGCCTGGAGCTTGTCTGCAGAAGATGAGACAGGGTGTTCCCAGCGCAAAGTGCCTCACTTTGGCTGTCAGAAGATGAAGTGGATTTTGCTTCCTGGCTACAGGCTGCATGACCTTGGTTGCGTCCCCTCACCTCTCCCTGCCTGCCTCAGTTGTCTCAGGACCGTGCACTCCTAAGGAAGTCCTCCAGAGCTAGAGCTGGCTGCCACAGTGCATACAGCTCCTAGCACAGCAAAACACATCACTCAACAGGGGATGGAGCAGCTGTTTGCATAAGGAATTAATTATACCGTCGCTACCAGATACGAGTCCTCCACTGATCAGTGAAGCAAAGAAATGTGGGCTCAAAGGAGAAGCACCAGAGAGAGGACAGAGCTATCTGCCAGCTGTGCAGTCAGACAGGAGTGAGTCTGTTTCCCTCCACTCTGCTTTCCCAATGTGTTTCAGCCCAAACCTGGGAAAATGACCCCAGGGAGCAGGGTATTTGGAGGCTCCTGGGCCATGGCTTTTCTGCTGTGATTACCCTGGAGGCATCTAATTAGTAGAAATAGGGCTGCCTTTCTTTCTGATCTCTGCAAGAAACCATCCTGAGAAGCTACCAACTCATCTCATGCTGTACCCATAAGACCTGTACAAGCTCCCTAGCCAGTTAGGTTTATTTTTTCCTATGTCAACAGAAGTAGGAGAGATTTGGGGGGTGGTGTAGATGGACAGAAGGAGACAGAAAGTGAGTCACAGAGAAATAATGTATTCCCGCCATACTTTCAGAGAAATGAACGGCACATGTATACACACATGCACACACTCATGAGGCTGAGGAAGCAGGCTGAATAACTTTCAAAAGGCTTGCTGCATCTTGCTCCATGAGTGGGTATTGCTTGGCTATTTCTAGGAGACAGACATTCAAATCCGCAGCACAGTCATTTAGAATTTCAAAGGATTCTTCTTCAGGGGGTGGAATACAAAAGACACCACAGTTATTCACATAATACAAGCAAGGTTGGGGAAACAGCAGCATGCCATTAGGTAAGACTGAGCAGAAAATCTTTCTGGAGAAGGCTAAGATCTATTCATTCAAAGTAAAGAAGTGACCCTCATAATTTGTTACTTTTGCATTTATCTAGTCTGTATATATGTGTAAGTGGATGTACACATATATAGAGCTATATTTGTGCAGCTACGTTTTCCACACCACTTGGAGAAGAGCTTGAGAGAGGATCTGAAATGTGTACTGTGGTGCAGGAAAGAAAAGGAGGGGGAAAAATATATATATATTCAAAATACATCACACATCATCCACGCATCTACACAAACATGCTCTCATTTCTTTCACCGTGAGCTTTGGGTGTCAATCAGCAGAGAACAAACAGCAAAATGAAAACCAGGAGATCCTTCTGTTGAGGTTTTATGATAATGTCCTCCAACATTTCCCTGGTTTTGTTTTTAATGTGCTAAACTAACTGTATGGCTGGAGAGGCAAAGAATGCAATGCTCACACATGTAAAGCATTGTGTCCTCTGACATACTATTACACAGA
Organism: Chaetura pelagica; assembly: GCF_000747805.2. Classification (NCBI taxonomy): domain Eukaryota; kingdom Metazoa; phylum Chordata; class Aves; order Apodiformes; family Apodidae; genus Chaetura; species Chaetura pelagica. The sequence continues at coordinate 2,098,518 of NW_009953332.1, forward strand.
AGGCTCACAGTTCCCCCCTCTCCCTCCCCTTCCTGGTGTTGATGAATTACATGAGATGAATATCACAGATCTGGGTTTTTTAAACCATGAGTTTAGGCAGCAACAACGACTGCAAAGCAGACATCGTTGTCTGAACCTTATTGTTTCTATTTCGGGAGCACATTGAGTGATTAGTTTGGGTAACAGTAACATCACATTACCTTCTACAGGCTGGAAATGTCTTTTAAAACTGAGGCAACGCTGAAGCCATGTGATACAATACTGTAGACAGAGCCAAGTGGAATACATCAAAGAGTGCCTTGATGCAGATGTTTCATGCAGAAGAAAATTAGGTCAGAGACCACTTCAATTTCAGCTTCTGCCAGGCTTGTTTGAGAGCTTCCAGTGAATTCCTAATGAATAGCTTCTAGGGCACTTTTCTCTCATTCAGTCACAAACTGCCACAGCCAGATGAGCTTTCCATGTGGAATCTTTTCTCATTATTTAAAATACTATTACTTTGTGTTCACAGATTCCAGAATCTTCCTTTCAACAATAGCAACAACTCCCCCTCCTTCATCACTCCCCAATAAAATATAAAGGGAAAGGAAAAGGTAAGCAGAATAACCAATTGAGACACAATGTGAGCTATGAAGGAGGGAGGAAGGGGGGGGAAGAAAAAAAAAAACCAGGCAGCCTTTTACCAATTTTACATGGTAGATAAATACTTGCTAAAGGTTCTTCTCAAATGCAGAGCTTTTTGAATCTCAGATGCTTAGACTTATGGAGGCAAAGCAGTCAGCAGAAACCCAAGTGTTTTGTTGATGTTTTGCCTTTTTTTTTTTTTTTTTTTTTTATAATAATACAAGGAAGCTTTTCAGTGAAAGGACTTTAGGAGAGAAACAGCTTTCCCCTAGTGATAAAGATGTCACATCTTGTTCTTCTTGTTCTTTACCAACAAAAAGAATTTTTTTCTTCTTTTAATGGG